>NC_055698.1:7163246-7518246 GCF_017639745.1 Melanotaenia boesemani | reverse complement strand
ATCATAAGTTCAGACTCATCTGGTTGAACAGCAATGTGACTGAAAAAGCACTAAAGCTTGTTTGAAGTACTCGAAAAGAAAAATAAACAAACAAACAAACAAACAAACAAACAAAAAAAAATAATACCCATAAAACATCTGCACAACATGTGCATACATACCGGGGTCCTCGGGGTCCTATATACTGTATGGGGGTGGGATTTTAGCACTTTTAGTATGATGAGTTAGCTACAAAGAAAGTTAACGCGTTGCATTAAATCACAGTTTGCATTCCAAACAATGCGGAACATTTATCAGTGCACGACTTCCGGCGCACCGATTAAATCGAGACACACGTCAGAACTGGGCTAAATCAGCTCTACATTTAGTGAGTGTTCAGACCCATCTAGTGACTCGATTTCAAAGAAGCGACAAGCGATAAATTTTGCAACCTTTTCTGGTTTTACTGGAGACTTTTGGAGACTGACGTAAAAGCACGTTTACTTCTTCTCGATGAGCAGTTCTTCCGCCCCTCCCCCATCCAGTAGCGCTCACAGCTGCAGTCAGACGCGAGACGTTCACCTCTGCTCGGGACCAGGCCAGGGATATTTTCTATTTCATTTTCTACTGTTTGGAACTGAATATTCCAGATATAACTAGAGCTTGAGTTTACAGTATTAATGTCTGTGTCTATTATTTCATTTAGTCATCCACTAAAATACATTTAAATTAAAAAATGTTGCTTTTTGAGGCAACTATTGTCATGCGATTAAAATGCAATTAATCAAGATTAATTACAAAGCCTGTAATTAATTTGATTATTTTTTAAATCAAGTCCCAACCCTAAAACAAATAAATAAATAAGCTCTGACAGCACAGACAGATCTTCTAACTGGTGGCAGGCTGTCTGACCTGCTATACGCTGCCCTTCTGTACTCACTGAGAACTGACTGCTCACTGAACACAGATCCCGTATGGATTTACTCAGAATTGACAGATAGAGGAAGAAGGTATACAAACTGACATTAAAAGGTACATAAAAAATAAAATAAAAAAAGAAGAAAAAACACTGTTTTATGCTTAAAAGCATGTATTTGTAAATCTGAAGCGACAACAAACTCAAAAACACTGAAAAACAAAATTGTATCAATGAGCCTCAACAGTGGCTGTTTCAGTATGACATTCAGATTTATTCTGCTTGCTGTTGATAGCTAATTCCCCTCAATAGTTTTATATTTAACTTGAAAAAGAAAGGAGCTAATAATGCTCGACTAGAACTTTGCTTGAAATTTTATTTCTCACTCTGACTTTTAAACATTGGTTAATATTTTCTTTTCCTTTTTTTTTAATCTAAGGCTGAGTTTCGAAATGGCAAATTCCTACTTGTGGTGAAATGCAGGACTACATCAGAAACCCGACCTGGGAAAATGCTTTCTTTTAATATTGTTAAAATTTCGCCTACAATTTCCACAAACTTAAACAATCCCATCCATTTTATATATAGAGCACTTTAAACACAACACTGTTGACCAAAGAAACAACAAATCATTTCCAAAACATGTTTATCTATAAATACACTAAAACATGGGCTAAAAACATCAGTCGATAAATTATCAAATGACCAAAAACAATAAAACTTAAAAAAAAAAAAACATAGAAGCATTATCTCAACTAGTGGAGAAAGCTAAAGAAAATAAGTGGGTTTTAAGATGAGTTTTAAAACAGACCACAAGGAGGCCTGTTTTATGTTGAAGGAAGGTTGTTGCACAGCTTTGGTGCTGCCACAGCGGAAGCCCGATCCCCTCTAAGTTTTAGCCTCATCTTAGGAACGATCAGAAGCTGCTGGTCAGCAGACTTTAAAGGTGTAGAGCCGAATCAGGTCCGATAGATAGGGTGGGGCTAGACCTCTCAATGATTTATACGTTAAAAGAAGAACTTTAAATTGGACTCTAAAACCAACAGGAAGGCAGAACAAGAGAGATTTGCTCTGACTTGGGGGTGTCTGTCAACAAGCAAGCAGCTGCATGTTGGACCATCTGCAGATGAGAGAGCGAAACCTGTCTAACCCCAACATGCAGAGCATTACAATAGTCCAGCCTTGTTATTATAAATGCATAAATGAGTCTCTTAAAATCTTTTTTTAATAAAACCGTCTTCATTTTTGCGAGCTGCCTCAACTGAAAGAAACAAGACTTAACCACATTATTAATCTGTCCAGTTTCAACTCGGAATCAACCTTTACGCCCAGACTCAAAACAATAGGCTTAACAAAGGGTGAAAAGACATGCAGGGAGAGCAGTGGAGGAACCACTGGGTTTGAACAAAATGACCTCAATCTTCTTTTCATTAAAACTCAGGAATTTGGAGTCTAGCCACTACTTAATGTCCCCAAGACACAGCAAAACATCCAATCCGATTTTTTAAAATCTGACCCAGGCCACTTTCATATGTGGTCCTAGATCGGATACGTATCCCATTTGTGTTGAAGCGACCTCCGTCTGAACGGTAATATCGCATTTCATCCGACTTCAATGACACAGACAAATATCACAATTTTTACTGTGTTGTTGTCTTTTCCTTTTTTTATTGCAAATGAAAATGACGACAAAACAACACTATCACTTTAAATATATGAATGAATTAAGCAAAGTAATGCAATGAATGGAGGGACTGGAGTGTATTTACAATTAGAATCTGTTAACGTCCGGGTCAGGTTGCATCTTATATCATCGGGTCGGGTCCAGATTTCACTGGAAGGTATCCATGGGTCAGGTTTGCAATCATCCTAACGGTTTCGGGAGGGTGCGATTTGTTAAAATTGGACCCGTGCAGGACTCTACACTATGAACTTTGTCTGTACATGCCTCTGTATGCGAGTAGAAGTCACTGCTTCACAAAAGGCTGTTAACATTTGTGCTCTCCTTTTTCTCAGTCTCCTTCTATCATTCATCAAATGGGCATAATTTTATCGGTTCAGAGTGGTCAAGTACTTCCAAATTAATAAACTGATGTAAAGCATTCATTACATCCATAAATACTACATACTACTTGACGTTGTGTTATCCTCTGCGCATGTGTGTCACTTCAGGCCACATACCGTCCACACTTCAGCGTGATGAAGGTTGCATTGAAATGATAATGTGAACGACCAGGCAAAGCAATTAAAAAATCAGATTTGAGCATTAAGACCTGCAGTGTGAACGCAGGTATAAGTGTATGTGTGTGTGTGTGTGTGTGTGTGTGTGTGTGTGTGAATTAGTGAACATGACTTTCAGGATAAAAGCACTTTGAGTGGTCAGAGCACTAGAAAGCCACTACTTAAGTCCAGCCCATTTAGTCCAAACTGCCTTTTATGAACAGAGGTGTTGATTACATGACTAAAAAAAGAAGTTTTACTGCTGTAACCCTGTGGTACCTTGACAAAGGCATGCCATAGACATTTCATTAAGTCCTCAGAAAACTGTCAGCTATTGAAAAAGAAAATACTCTCTTCAACAAGACAACCCATTTACCTGTGTAATGATGCTGAGTTTACTTAATAACTAGTCTGATTTATGGCTTAAAAGAAGTGCTGTTCCCACATCATAAAAACACACATTTACAGGGTAGTATTCAGAAATTGAAACATTATTAATTCCATAAGAAATGGAAGCAAAAATCACTTTAAGTATAAAACTTGATTTCTATAAGTAATGGCCTTATACATTGCTGTTGTGAACTATGTGATGCTGATGAAGGATTTTTTATTAAATAACTTATCAAAAAACTAAGCAAAGCAGCAGTATAAGAAACCATTTTGCAGTGCAGACAGCTGAACTGCTGGATGAAAAAAAATAAAATAAAATAATATATATATATATATATATATATATATATATCAGATTTAGTGATGGCAGTGATATGAAGGAGGAACTTAACGTTTTTGGCTAACAGACCTGCTGAAGGCAAGTTGTTTCACTGTTAACTTATCTGAAAGAGGCAGATGTGAAATGGGAGGACGATGTGGGGATCAGCACAGATGGAGCTCAGGCGTGAGCTTAACAATGTAATGAGAAACGTCATTGTCAAGTACATCAAGACAAAATTTTCTTCTTCACAGCTAGCATCCAGTTACAGAGGAGATTTTACCCAAATAAATCAGATCACAGAGGATGGGATTGCACTTTTGGCCATCAGCGTCAATCTGCAGCCTTTAGCAAAGTGTTCTCTCACCACACTCATGTCAGTCTTACTAATTTCTCCGTTTATATCTCCGAAAGTATTATGGAATACGTTTAAACTGAGAATACCATTAAAGCCAATAAAATACTCAGCAGTCTACTAGTTTTGCTTTCCTCAAAATCATCAATTTGATCTGTATGAGATAGACCCCTTTATTCTTACACCGTCAATATGAATGAGCACAAGTTACAAAATGTTGCCTTTAATCAGTCTTACATACAAATAATTTAATTTTATTCAAGTAATCCTACCTCACTGATTATCTTCTCACTGAGCACATATACTTTTATGTCCACTGTTGGTAAATACTAAGAAAGGAATTTATCATCAGTGGGAGGAAAGACAAGAACATCCACCCAAACTGGATGAAATGTTTTGGAAAGTCACTCCAATCCAAAACACTCTTGAGTTTTCAGACGTTTAATTGCAGAAAGAAAATATGTTGCCATGGAAACTAAAACCTGGTGGTTGTCCAGAGAGCAGAGCGAGCAAAACTAAAGATGCAGATAAAGTCAGAGACACAAAAACAAGAAAAAAGGAAGGAGAAAAGAGCAAATGTATGACCCGACAGCTAATTTAATTCAGGTACCACGAGGTCATGTAAGTCCACATCGGAGTTTGTGATACTGCAAGATAAACTACATAAATAACCTTTAAATAAAAGTCTTCTCACTGTGAGGCACGCCTCAGATCAAACTGCTCTCATCACAGCAGCATGCACAGCAAACCAAACTTGCAGCAGCCTCGGTCTCAGCCTGTTCCCGGAGCAAGTGGAAGACTTAGCGGGATACTTGTGATTCTTTAATGAACCATCTGTCTCATCAACTTAACATCAGAGTTTTATTTATTTTTTTATTTTCTAAAGATGCTTGACACTGACAGAACTGGATATCTCCATATGCTAACACACTGTTTTTTTTTTCTTGTGTCAGTTAGAGTGACATAAAACAGGGAGCATATTTCAAGTTTCTCTTCCAGAGAGAACAAATGAAATAATAATGAGAGGAAGAAACAGAGGGTTCTGAAAATGGATGATCTCCTATGATGCAAGCATACACACTTTTGCTCCACCTTGTAAAAGGGTACAAAATATAACTAGCTTGGGGCTTTTTTGAACATCTGTTTACTCTGATTGGATCAAATCAGCAATGTAGAAGTAATAAAAACGCGGCAACAGAGGGTGATAATGTATTTGTAAGTATAATGTATAATGTATATATATATATAGTCATGCATCAGTGCTGTTAATGAAATGAAAATTAAATTATTCTAAATGAAAAAAAAAAAAAAAGAATTTTAGCAATCCACCCTTTCATCCATACTAAACGAAACATGACCCTGAATACCAAAACCCAGAATATGAAGAACAGAAACCGTGATCATTGCACCAACAGGTTTTGTTCAGCCACAGAAGGAGCTGGTTCTCAAGGTTCTTTAAGCCAGTGCATGCTCTTCTTGGACTGAAGATCAGCCATGCAACACTAAAAGGTCGTTCACAGGCTGCTGAGGCAGGGAGTCCCGTAATAAGCTTAAGTGATAGTTGGCACACAGCTGGGAAGGACTTGAATACCTCTAATCTGTCTCCTAGGCACCCCAGGTACAGATCCAACTGCTGGGTTGTTTTAAGATGGCCTGGCTCCTTCATATAAGAAGTCCTCCTCAGATGATTGAAAGCTCTTACTGATGTGACTCTGAGCCTGATGTCCAAGTGACTTCTGACACAGTCAAGGCCTATGGAATTAGAAAAGAAAAGAAGAAGAAGAAAAAAAAAAAAAAATTGACCAGATGGTGGCCACATACAGCCCAGAACCAACTTCCACAGCTCTGACTGTATCTTACACTCAGAGCTGTACTACCATAGTATGGTCATATTACAACATCGGATAACTACTGAAGTGTCCTTTTGCTGGATATTGGCAAAGAAGAAAAGGCCATTTACATATTCTGAAACAGTAAAATACTGTATGCTGTAATAAATGCGGTAATAAATGACAACAAAATTAAAACAAATGTGACATCTGATATAAGAAATGTTTGCCTTTACCCAATATGTCTTTGGTCTGAAAGTCTGGCCCAGCTGAATATGTGATCGAGTAGCCCTGATTTAGACCATATAACAGTATTGTAATTGTGTATTTGTGTGTGTTTGCATCAATAAATTTCATTTCAAACTCACTTAACTTAACTTAATAGAAATTATATGTATTAATGAGAAGTTGAAAAGTGAGACACCAAGTTTCAGGATATTTTTATCACTTGTCCAGCAGGTCTTAAATTTGTGAACTAGAATGGCTTCAACTATCAGCTCTGGATCTGCAAGCATCTCTCTGAAGCATTTTTCATGGCCTGATGGAAGTCCTGCAATCAAAAGCTCACAGAACTTGGAGGTGACATGAAGGTGCTGGAGGTTGGTCCTAAGTAGAGTTATGGTGGGGACCAACCTTCCTATCTGCACACTGGTTTCTGCTTGAAGAACATCAAGTGCCTTTGTAACTGGACTCATTGACTCATTGTCTTCCACCAGAGTAAAAAAGAAAGAAAGAAAGAAAAACAAAATGTGGGAAGAAAAAAAATCAGGGATTTAACAGTTTTGATCATACTCCACAGGGTCACAACTCAGGAGTCGTCGGCTTTCCCCACATGTGAAGCATTTGTGCCCATTTATTACTTGCGATTGTGCAAGAAACCCTTTCGGAGCCGATTATCTGGACAAATTTGCTCTTAATGCACCTTAGACCACAGGATAATCTTATAGGAAAATCTTAGAAGACTTGAGATAATCAGGCATTTGCCGTCCTTGGTCGGGAAGGGGAAAAACGGGACAAAAACAGCCCAATAATCTTTATGTGGGTATGCAGCTTAAGTTGTGTGTACTTCTCTAGATGAGTCTGGTGTTTCTTCTGTGGAGAAAATAAATGTACAGGTTGAGATTCATAATATTTCTTATGAACCACATGCTCAGTTTATCGAGGACTTCTGCTGTATTAAACTTCATGCTTGAAGTTTATGAATGTTTTCATAATGAACCTACAAATAAAGGAGCAGTTTCACTGGTAAATGCAATTAGCTTGAACAGACCAGAATTTTGCCACTTAAAACTGTTATAGAACCACAAACAACTGCTGGCATGAGTTAAAAGTAGCAGTATTAATAACATAATCCAACTAAATTTATTTTAAACTGCATTTAGTTGATAGTTGAGACTATTATCTCTCTACAAGGACTCATAGGGCCTGCCCAACGTGCACTCTTACAGACAGGATTGTGCCTATCCTTAGTAGTACATACCAGTTTCTCTTCCAGAGAGAACAAATAAAATAAAAATAAATAAAAAATACTATCCTCTTAGTACATACCAGAGGTATACTATAGCTTTGCACAGTTAATTTACAAATATTGTATGATGATGATAACCTAAGCTCAAATAACCTATAGCTAATGTCATATTTAAATCACAAACAAACAAACTTAAATAATCATAATCACACAAGGCATCTGATGTGCACTCTGCATCTGCAGCATCTCTGTGTCAGTATTCCCATGAAGCATAGTTTGTTATGCTTTTCTGTGAAGTGGATCATGGCTAATGTAATGAGAAGGAGGTGTAGCGTTGGAGAAATATAGGCAGTAGCTGTTGTGGTATAACTGTTTGCGCTTTTGATTTACTAATACATTAAGTACAGCTCAGCGTTCACCAAAAAATTAGCACATTTACTTGAACTTGTTCATGTACAACACTGGAATTTGCAATGTTGATCATAGCATACTTCTAGCAAACATGTCTTGGTGTGTACTTACAGCAAACAGCAAATTTACCATCAGTGCATTACTAGGTTACTGCAATATTTTCTCAATAATTGACTGATAAACTTTCAACCTACCTGAATATGCTTTTTTAAATTAGATGGCGAGCTTTTGAAAGCCATTAATTTGTGGTATTTTTGTGTGCAGAGCTTGCAGCGCATTCGAAAGAAGTTGTTTCTAAATACAACAATCTCAGAAAATTACTGCAGGTTCGGCCAGGGATGTAGAAGGGTTGCCGGGTCTTGGTTACCAATGTCCTCCTCTCTTGATCAGGACATGTTGCTCAAGCTCTCTCAAGTCTCTGCCATGGACATCTTTGTACCCGGCCACAAATGTGTGCTATGTTCTTGATAGACTGTGACGTAGTTTGAGTCATGAACACCTGAGTTGGATCACATACAAACCAATAGGAAGTCACAATGGAATATGTTTATAATTCTCATCCAACCACAGTTAAAGTCACTCTATCTGGATGGCACAATTTATCTTAACAGTTTTTTTGTTTTGTTTTTTATTTTATTTTATTTTTTTTTACAATGAAAAGTCGGAATAAAATAGACGTAACTTTTTTTTAATTTAAGGAGTAGAAAGTACAGATAATTGCGTGAAAATGTACAGTAAGTAGTAGAAGTAAAAAGTTGTCTGAAAAATAATTACTCCACTGAAGTATAGATACTACACATTTTTAATTAAGTAAGAAAGTATTTGTACTTCGTTACTTGAGACCTCTGTTTAAAACTTACTGGGAAGTTAAGCTGATAACATCAAAAATAGACATCAAGTCCACTGTACTAGCTATCTAAATACTTTTTGAGTAGAAGCATCTTGAAATGAATCAATGTCAAAGTGGGAGGAAAAGAGGAGGAGAAGCTGCCTTATTTAAAGATTCATTCCAGTGTAAAGAGCCTTCATTTGGTGATTTAACTTATTTTGAATACATTAGTTTTCTTTTAAGGGCTGTTCCTAAAATCCTGTTTTTAATCATCATCAGGACACTTTGCAAGTTTAATTGATGATTTTTCTGAATTATTGACAGTTATTTTTACTAATGTTAACCATTTTATCTTAACTGGGGGATTTGGTAATGCCAAGAAATTTTTTTCTATAGGCCATGTTTGGTTTGTTGTAACATGTAAAAGAACCAACCTTGTCCGACCATTCGTGTATTTTGTGCTCAGAATGTTTAAACAACCTGCATCTTGGTTAGGAAGAGGTACATTAATGAAAGAACAAGTGGTCAGTATATCTAGGCCATAGTTATGTTACCAAAAACCAGTGATGACTCAGTTGATGGACTCCTGGATCATTTCAATTTGAAAATCTTGAATTTAATGGATGCTGTTGCACCAGTAACAATCAAGAGCACCTTGAAGTCCCAAGCCTAAAAGATGGGGGATGCAGGAAAACTGAGCAGAAGTGGCGGGAAAATTAAACTTCAAATTCACTATGAGCTGTACAAAAAATGCTGCGCAATTAATGAGCTGTGCAAGGCCAGAGAGCTGCATTTATCTGAAATGATTTACAAGAATGTCAACAATTCTCATACTCTGTTTGCTGTGATTGAAAAACTTACAAATCCTCCTAAACAGTTCAGCCTACAGCTCCTTTCCACTGAGAAATGCAACAAATTTGCCAACTGTTTTAGCAAAAAAGTAAAACAATTAATGCCAATAGCGTCAATATTAATGCCACACAGTCAAACAAGAAAACTGGTCTGTCTAAAACTTACAAATAACTCTGATGTTATGTCACAATTTAACATAGTTGATTTAAAAATCCCAAAAGAAAAATTTTGGCTTTTGAATTCCAATACATGCAATCTGGACACGATAGCATCTGACTTTAACAGTTTTTACCTCAGTAGAAAGTGACCTCCTACTTATAGTTAACAGCTTACTGGCATCTGGCATTTTTCCCAAGTCACTAATAGCTGCCATTAAGCCACTCCTAAAGAAAAGGACTCTAGACGCCTCTATAATGAACAACTATAGACCTGTGTCTAATCTCTCTTTTACATTCAAGATTATTGAGAAAGCTGTGTTTCACCAGCTTAATGACTTTAAATGAAAGTGAAAATCTTGATAAATTTCAGTCCGGCTTCCGACCTCATCACAGCACTGAAACAGCTCTGGTCAAAGTATTAAATGACATTAGGTTAATTACTGATTCTGGTTAAGTATCAGTCCTGGTTCTACTGGATCTCAGTGCTGCATTGGAATCTGTAGATCACAGAATCCTGTTGCACAGGATGGAAAACTGGGTTGGACTTTCTGGTCCTTAAGGGGTTCAGGTCCTATTTAGAGGGCTGGAGTTATTTTGTTATGATCAGCAGCTATGAATCTGAGCAAATGGCCATGGCCTGTGGAGTCCCCCAGGGGTCAGTCCTTGGACCTCTTCTGTTTAACTTGTACATGCTCCCTTTGGGTTAAATATTACAGAAGTATAACATTAATTATCAAAGTTATGCAGATGATATACAACTTTATGTGTCTCTGTCACCAGACGGTTGCAATCCAATAGACTTATTGTGTCAGTGTCTGGAGCAAATAAACACCTGAATGAGGGAGAATTTTCTACAATTAAATGAAGACAGAACTGAGATTATTCTGTTTGGTACCAAAGAGAAGAGGGTCAGCATTGGCAAACACCTGGAGACTCGGGCTCTTAAAATCACCGAGCAAGTTTGTCACCTTGGAGTGTTGATAGACTCAGATCTGACTTTCAGCAGCCACATCAAAGCTGTCACTAAGACAGCTTTTTACCAGCCCAAAAATATCATCAGACTTAAAAGTTTAGTCTCCTAGAAAGACCTAAAGAAACTCATCCATGCTTTCATCTCCAGTAGACTTGATTACTGTAAGGGTCTTTTAACAGGAATTCTTAAAAAGAGCATTAAACATCTACAGCTCATCCAAAATGCTGCTGCTAGAGTTTTAACTAGGACCAAGACATCACTTCTTTTCTTTTTTGTTTTAATGCCCTGATACATTAAGCTATTAAACTGAAAAAGGCAGAATTTTCATAACAGGTTAGCAGTGGTCTTTTCAGTTTCTGGCTGGAGATTTATTTTGGATTTACACATGACATAATTTGTATAACAGCTTTTTGCAATTAGGAGTATTTTCTTCTACGCATACATTTTTATGGCAGATCTAAACTGTATGGGGTAGCTTATACTGTTACAGGTATGTAAAATCAAACAGATCCTCTCCTATTAGTCAGCTACTGCAAACCTGATATGTATGCAGAAAATAGGAGCAGGTTGGGTATCTGTGCGGCAAACAGAATAAATAAGGATAAGAATTTATTTTGGGTGATGAAATGTTCCATCAGACTCATAACAGAACCTTATTTTTTATCAGCTATACAAGACAAGACCAAGGACATAAGGTGCATCCAGAGGTTGTGAAAAGAAAAATAAAGCAGCAGAGCTCCTGCCCCTGTCACTGCTCACCTACCCTTGACCTCTTTGTGCAGACAGATGACATAGCTGGGTCAGCCGAGGAACCTCTGTGACCCACACAGACAGCTCCTCACTCCCGAACATGCAAATAAGCCCCGTAGCTCCACCCTGGCGTGTGTTCAGGTAGAAATCCACTGACACCTCCATCTGTTTGGTGAGATGGAGGAAGGAGGGAGGGAGCAGCTGGTGGTTGAAGAAGAGGAGGGCTACAGCAACAACTTAGAAATAATGGACGAACTGGTCGAACAGTGCTATAGATCTTTATGAGGCAGGTGTGTGTTGTGTAATTATATCACGCATGCTTGTATAAACTCTTTTTCCTGTGTTTCTATGAACATTTTCATTTCATGGCATTTATCCAACTTGTCTAAGAGCTGTTATGGGTCTTTGCAAATGCATTGCAAGAGCTGAACTGTGTGAGTCACCATTGATCTCACGCACACACACACACACACACACACACACACACACACACACACACACAAACACATCGTACATTTTCAAAACTGAACTGGCGTCAGAAAGTTGATGTGTAATGGACTGTGAGCTAGTGATGTGCAAAGCAGTCCTGACTCACTCAAATCCGCATGGCCCTGGGGTACACTTTCGAAAACAAATGAAATTCATAAAAAATGAGACCATAATTTTCCATGTAGTTGCGCATCGCTATTACATGTGCACAAGATACAGTTGTCATACAGAGAGCAATAGGCTGCTTTCTTGTTGTTTGTATTGTTACTCAGTTTTCAATGTGTAAATTAAGACCTACCACAGCATTTTTAAACATTGCCTCTTACCTGCGCCTTGAACAAATAAATCATGCAAAGTCCACACACCTGTTCCTGCTGATTTTGATCTAATGAATATTCTGATCATTGCATGTACAGCAGGCCCAAATACATCATGCATGTTAGTCCTGTTTTTAAAGGCTCTCATGTCATAATAAATAGAGCCCATTTTACACACATTGGGTTATTTGTGCATTGGGCACAAAACAATCAAACATGTAAATAAATTGATTAAAGCAGGCTAAAACAGGCAAAGACATAAACTAAGATAAGAAAAAATGTAATCATGGGAATTAATTATGTCTTGTGTACATGCAACGGCATTTTGTCCTTTGACGTACTAAAACTTTTCCCCTCACATTAAGGTGCTTAATTAGTCCCAAAAGAGACCAGGTTAAATCAGGGTGTGCATACAGTTTGAATGACAGATCACATTCAAGTAGAAAACTTTCCAAGAGAGCATTTTGACATGATGACGAACATGTGCTCAAAACAGTTTTAGTGCCCCGCAACTGTTCCATACCTACTCCCTCGTACCCATGTTAATGGCAGAAATGTACCTTTGTAGCTTTTTTTTAAAATTATTATTATTATTTAATTTATTAATTAATTTTATTTAAACTATATTCAACCAGGGAAGTCAGTTCTCTTTTACAATGATGTCCTGGGCCAACAGTAAAACATACATTTACAGATTCATATAGCAATGATGTCCAAAGAATAGGGCTGCGCACCCACACGAGGACTCGCGCCAAAAGGAAATAACTGCTTATCTACCCATTTGTCGGACCAATGGAAGACTCATTATAGCAAACCAAAAGTTTATCTACACAATTTTGTAAAACACTGTAACAAGTGCAAAAAAAAACCAATGATACTTAAAAGTCTAAAAAGCAAATTATAAACAGCAGCAGCATTCACAGACATTTTTTTTGCAACAAGCTTGTAGCTTTCTATTTGTACTTACTTGTCTCCATGAGTCTGGCTGATTTTCTCACTTGGAGCTTTTGAGACTAATTGAGTCATAGTCTACAGCTTGTTTTTCATAATAAATAATGATAACATTTACTTTAATAATCCCATTTGGGAAATTAGCCTCTGTATCTCTTTTCTCATTTCTAGATTCACAAGAGTGCGGTGGGCTTTGGGGGAGGGGTTAAGGGCCTTGCCAAGGGGCTCAAAGTGGTTCACCTTTGTTGGCAGTCTGGGGACTTAAACTTAGATCATCCAGCCCCAAATATGCCTCCCTAATTACTAGGCCACCACTCCCCAATATTTCCCAATAAGTGTTTTTGTTCATGTGAACAAATGCTTTAATTGTTTGTATGATCATGCCGAGTAATTAACGACACATCCAGTTACCTTTAATGATAATTAAATTTCACTAAAACAGAAATTTAGAAAAATTTAAACCTAACCCCCTATGTAAATGTTCAGTACAGTGTTTGGACTGTATTTCTGCCTGTGGAGAAAACTGGGGAGATTACAGTGCTTCCACTTCAAGGACTAATGGCTGTCTCTCTTTCCTATTCACATTACTGTGGAAATTGCCACTCGCCCTGTCTCCCCTGAAGGCCTGTCCAGACCTGATTTACAGCTGCGTGTGACTGTGTTATTAGACCTGTGAGACAGTTTCATAATCCCATTTGTGCGTGTGATTCTAACATCTTTATACAAGATACAGAACCAGAGCTGAAAGCCTGAACCTACAGTAGTCTGTCTCTATTAGAGCACTGGTTAGCAATAGTTTATTTTTATAAAACACCACATAATCCCCCATAAAAATGATTAATTATTGTTCTCATTCTTTTATGCTTGTATCAAACAGATTATTCACAATGTGATATTTTTACAATGCAATATTTATCTGCATATACCTGTTCATACCTGTTCATAACCATAATTTATCTGTATATATCTGTTAAGAACCATAACAAGTGCAATAGGCTTTTTTATAATGTTTTTTTTTCCATGTAGTCTGGCACAATTCATATTTGTATACGAATGCGACCAATAAAGTTGTTTGTATTGGTATTTATAGGTGGGTGGAACTTACCTGAGCTATAACTGGTGGGTGGATCAATCCCAATATTGATAATATTGACACCAATGTTGATATTGATCAGTTCTAGTGTAATAAGATCTGTACTTTAGTTTCAGTTTCTCTCCTGTATGTATGTGCTGCTGTATTTATTAAAGAACCAACCCGGCTGTCTGTGTCTGTCTAAATTGCCTTTTTCATCATACTTTGATACTCCTTTAATCATGCAAGACTTTTGGTAATCCTGTGAGACTTTATGGTATCCTGCTAGCTATTGTGTTTTATATGTGAGAAGCAGTACAGAGTTTGTTCCTCTTAAGTTTTTTTTCTTCTTTTCTCCCCACACCAGCAATGTCTGTAAGTGTATTGTTTGGTCTCACTTTAGAGACCAAACACATATGTTTATTCCTAAATGTGTGCTAGTTATAAAAATGCTAGTTTCCTGTTAGCTAGCCGATGTGAGCAGAAATTAAGTTCCTTTTCCGTTGTTTGTTTTTATTTTTATTTGATTTGTACTTGACGACCCAGTAAAGGAAAGGAAATAAAGGAGCACGACACTCGCATTCCTGGCATGTGAAATATAAGTTTGGTTTGCTGTTAAATTTTATTTCACACACTGGTTTACCCACACAGACAGAACAGTACAAATGGTAATACTGGCCCTTTATTTACTTGGTATCAGAGTTAAACCAGATCTTGCAGTTTCACACACTACTACTACTTACCTGTGGCAGAGAGTCTGAGCACAGGTGTGTGCAATTTACAGAGTAGGAAGGCGTTAAGAGGAGATGAAGCTGAGTGGAGAAGCATGGGATGAGCTCTCAGTCCAAACTGTGTGGGATCTTTTGGGAGGGAGAATGTTGTTCGCTGCCAATGATGATGGCAAGATAGGTTGCTGGTTAGCTGTTCCTGTGTGAGGAGGGGAGGCCAGCTGCCTCTTGTTAAATGTAGGGCTGGGATTTAGCTGAGTGTGGTCACAGTTTAGCTCACCTTGTTGTCTCCGCCCGGGCATGAAGCCGTGGAAAAGTCAGTCGTTGTCTATTGAAGTCTATACGAGGGTCACTGGACTGTGTCTCAAGCTCAGACCCCAAGGTTGAGTTAAATTATCTCTTTTTTTTAATTGTATTGTTTCATAAGCCTGCAGGATTTTAACTGGGGGGTAAATGTTTGTGGGAGGTCTTCTTGCACTGCCTGCTGAAGGGGACGATGTGGTTTTAAGTGGACTGGTTTGGCAAACAATTTTAATGTAGGGTTGCAGTGGTGATCAGTTTTAATGAACTTTTTCAGTACTTAATAAAGCTAATTGTTCTCTTCAAGTATAGTCTGGTGTGACTTTTTTTAAAGACTCTGACATTTGAGGTAGGAGTTTCTGCCTGCGCTGAACCCACCAGAAATTTATTACTGGATGTAAGAGATGACATTAGCCAAAGTAATGTCACCCACTGGTCGTCACCACCATTTTCTTTTGGAACTGAAAATGGCTATAACGGGATAGAAAGGTGAAGACATCAAATGGGACATCAGAATACTGATGAAAAGTTGTAGATGTACCCCACCATGATAAGTCATTAAAAAGTTTACTGATGTAGTATTTCATGACAGAAAATGATACTTTTTCAATGAGAGAGATTTTGGGGCCAGTGGCTAGAGGGCCATTAGTGATAATCTTTCAGATCTTTGAATCCGTTTCATGCTAAAACCTGATGTCTCTGTCCATCTTTTATAAACAGTATATAGTTACATCATTTGCTTCAAGGAATCAATCATTTAATGGTAACAAGTAATGGAGGTCTTGGCTTGGGTACATTTTAAACTTTTCAGTGCAGAATGACTGTTTAGTGTTGAGCTAATTCACTCCAGGTTATTCAGTCCACATGAGATAACATCATTATTCTCATATAAAAAATAAATGTCACATTTGGTTTCCACCAGAGAGCCTCCAGACTTGTCCATGAATGATACAGTCAAAGTGGTCAGTTCAAATTAAGACCCATTGTTCATGCTATTCCAAATCCTGGCCTTGATCGACTCTCAGGTCATGCTCATGAAAGCTCCTCTGGCATCTGCCATTGACAATTCTAAACTAATACGCATGGAGATGGAATAATAACAAGACAATCTACAAATGTCACTTTGTTTTGTGTGAATTGTTAACCTGACACTGGGATTTCACTCTTGACTTATTGTTCAGTTTTGTTTCTGTGCTGTCTGACAAATTAGTCAGTTTCCGTCCTGTCAGATACCTGATATCTGACTCTGAAAACCATCTATAAGAATCAATAAATGACTAAGAACTCTGTTTTGAACAATCAGTTTCATAATGTTTGCTATAAAACCAGTTTGCCAAGGGTCTGATAAATGTAGCTGAACCATACATGTTAAGGGATAATCAGAAAGAATCATTGCTGGCAGAAATGGTTCTCATAAATTATCTTTACAGGTCTCAATGAGATTTATGTGTATATATAATGGTAAATTTATTTTCACAAAAATTAGGGTTAAAATTAAAGTTCTTTCACCTTGCCTGCTGCACAAAGAGGGAAATTGTCATGCAAACTGTAATTACTGTATAAATTACATGATACTATTAAAGGATAAAAAGAAACCACATTTTGTGTCATAAACCCCCTGATGAGTGCTTCATCCTATCACCATCAGTAGGGCATGTAAAACAGAGAGAACTAAATAACTCTTTTCAGAAGCAATGGATGAAAACTAAGTACTTACTGCTCATATATACAGAAAGAACTTTTGGCCTTGTGCTGGTCAGAAGTATTCAGGTATGTGTTAACACAATGTTACCAAGGAAGGAATTCAGCAATGATTTTAGAGAGCAACTGTTGCTGAGAAAGGGTTTCAGAGCCAATTATAAAACAGTCCATCATTCTACAGAGATAAACATTATTAAAAAGAAAAATTTAAGACATCTGCCAGTCTTCCCAGGAATCGACATCCCAGCATGTACACCAAAAGGTCAAACTGCAAAAGCTCAGAGAAACTGTAAAAAACCCAAGAACTACATCTTAGACCCTCCAGGTCTCAGTTAGCATGTTAAAAACAGAAAAGCAGTTTCCCCACTGCAGGACTAATAAAGGTTTTCTCATTAGTACAAATACCTCATACCAACTCTCAAGCACAGTGATGGAGGACTGATGATTTGGGCTTGATTCGTGTGCATAGGGGCTGGACAACTTGCAGTTGTGGTGAGATAGATTCTTTTCAGGTGTTAGCAATTAGTACCGTTCTCCCAACAAATCACATTCTGATCCGTGTGGTATGAAGGCCGTGGCTGCACACGGCAGTGTTGCGCTGAACGCGCCTGAGTGCACGCCCCCGTAACTGACTTCCGGTGCTCCTGCAGGGATGATTCTTTTCTGCGTCTCTCTTATTATTACTGCTCCTAACACATGCTGATTAGGAAATGCTGTTGTTGTAGATATATCCTGTTGTGGGTCTCCTTCGGCACTTCGTGATCGGATCATTGCTGAACTTTCTGTTGTTTGTTGATCATGTCAGAGTAATACTAAGTGGGTGTGTCAGTAGGGTAAACGCCACTGTCAAGCCTCTTTCTTGGCGTGGGTGATTGGGAAACTCCTGGCTGGTGATCGCTGTATTGCTAATTTAATTGTGTAAACATCTGGTGTTGCTGACGTGCTGCTCCCCGCACCTTAGGGAGTGAAGGTTTGGACGCTTGCTGATCATAGCTTGCTGAACTGCTAACGGTAAGCGGATTCCTCAGTCGTGCCTCCTGCCGGGGGAAAAGTACTTTTGGCCGCCCTCTTGTGCGGTTGGAAGGACATTATTGCTGGTGATCTCCTGCATTGCCAGTGTTTTGCTGGAAGCTAACCTGTTTTTTATTATATATCTTGCTTTGCTCTAAGTTTGATTTTTTAGCCTCTTTTTAACCTTTTCTTTTTCATAATTTTCTTTTTAGTTCACTACTGAAGAGGTGTTTTTATAATAGCTGCTGATCTCAGTGTGTGGTTCACAGTTATATGGAGTTTTAATCTTATTGATTTTTGTTTTCTCTTTTCCAGCAGTCCAGAGCTGACAGTGGTGGTGGTTGGGCCCTTTCTGTGGTGTCATCTCCCTTTTTGTGTGTAGCGTGCTGGCTTGCACCTGGTGGTTGAGGGTGGCCCTGACATGTCTGTATGCTTGTGCACAATAAGTTGAACTTGTGATGTGAGGTGACGTTATCTTTTTTTTGAGATGCCTCCCTTGCAATAACCTGCCTAACTTGTGTTCCCTTCCCACTTCATTTTATTCTTTTTATTGAATAGTATTTTTATATATGTAAAAATAAACATTTCTTAATGGACCAGGGTCTCCCGTGTCCAGTTAATGGACTGGAGTGCCTTCTATTAATCAGTTATCAAATAAATCCCTGGGGGAAATTTCCAGAGTGGTGTAGTCACAGCATCTAGAAGAGCCAGAACCTCTGTGTCGCTACGCAGTCATGGAGTGGACCATGAATCCCTTTGTATACTTAAGTTTTCTTAAATGAAATCCAATATCACGTCTCTGATAATTGAAGCTTGGCTGAAAACTGGGACATTCAACAGCACAATGATCCCAAACAAAGCAACAAATCTACAGCAGAAAAGAAAAGGATCACGGTGTAACAATGACCCAGTCAAAATGAAAACCTCAGCCTTGCTGAAATGTGGAGGGAGTTTAAGAGAGCTGAATGTGAACAAATGTTTGCTTTATTTCAATGAATTTTGCAATGTAGAAAAAACATGGACCTAAATTATTAGACAATTATGTAAGACTGAAAACATAAAGAAAATATATTCATGTTATTTCTGTTAAAACTAGTTCAAGTTAGTTTTATAGTGTTTTTGTATAATTGGTAAAGTTATGCATAAAAATTATTAAGTATCTTAATTAAAACAATTTTTTCTCTATATGTTCTTCTTACCAAAGTGGTTAATAAATGCCTTTCCATAACCTAGAGTATTGCTTTTGTTGTGCAAATCTTAATTAGATGTTATCATATCATATAAAAAGCTCCACTTTTATGAACAAGATGTTCTAAAGATAGTGAAGTCTGTGCTTTAAACTGATGTTACTGATGTAGACAACATTAATAATGAATGAGACTGGTCTTCGCTGATCATCAGATGGAGGATACATCATCTGAGTTTTACCAATGTAATGAGAGAATAAGGCAGTTTGGGAGAGGAGTAGGAGCAGTTGCTGCTCCTGTGCATTAATTATTCAAATCCAGAAATTATTTTCTTTAAATAGCATGATAGTGAAAATCATGAAAATCTAATCTGTATGACTTATTTTGAATAATCAGTCCAGTTCTGCTCCCTTATGTAGAAGTCCCATGATACTGTGTCAGCTTTTGTTTCTGCAGTCTTAACTCCTTTTCCAGATCCAACCAGCCACACTCCAGCTCCAAATCCAGCTCAAACACAGCCATGGTCCCTTAGCAAGGGCCTGTAATTTTTGGCTGCTGTACACCTCAATTTAGGTCAACAGCACCAGCTCTGTACTATCTGACAATTGATAACACAATGAGACCATTAGAGTTGTAGGCTTGTGGCCTGGGGCCCAGTCAGCTCCAGTCTACCTGTGCCAGCCCCAGGCCAGAGTGCTTGTCTCCTAGAGATTAATGATCCCTGGTGCTGCACAGGCCAAGCCATTTCTCGAGTGTGAAATATACCTCATCTGCCTGGCTGGAGCTCTGATTTATTCCCGTCTACATGCTTGTTCTCGATGTCTGCAGGGGGTTTTCCTTTGTTTTGCAGGCTGTGTGTATATGTGCTCATGTTCAGACTTTATTTGATTTCTCCATGTCATGTTAACACATTGGAAATCAAACTGATATCTTGAAAAATTATGCAAATGTTTGTTATAGTAGCTGAGTGATGTGCAAATGTGCATGCATTTTCATTTGCATGTGATAAAAACTCAATAAACAAGCAAATAACAGTGTTTAGTTTATTTGACTCATATCTGCTTATTATTTTGTCAGCTCATTACTGTAGTCGGCCCTTCAAAGAAAAATTCTTTTAGAACTTTTTGTTATTTTAATCCCTGCTGTCGAACAGACCCTTGCAAAACCCCTAAGAGTCTGCTTTATCCTATGAGAATGCCACTGTTGCACGATTGGAACATGACTGTTGGGCTCAGATGGAGGCTATCCTCTGCCTTCTTCTGGGTGGCTGTGTGGTTGTCTCTATGGTGGACTGCTAGGTCCTGTGGTCGGTGGTGGCTGCTGGTTGCCCAGGACTTGGGGTCCTCTTTGTCTTTGTCTCAAAAGTATTTGGGTTGAGCATGCTTGAAAGTTGTTTAGCTATTTTTTACAAGTAAGGTACACATTTTGATGGTTCTGACTGTAAGCCATAAAACTGTAAAAGAGGTGGATTAGTCAAGTACCAGTGCACCAGTATTCAAAAGATAAAGCCAACAGACCTTTCTTATTAGGAACAATCAAAATTAAATGTTCCCACAGGTCACAACCCTACTTTTTGACTGGCTCCGTAGCGATAAAACACAAACTCAACAGCTACAATGCATCTCTATAGTAGTACTGAGGTGCTCAAATTAAAATCTCTCTCCATCTGTCACCTGTAAAGATGAAGACGATGGTTCAGAGACGAGGTTGTGCCAGTGAAACCCTTGATTCGAGCAGTTTTGTGATTCATTCAGGCAATGAAGCATCGGCTGCTTAGACTTCAAATGCCACTTGAGTTTTCTTTGTACTGAAGCAAGCTGTGAAGCTGTGGCTTTAAGGAATTGTAGTTCAGGATATGAAGCCTGTACCGAAGCTTCAGTGTTGCGCTGTCATCAATGCCTTATAGGGCTGGGTAATATTGCAAATTTTGGCATTATTCCGATACCAAGTAAATACTATACTTTGAATGATTTTGCCTTTAATTATTGATGATTATTATTATCATAATAAAACACAGTATAACAATTATTGTCACATAAAACATTTTTTTAACTAAAATGAATGGCAGAACTAAACATTTAAAAATTTTGCTTTTTTTAAACAATATAAAATAACATCAACAATGTAACAAAATAATAAAATAACTTATTTCCTGAGATCGTAATCCCTGAAAATTAAAAAGACCTTAAATAGAGGTTTCTGATAAACTGTATGTAAACAAACACAATAGCAGAGTGTAACTTACTTTATTTAAGCTCCAAAAGCAGAAAAACAACGTGTTTTACCACAATTTCTTTAACTCCAACATATTATAAAGGAAAACATTTGACTTTTTTATCTGACACCTTCACTTACTAATTACTTTTCAAATGTAATATATTGCCAAAGATATTGAGATACTACCTCAGATCTTTGAATTCAGGTGTTCTGAGCAAGGTCCAAAAAGAAGAGCAAGTTTGTTGTTTAGGAACTTGATCAGTCTGCAGTGGAGGTCTTTTTTGGGGACAGTGATGTGTGGATCAAAACTAAAATACTGATACCTCCAATCCCAGCTATTTATGTCCTAGAATCGATTCTCATATTTAAGTATTGATACAAGTAATTTGGACTAAATATGTAGTTTGTTATTAACAGATGGAATCAGAAATACATTGTTTTATAGAGGAATGTATGAGTGGTATTTAATATTTTCTCATTCTGGGCCCAGACAAGACTGTCAGCTGCCCTGGCACCAGTCTCGTTCTGTTTTTATGCTATTTTTCAAGTCTTCCCTGAAACTCATTACGTTACGTAACCCCCGTGTAGTTTAAGCATGTGCAGAGACAACATGCACCACAAAATGATTATAAACCTGGTCATTTTTTTTCCTGCTGATCCGATCCTGAAAAGGTTTATACCTTCCCTCTCGATCAGATTTAAAACTCTTCCCGTTTGAGACTGAGCGAATCAGCTGACATGTTTACATGATGCATTTTTATTCTGATTTGACGTTCAATTTGATTAAAAATGCTCCATGTAAATGTAGCTACAGTCTTGCTGTGAGTATCTCAGCTCCACAAATGGCAACGATGTGTCATGTGATCTCATGTGATGTCTGGGGAGACAGTGAGGCATTACCCCCCCCCCCCAAAAAAAAAAGAAAAAAGGTACAAAGGGAGAAAATGTGGAGTTGTTGGAGATCTGTTATGATAATCTAGAACACACAACTTTCAATTTTTATTTTTTAAATACACAGTTCTGTCCAAAGTATCTGTGTCGGATCAGCCTAAATTTTACTTGATATTGTATCAAAAAGGAAAATCAGTGGTTTTGCACATCTGTACTTTTGGATAAATAAGAGCAGAGGGAGAAAAATTCCCATAAACACATTCCTAAACCTTGTGGAAAGCCTTCCCAGAAGAGCTGAAGCTGCTGTAGCTGTAAAGAATGGACTAACTCCATATTGAACCATATTGAAGCAATTAATTTATACGCTTTTAATTTATTTATCGGGTTGCTGGAATGTTTGATTTAATGATTATTTTCAGTCATGTTGTTATTTAAATCATGTAACAAAGGTCCTTTGTTTTACCCCAACTCTGATTTTTTTTAAGAACAAATCTAACAAAAGCAAAGAAGAAAAAGTTCAACATTTCATGTTTCCACCACATCTGTTCATTTAGGAAACACACCTGTGGGTTGCATCAGACTGCAGCAGGATGTCCTAACAGAAAAAGGTGGAATAACTCTCTATTCTTACTCACACTGCCAAATAACACCATTAGAACAAAATATTTGATGCAATATTTTTTTCATCGTCATGAAAAATAGAAAATGTACAGGTATTATTTGTGTACCTGACAACTTCATATTGTGAGTTGCTGTGGCCTGAGATGAAAGCTGAGATTTAGTTAAACTAAAATAAATAAATAAAAAGAGCGAGAGGCACACACTCATTGCATGTGCATGTCTGAGACCTTTCCTCTTTGCATCAGAAGCACCAAACATGGGCATGTTTATCTTTGTTCTCTCATTTTAATACCTTGATATTCCTTTTTGTTTGTTTTTATGAGATAATGTTTGCCTGTACTACATTTTGCCCTTTAGTCTTCAGCAGAAAAGTAGACACACTTATCAGGCAAAGACTTTGTTATTCCAGTTATTTATTTATGTCCCCTCTGCTACTTCCCCTGCTGGCTCAGAGATGCATCAATGGCAGATCAACTCGTTTAAGCAGAATTGTGTGCACCAATAATTTAAAGAATTACCTGCACATCAAACCCTCACCCTAACCCTAATGGACTGAATTTCATGCGGCAGCCTGTTCTGAATAAATTGTCAACTTAAATCTGATCAAAAAGTGGATTATTTTCTTTAGAGAATATTTTTATTTGAAATAATTAGAAATGATACCACAAATATGAAAGATGAAGCCAATAATTTGAAGTAAATAAAGTTAAAGGTGCAATAATGTAGTTTTTTTTCCATATTATTAACTAATTACATGATGATGGTGAAAATGACTAAAATTATTAAGTGTGTGTGCCATTTGTGTATCAACGTCATTAATAGACTGTCAGATGTTTTTTCAAACATGCTGAAGTATCAAGTCCTTCTGTGGGCGACCTAATCCAATTCAGTTTTCACAGCTGTATTAGGCATTTCAGTTTGGAAGATTGTTTGAATAAACAGTCAGTTATGTAAGTACATATACTGTGTGAAAGACATGTATCAGCAAATGTTTGGGCATATTTAACTTACTTGATAACAAACTGACATGAAGTTAGCAATGGCCTGCTATACATATTCAAATGGAGTTTTTTTTTTTATTATTATAGCATATACACATATTTTTTAGATTAGAAGTTCTGTATCAGTGTATTTTTTTCTTTTTTTTTCGTTTAGCTTCACAAAAATTTATATTAAATTACAAATGTTGGTTTTTTATTGCATATCAGCTTAGGGGGCTCTTATTGCAAAGTGGGTAAAGATAAGAAGAGTAAAACATTGTAATTAGTAGGAAATAATATATACTGTAACTGTAAAGACAAAGTCAACAAATAACACAAAATGCATTATCTCCTTTTATTCATTGTTTCATGTGGTTTCGAGATCATGCAGGTCAATAAAAAAGAGAAGTTTGGTTTATTACTTTTAGGATCTGTTTCTCTGTGGTTTCTGTTTCACTTCCAACTCCAGTTTGGCCTGTGTGAGGGAATTTGTGTGCAAGCCTATTATCACCCCAACTCACAGCCTGGAGCTTACAGTCAGTCCTACCTTGTCCTCTGCAACTGCTTAGCATTATTTAGATCAACTAGCACCATGAAACACCTGGGAAGATGGATAGCGCTGCTTATCAGGTTTTCGTTGGCTGTTTGTCTTGGTTACAAGTAAATAAAAGGGATCTCTGTAACTAATGACTTTGAGGTACACATAAAAAAATGTTTATGTTTGTTTGTCATTGGTTTGTGCACCTACACAGTTAGACTTACATAAGGGCACGCAGCTTCAACCTATGTTCTTGTGTGATGGCTGGACAGCCTGGTACAGGCTATATGTGGACTGCTGCATAGATGCACCTGACCTCCTCTCATGGCTGGTCTCTCCTGCTGGGAATAAATCATGGGGATTTGTGGCAGGATGACCCCGATGAGGTGATTCATGGAGCTGCTTTCATGACCTTCCATTCAGGTACACAGCTGGGCCCAATTACCTGATGTGCCCATTTATCCCTGTTACTAGACAACATCTCTTAAACACATGCTTATGTCCCCGTAAAGCCAACATTAATGTCTGCTGCTGAGGATCTGCAGTACACAAAGTGTCTCATTTTGATTTTGATGATAGCCTCTTACATGCATTATGTCTAGTTATTTCAAACCCATTCTTAACCTATCAAAGTGATTCAATTGTAAATGCAAGACCCATGCTGCTCTCCAGTCTTACACTCATGTCCAAGTTTACTAATGTGACCAATTAAAGTGATTAGCAACACTAAACATGTTGCATACATGCTGGGGCACCTGATGTGTGGTAAGGCTCCTGTCTGTGATGCCAACTGTTGTTCATTTTGGGAAATGTGTCACAGGTCTGCTATCCCTCCCCACGTCCTTTGCAGTACTTTAACTACTCAAGAGCACGCATGCACACATATTAAACAGTAAAAGATAAAACAAAACATCCAAAATCATGCAGTTGCTTTACATATCTATGCACTTGCTTGGCTACCCAATTATACATCTTTGCAAGAAACAAGCAGTCTGGAGAACCCAGGTTCAAGTCCCCAGCATGCCAACAGAGGTGAACCACTGTGGGACCTTAAGCAAGGCCCTTGACCGTAACCCAGAAATTGAAATGTGCAACAGTGCTTGAATATTTGGACACCAGGGGTGTGATTTTGATTGACAGGTGTAGAATCAATCCCACTGAATAAATAAATAACATAAGACAATGCTGATTGGCCAGGGACACAGAGAGCTGCATCCCTGGGAGAATCTTGCCAGAACCAATGAGAACACAATCAGTTTTAAAGTATTTACTAATTCTGCATTATCTAATTGATCTATTCTTTAAACAAGATAGGGGTTGGGGTGGGGTAATGCAGGGTGGCATGGCCAATACTACAACTACAAATCACACAAAATTCACCAATATTCATTTTTAAGTAATAAAAATTTATTCCTTTGCCAAATAAGTTTTAACTTATGACCTCTCACACAACACTTTAAAAACTTTTAAATTTGAAAGTCACACCTTGTCTGACACAGCTTTACACACAAAAGCAGGCATGAAATACATACATACATGCACCTCATGGCAACCCCTAATATATTCCATTAAGCTGCGTGCAGGCTGAAACCTTCTGGCATTTCTGTTTTCTGACTTTTAGAAGCTGTAAACCCCCCACTAGCAATGGCTGTCTGATAATCAATGAGTGTTCTTGTTCTTCAGTTGGACTGTTCAGTATTATTCAGCTCATAGCTCTCTCTGTCCCCCACTGCATCACAAGTACAGTCTAACTTCCACCCCTGCTGCCACGACCCTACCCCTTCCACATTTCTGTGCTCCTATTATCCTCCTCCACCCCCCGTGTGGAGCACAGCTGCTCCTCATCGCTTTTTCAGGCCAAGTCCAGTCAGCATCTTGTTCTCTCCATTATTCACTAATCCCAACCCCACTGAGCAGAGGGTACTGTACATTTGGATAAAAGCCTCTGCTGTCTGCAAATTGCTAATCAATGGAAATATTCTCTCTAAAGGTCCTCAGAGTGAGTACTCATATGACTAGTTGTGTAGCTGTTGAAATTTTCTTTGCAAACAATACAAACATGCACATAATACCACATTCAATAAACAAGTTGACACAGAACTCATTTGTAATCGATATAATTACACCTTGAATCGCTTACATGCCATTTACAGCCAAATTTATTGTGTTCAAACTCTTTCTAAATCTCCAATGCTTTTACCTTTTACCTCTTAGGCAAATGGAGAACTTGGAGAGAACAAAAAGGAGCCAAATATACTGTGACATAATGGCAAGAATCAATATGACTTTTCCTTCCTAAATGGAAGATAATGGTATCACAATGGAGGCGTGTGGAGCTTGCCTACTCAGCCAGCTGTGATTGATCTGTTACTGCAAGAGTCACTTTGGGACTCGCAAAGTGTCTGGACACATTAGTGTCGCCATGTGTGAGCTAACACTCACACACAGACGCTGGGTTCGCTTTGCATCTTCAAAGAAAACTTCTCATAAGTTTCTACTTTGCGGTCATACATGATCACTGTGTGTAAATACTTGTATATTTCATCCGGATAATGCTTGGATTTAATTTCCTTTCTAGTCAGTTGTCAACATGTGTTTCATCCAAGCAATGCTCTTTATTTTATTGTCTTTGAATTGTTTATGATGTCAGTCATCACCGGAGGTTTGCCTCGGTACCCTGAGACACATTGGCAGTTACATAATGGCAAATGCACTCTGATAAACCCAACTCACATTTAAAAGCATCTCCAGCTGCAGCCTAACTGGAGCACATTTCTAAATCTAAACCTTGTATAGTGTTTGGCAAATGAATTTAAAAATGTCTTCTATTGCGTTGCTTTTCAGTAAAAATGACTGCTGTGCAATTTCCCCCAACAAATTATTTTAAGTTTTATCATTTTTATTTGACTGTAAAGACAAATTATCCTAAAGTTAATAGCAAGTGTGTAATTAATTCAGCCTCATTTCAGATATGGCAGGCATTTTGGTTTCCCTCCATATGTGAAGAAGTCTATGAAGCTTTGACAAAAGCAAAAGGACAAATCATCACATACACCAACTTATGTATAGTACCTTGAGATGACTCTTTGTTGTTAATTCCTAAATAAATAAAACGAAATTGCATTTCAGGCTCTGTATATTTCTTTTATCTGTCATGATAATGCATAGAAAGAAGTTGCCCTTGAGTTTATTGCAGATGTCAGCCTACCTATTGGTTTAGAGGTGGCTGCAGAGATGCAGCTTTGCACATGCTTTCCCTGACAAATTGCTCTCATTACCTGCAGAAATCCAATCAAGTGCACATTCAGACCTGTTCTGTTAGCTTATATTCTCAGCGGGAAATTACAGTTTATGACAAATAGGTATGTACTGTGTTTTTTGATTGACACTTTTATTCTCTTTACAGCTCTTATGCCAAGCTTTCATAATAAATTGGTATATTTCTGGCTTCACAAGAGCTTCAATTTCTATCTGTATTTGAATGTGAAGAGTCCGTTTCATATCACACAATGCAGAGGAAAAATTTAATTAAGAGCAGCAAAAGAAATAAATTATGCCAATTTTAGACCAGGAAGAAAAATAAACTACTGCAGTGGATGAGCAGTGATGTTTTACAGTTTTACTTCGGCTAGATAGTCGACACATGAGCGTCAATACATGTGATTTTCCATGAGATTTTTTTTTAAACCCAAGCAACTTATTTTCCTGTTGCACAGCAAGGTTACCGAACCAAGCTGTGACGCTGTGTCTCCAGAGCAGCACTGTAAAACATCAACATGACCTTTTTGTTCATTCCATGAATTATAAGTCTAGTCACTGCTGCAGAGGTAGTCAACATGAGTGGTCCAAGTTGAAGAAGTGTCATTGTAAATAACCACAGGATTGTGTTCGCTTACACCCCGTCTCTTCTGTTTTGTCTGTATTAGGAACCAGGTAGTTATAATCACACCAGCTGAAGAACCTTTGAATTGGGCGGCGTGGCTCAGTGGGTAGAGTGGTCGTCTTGTAGCCTGAGGGTTGCCGGTTCGATCCTCAGCCTGTCAAGCTCATGTTGAGGTGTCCTTGAGCAAGACACCGAATCCCAAATTGCTCCTGATGGGTTGTGGTTGAACGCCTTGCATGGCAGCTTCTGCCATCAGTGTGTGAATGTGTGTGTGAATAGGTGAATGTGATGTATAATGTAAAGCACTTTGAGTATCATTCCAGGTACTTAAAAGCGCTATATAATACAGACCATTTACCATTGAATTAAAAAATAGCTTGATAAGTCCTGGCTCCGTTCCACCAAAGATAAAACATCAGAAAACATAATGATGTGATTGCCTAAGTAAGAACCTCTGCATTTATTAGTGTGCAAGGAGAACAGGACGGGTGAACTGACACAGTCTTGGGGAGCTATCGTACTGAGAATTCGGGGTGCAGAGTGAGTCCTATTATTGTTGTCTAGGATTAGTTAAAAATAAATGGTACCATCTAACGATACCAAGATGCGCATTGAAGTCATTTAATTAGATTAGTAGGTGTGGCTGCAGCATGTTGAAGGCAGAACTAAAATCCACCAATAAAAGATAAGTATATGAAGTTGAATTCACTAAGTGTTAAAGAATAAGATGAGTCACGGTTAAAATAGAATTCTCTGTGCTTCTACATTCTGCTTACCTGCTTAATTTCAACTGTGCTGCACTTGTTTCCTTGACTTTCTCTGAAGTCATTGCAAACAGTACTGGAGGAATCCATGGGTGCATACGTCCATGCTACCTACATCCATATAGACAGATGTGTGGCTTCATGTCAGGCCATTATAGGCAGGATGTCACTGTCTTGAGTTCCCATGAGTCTGAAATAATGAGCTGTAACTGATCACACATAAAGAAGTGTGTGTGGTCAGTTATGTTCATCCAAGCTAGCTAATAAGCCTGAATATTTGTTGTCATTGTAGAGTAAAAGTTGGAACATACCTCCTGCCTCTCTACAGCTCACACTAACATACAACTACCGGCTTTAGCTTTCCACTGCCACATAAGGGCTGAGCTTAAAATATGAAACATCTTGAAACAGAGTTGGCTCTTAGGTTTGTTTTTCCTGTTGTTTGTGTTTGCTTTCATACAGAAAAGAGTTGATTAAATATACGGCTCATTACCAGAAAGCATTGTTACTGCTGAAGCTTTTGTGCCATTGTTGTCAAGCAGTGACATTTCTGGCACTTTTTCCGGTTAGCTGTTGGTCGGAGTCTGGCTTTTCAGATTAAGTTACCTTTTAGCCAATCGACATTCAATCAACACATTGCATCAGCTCTGGCAGAAAACACTAAACATCTGTCCGTTTCTTTAAAAAATGACTAAGTCCTTCAATTTGTGGGCACTTAGAGCTACTTAGATACATAAAGTAAAAACAGGCTCTTAAACAGTTGTCTGCAAAAGTGGAAAATATTTATTTCTAAACCACATTCCTTGTAAAGTCCAAGATGTTAACATTAATTGTTCTTTGAAGATGATTTGTTTGCTGGTTTCCTCCATATTTGTAGCAACTAAACAAACATTACATCATTAGCTTATTTTACTAAGATGACACCAGGTCGTCTTCCACTGCATCACAAGGCAAACTAATAACAGTCCACCTATACAGTCTGCTGTAAAACTCCTACAGAGTTATATCTTAGCTTGAACAGCTTACATATGTTCAAAGTTTCCTCATGCTCGATTTAATGTTTGAACTTTAAAGAAAAAGTGACAGTACTATCACCTAGATGCTGTGGTATTCTTGCAGCCTTTGCATTTCCTTTAACACCAAGGCTTTATGTCTTCCAGGTCTTATGACAACTGCTTCTTTTCTAGTGCTTATTCACAGTCTGATTTCCTTTAAAGTTGTGCTTCATGATATGAGCAAATGCTCACATGAGATTAAAGCCCTACTGAACACAGACAAGTAGCAGAGATGCACAGGCACACTGAAGTACTTTAAATGGCTTATGCTATTAATTGCAAGGTAGATCCCTGACCTGAACTTTAATCCTGCTCCAGTCAGCTTCCACAAAAGTTGCATTGGCTACCATGGTATCACAATCCCACTGCAGCCTCCAGTCTTAATCATCTAACTAATTCACAGTTGATCAAAGCAACAAAATGGAGCAGAGATAAAGAAAGGCATCAAACTATAGGTATTTACATACTCAGGTCTAAGACCTAAAAATAAGGACAGGATAGATCAACAGTAAAACATAAAAAAAATAAAATAAAAAAAATAATATATATATATATATATATATATATATCTGTGAACAACACGTGAACAACAAAAACAAAGATCTGATTATTACCGCCACTCTGGCATTTTTCTAAGTAATAAAGGTTTGGTGTAGGTCTTTATCTAGTCCCAGGATTTTTAAGCTGCCAGACTCGTTAAGTGCAGTCCCATGTGGGAGGCGGATGTCAACTTGTGTGACCAAAAAAAATAAAAAAATAAAATAAAATAAAATAAAAGACCTCAGCTTGTCCCAAGAGGGTTTTTCTGTCAGTTTGGTGCAGTTGAAAAAAGTGGTTTGTCTCATAGAGGAGAGCATTTATGTGTGAAAAGTCCTGACAGAGTCAACAGCTTGGTTACCAGAATAATCTTGATTAATAACTGAATGGATGAAAAAGGCTGTTAATTTTTGTTTTGCCCTCAGTCTTTCCAACACACTTACCTGTTTTTGTGTTTATACCATAAAGTCCTGCAGCAGTCTCTTCCAGCACAGTGCCAGATCCGTTGAGAGGCAAAATGTGGAGTTTATTTTTTGACCACTCATGTGCCAGAGCCATGGGATCCAACTACCAATCCAGCTCTCTACTGCAAGGTTTCTCTTGACACTTATTTAGTCATGACGCAAGAATCCTTCAGCATGTATCTTTTTTCCTGTTTTTATTCTTATTGTAAGTATCAGAAGAAATTTCTATTTTATTATCCTTTCACTCAACAAAGTGTTGTAAACTGTCCTTGTCTATTTCCTGATAAACATACCTCAGGATGGTGAGTCTTATTCTCTTAGTTATGCATTTGCTTAATTTAAGAAGTGACCTGTAAAATGTTCATGAAGTCCAATGACAAAAGATGAAGGATGAGAAAGAGAGGAGGGGGTGCAGGGGGTGGTAATAAGATTTTAAATAATACATAGACATAAAGGACATTGCTCAAAGAGAACAAAGTTGAACTCAGCTTCCTGCACCCCTCACCCACCCTCCAGTACACCACAGAGGAGGTAAACAACTTTCAAGACATAAATATTTAAATGTTTCATTAGATGCCGTCTCGTGAGGAGAGTAACGGGAGCTCTGGGATTTTGCTCCAACAGGAGGCGGAAAGTCAAATCCAGTCAATGACAAATCCATTCTGTCAATAAGAACAAGCAGTCTTCGGAGGCGTTGAATAACATAAATGAATATGTAAATAAATGATTTATGTGCAACTAAAATAAGGCATTAACATCTGCTAGAATATGCAGAATTAACACAAGTGGTTATATTTCATGGAAATGCTCGGAGAGAGACGGGAAAGGACGTTGTTATGAATCATTTAACATGTTAGATGTTTTGCAGGTGTGCATGCTGAGTCTTGCAATCTTTGGACGGTGGTTTAACAGCTGTAATTAGAGAAACTGAGCTGGACATGAGACGTCCACATCCAGGAAACACCAGGAGACCAGCGTTGGCATCACTTTATTTGTTTCTCATTTTACTGCTGCAAACTCTCCAGTAATACAAGGAAATGATTAAAAAGAGACACAAATTTAACCCACATTTGTTATTATTGTTAGTGGCTTGTCTTCAATATAAAATCATTAATTGTTTGTATATCTTCATCTAGTAAACACTTGTCTTTGTGTGGGAAACCTATTCAGTACATTTCAACTCTTCTATAAATTTTTTGTAATTCTCCACAATGACAAGGCAAAAACAAGTATGTCAATAAAAACCAAAGTATGGCCTCTTTTTTTATTAGAAATATGCTATTCCACTGACATAAGTATGCTATACCAGCCTTTTCTTATTCAACTTTTTGAGGGAGCTAATCGTGGCCGGTTAGTCAATGGTTTGGCTCCCAGAAGTGACCCAGAAGAGTCTAGACATGCTAAACATACAGGTCTATTTTTGACAGAATGCGTCAAGCTCGTAAGCTCAAATAGGCCCAGACAGTAAATCAGACACGGCATAAAGCATCTGGTAACTACCGGGAACACCAGTTAGATGTCAATCGGTCAGGAGGTCTCATTGTTTTCCTTCCATCATGGACGATGAGACATTTATCCCTGAAGTGGTTTTGAATGAGAGCTGGTATGTTGGTGCTACACTAACCTTAGCAACTTGAAGTTTTAAAGAGCATATATAATAAGCGACCACCACTCGGTGCCTAATCTAAGCTTAATCCTGACCCCAGGCCACAGTCTAAACGGTGTCACAGTAATCAGCTGCTGTAACATTTCAGCTCTGATCTGCTGCCTTCTTTCAAATGCAGCGTACCGTCACCTGCCTCCCTCATGCATTCATTAAGACCAAACACTTCTCAGCATTCCTCCCCTCTAATTTATATGCAGATTAAACAGAGCTGTTCAGAGTGATGAAATGCATCTTGAAAATTTCTGTTGTAAAATACAATGTTAATATTTTACAACTGTTGTGTAAGAGGTTTTAAAGCAGACGGGCAAAATATCAAAAGATCCACTAAAACAAACACAAAGCTACAGAATTCTTGTAAGTTACAAATTCTTTGTTTGAGTAAAATTATTTATACGATGTAATGAGCTAATGTTGACATGAAAATCAGAAATCAGAAATCAGAAATACTTTATTAATCCCTTGCAGGGAAATTCATGAAGGATTTTGTTTTTTATTTATCTCCCTTTTTCTTATTGAAGACATTTCCGTTTGGGCTCTTCTTCCATCTTAGTGTGAACTGGTTGATCGTCTGGTTCTTCAGTTTGTTTTCCAGCTGCAACACAGAAAAGCATTTTATTTTCCACATAAATAACAGTTTTGTTGCTTAAAGTTTTGGTGAAGCCACAATCTGAGTGATTTTCCTCTGCATTTTTACATATTGACAGAGGAACTCAGTCTGCTCTGAGTCCCTGCAACTTCCATCATTTATTTAAATTATTCAAAACTGTGAACTGAAAAGTGGGTTTTAAATGTGATAAACAGGGTTTTTCAGCATATTTAGCGTAACGTTTAAATCTTTAAACTTTTCTGCCTTTAAAGTGACACAACTTTAAAGTTCCTCTCAGGCACTTTTATGGGTTGGAAAATGAAAACTGGGTTACAATGAAATCCCCCACAGCAGTGTGAAATGTACAGTAGTGTTGCAATGCTAAGGAAGTTAGCATGATGTGCCAGCACTCTCTAACTCACCTGTTTCAAAATAGCTTCCTGCAAAAGGACATCATTTAGATTTAGAGATCCTTTAGTCTTCAGTTCAATCTTGTAGATTGAACTGACGAGCTTCTGTTTGGGATTCCCTAAGACAGAAAAACGTCAAGTTGTTTTAATGCTACGAACTTTGTAAAAACTACATGTAGCATCATTTAAGATATTTAAATCAACCCTAAAGGAACACAAAACAGACAAACTTTTTCTTCTTTTTTTGCATCTGAGGGCTTGTGAAGTAAACAAACAAAAGAAAAAAAGAAGAAATTGGTTAATTACCTGAACAAATGAAGGGAAACTCACGGTCACTGGGCTCATAAAACTCGTTTTCCTGTGTAACAACACAACACCAAAGTTCTGTGTACAAACCAGTCCACCATTTTTCTGACCCTCTAGTCACATTCATGATTTCTTGCTTTTCTGAGGCATTTCTCATGCTGGTCAAGTCTGTGTAATTCTTCCTGCAGTAACTCTGTGCTGCCCACCAGCTCATTGAAGTTTCAATTGCAATGTACGTATTTGTAGTCTCTGAAAATGACAAAACATTCACAAAAAACAAAAAATGAGCATCATGAGAAACACATCGGGCATGAATTGATCATTGGGTGTAGAAAACAAAACTGTTGATATGGTTACATAACTAGTAATACAATCACATGCAGCTCGACATAAATCTATTAAAGACAAAGCTAAATGTAAAAACATTAACAAAAAAAATAAGAGAGAAAATGAAATAGATACTCACGATTGTAGCACACTGACTTGTATTGGTTTGCACAACGTTCTTCGTATAGTGTGCCATTTATAAACAGTGCACAAGAATCATTAACAGTGGAGGAGTAGTAGTGGTTGTACTGTTGTAAATTAGACAATATCCATTCATTGTTGTTGATAATTTGATTGCTTAGTGACCACTTCCATTTATAGAAAAACGGAGTATTTCCAGTCCACGCAGCTGTTGTTAAATTGCCAATGAGGTTTTGCACATTTATCCAGTCCTCTTTAGTGCCTGTGGTTGCTAGGTCGTCAAAGTTTTTCCTACAGTATTTCTGAGCTTCAGTCCAGTTTTTTGGACTTTGTATTAAGTGGTGATTTTGGGTGATGCCCAGTGATGGAGTCAGTGTTCCTACAAAAATATGAAGTCACAATTATTTCAAAACAAAGTTTTAACAATTCAACAAAAAATCCATTAAAAAGCTTTATCAGTGATTAAGAACCCACCTAGAAAAAGCAATACCACTATTCCAGGCTTCCCCATCAGTGTCTTAGTGTTAGACTCTGTAAATAAGCAATAAGGCCAATTGTCGTCAATTAATAAAACTTGAAACTTTAATTTAGCTCTACTTTTAAGCTGTTACCACTAGATGTGTCCTCTTTTCAGCCGTATCACCTGCAGTGCTGCTGCCTCCTGGTTCTGTGACTCCTTGCTGCTTGTAGCTGTTATACGAAGCACTGCACAAAATTTAAAGCTGAAATTATCATGAACGTGATGCACACAGAGGTTTTTACACTCCCTCCTCCCACAGTCAGATACATTTGTATGTTTGAAGCTCTTTATGACTCTGTGGTTAGTGTGTACAGGGAACTGTTAAATTATGTGCAAACATATTAAAATGTGTGGTTTTAATAATGCAAATTTTTTCTTTCTTCTTTTTTCTTTGACATCTCACCAATTTATTATAATTCTATTTAGCTTTTTTAATTCAACATGGATGGAAAATGATGTAATAACAGTTGATGCCCCTTGCTACTAACAGAAACTGAATCAGGATTTAATTTCTATGGATTGTTTTTTTAGGAACTCAGTGAACTAAGTTAAATAATGAACTTAGAAAATAAAGCTAATGAGAATAGCTGAGGATCATGTTAAGAGTTAAGTTCACTGAACTGGGAAGCAGGAGTTGCCAGTGTGGTGTCTGATTTTCAACATTTCATAATTAGAATTAACATTTCATAGATTATGATTATATTTTTGTTTGCAGCTGTAAGCAGACGGCCATTTTCAGTGAATTTTAGACTCCATGTGTGGACAGGGTTATAAGTTTCTAGTAGTATCTAAGCATAGCATTATGTAAGGCACATTTAGATTTTCATCAAAGGGTCTGTGTCTCCAAGCTGACTGGACTCTGCAACTTAAAAAGACCTAGAACAGGCTGTAAACATAAAATTTGAAGAAGCACATCAACACAGGGTGTAACATGATATGTTATTATATACAGAGGCTGAATCCCATTTTACTTAGCCCTACCCCCCTGTTTTGCACGTTCACATGTAGGGGTAGGGGTGTCCCAATTTCTTTTACGACAGAGGGGTAGGGGTGGGTGGTAGGGCTATATACCCCTTCAAACAAAGATTTTTCAGAGCCGCACTTCAAACGGAGGGGTATGAAAAATATTCCGTCCTATATGAGAAAGCAAGTGTTCCTACGCATATCAAGCTTTCTTGGGGTGCAGGGCAACACACACTCACAAAAAAAGCTACAGAGAAAAAGAGATAATGCCCGTAAACACAAAGACTTTTAATTGCACACAAAAGTTCTGCATTACATCCTATAAATCAAATAATTGTGCGGTAAGGAAAAAATGAGTATGACAAGTTTGTCGGCCACGATAGTTTTTATTAGTTTTTTTTTTTCTATCTTACTTTACTATAGACTTTGTATGATAACACTATGGAGTATCTCGACTGAAAGCTTTTGCGGAGTGATCTCTCTCGTGTCATGTTTGACATCAGCATGTTGCAGCACGAGACCGTGGTGAACCACCTGTGCAAGCTGGTATGCTGCATTTGTTTACAGGCCTTAAACTCTTACGCATCAGCCGTGAGACTTATGCATTCTCACACTGGCATACACATCAAGAGCAATGCCAGCTAATGGAGAGGTTCAAGAGGTTCTCAGTGGGCCGCATTACTTTTGGGCCGGTGTCCTGGCGTATATCTTAAAAAGACGCAGCAGCGCGGTTCCCTCACTGCTCATAGATCAGTCTGACACGCAGCAATGAGGCGAGATATCTCGGCTTCACAAACAACAATGATGCACAATATAATTTTTCCTAGTTTTTTTTTTATTTTATACAACTGGCAGTTTTGCTGGTTTTTGAAAGCCAATTTTGTTAATAGAACAGAGACTTTATTATCTATCAGACTTATTGTTTTTGGCTGTGTTTGGCTTTCATTCATGAGAGTCCATTCTATTTATTGTTTTTGTTTTGTTATTTAAAATGTCTTACAGTTCCAGTGTAAAATGCTCTTTAGTGACTACGTCCCAGTTTGTAGGGATTGACTTTCAGCCCTACCCCTTCTAGCTCCGTTTTGAAGGGGTAAGTGGCAAGGGGTAGGGGAAGGGGTAACAAAGAGAAATGGGATTGGGCCAGAGTCTCAGAAGCTCTGAGTACTGGTTCCAGATGTACTTAGGAACGTTCTTTGTTTGAGAAAGCATATATAAAGCACCTGACGCGTATATTCAGTGGGTTTTTCTAAAGATTGGCTGAGAGACCTCACAGATTCTGCTTATCTGTTTAAGATATTACTTTTTGTAATAAAACCATCTTTTTTATTATACATCAAGTTGGCGTCCGGAGCTTTTTTTGCATCAAAATATTCTTGTCACATCATCTGCTTAAAGTAAGTCACTACAAAATGGCATCATGATCTACAGAAGATCATCACAATGAAGCCACCGCACTGTGGAAACGACAGGACGGCACAGATGAGAGGAAAAGTAGTCAACAACACAACGGCTTCACAAACTACAGAATGTTGTCAAGAACAAATAAACAACACCGGGACAAAGAATTCTTGACCTCACCTTAAAATATCAAAGGTCTAGAGTACAGCCTTAGTATCAAGGTTATCCTTCGGTTTTTTTTTGTAGGTAAACATGCAGGAGGTGGACTAAATTCACTGTATGCTAACTGTTAGAAACAGATGAGCAACTCATTGTGCTCATGATTTCATTCATTCTACATACCTGGAGCATGTGATTTGTAAGGACTGGAAACTGCAGGCCAGACTGGAATACAACGATCTTCCCATCTACATCTCTGAAGAGTTAAGAATTAGTTAATCTCCACACCTGTGTGAAACTAAATTTGAATCCTTCCCTGTATAAACAGCTTACCTTGTAAACCCATTGTCTAATTATGAATTTGTATATAGAAATGTTATTTATTGCTCCAATCTGCTTATTGTCAATTCAAAAATAAAAATTACAATGAAAATGAAAGTTAAGTTGTGGAACATTTGAGTGGGGCACTTAAGCAATGTCCCAGTTTAAACCAGATTAAAAAGCAGTACAAACACGGTACAGGGAGGAAGAAGGCTGTTGACAGTTATTTTGGGTTTGCACTTATTGCTATATTTTAACATTTTTGTTTTATGTATATTATGAAAATATTATCATTGGTTGTATCTGTAAACATGTTAAACCAGGAAGTGAACTGGTATAACTGCAGATTTTTTATGCAAAATGGCATAAGAGGTAGGATTAGATGAGCTTCCTTCTTCCTGCTTTTCAAATGTGTTGGGTAGCAATGTTCCATAAAATATGTAATCGTGGTATGCCAACATGTTTGAAATAAACATTCATTCATTCAAAATCATTGCCTGTCATGTCAACGTTTGGTCCTGTTTACCTATAACTCCTAGAAGTGACCTACTCTCACACCAAACTGCGTACTATGAAACCAGCATTGATTATTCAGGAACCTCACTTGGCATGTTGATTATTTCAGAAATTTATCATCAAAAAAATGTATCTTAAAAGGAGAGATATGAATAAAAGATAAATTAATGATTTGTAAACCAAATTCGTACGTCCATAGATACGTAATAGTACGTAATCTGTCACACATACCTGACGTGTTCCCATGGTGTCACTTCTGCAAGCGGGCAGTTATGTAGAAAACATGCTCATCTTATTCAAACACGATGTTTCTGAAAAAATAACCCTTGATTTTACTTTTATCCCAAATATATTGATTGATATATAAACCAACACACTTTTAACACAATGGATGCAAAACATTATCTCATCTCTACAAATGATTTATATTTACTTCATGGAAAATTTGAACTGGGAACATTCAAATATCGACACATTTGCTTGACCGCATATGAAATCCAGCTGTTTTACATTTTCTCTGCTGAGGTGTTTTCCACAAACACTTTGTGGGAAATGACTTTCTGTATGTGTTGCTAGGATATGCAGGAGTAAGAAAATCAATCCCAAAGGTAATGCTCAAGCAGGGCCAAAATGTAGCCACCATGTTTTACAAATCCAACATATCCATTTGTTCTGTATGGTAACTGAAAGTTACTGGAATTCGAATAATTTCTTTGCTGAAAGGGAACTGAGAGACACTCTTGGCTCACAGTTTTTCCTGCATCAGCTCACTGCCAGTTGTTCCCGGTGGCTAAAGCTTCTTAAACTAAATTACTATAGGATCAAACCATCCCCAGTCTTTGATTCTGTATATGATAAATGATTGATGCAGTCATTAGTGAGATTGAACACTAAGCTCTCCTCTGCGCTCCAGACTAATTGTGGCCTGCAAGGCTGGAAGTTCTTAGTGATTTAGGTAATTATGCTGCACTTTCATTTTCTTACCAGGGTCTTGCTAGAGTCTTACAGCCACATGGTGAAATGACCTGGCATTACCGCTAATCTGTCCTCTAAAGCCAGCTTTCCTGCTCTCTCTTCTCTAATAACATTCATTTGTTATCCTCCTCCTCACACTATCAGTTGAGCAGAGATCCTGTTAAATGTGAGCGCTGGAGAACACGAGTCATCACTGGGTTATCACAACTGGATTTATTCCCAATTTAAAGAGAAGGAAGGGTTCTAACTCTGGGGATAAACGTGTAGTTATGAACACAGGGTCTCCAAATGTTGGGATTATCTCTGAATAAGCAGCATATTACAATTTAGGCTAAGATTACAACAAGCAGGATGTATTGCAACGATCAAAGCTGATCGTTCATGAAGAAAAGTCAGTTTACAGGAAATAAAACTCAGCGTATATTTGGAAAGGTGGTAGTAGATAATGACACTCATTATCTACTTATCCAATTTGTTGGGGTACCTCATGGGTCGGTTCTGGTACAAGAAAAGCTAACAGCTTTATGTGTCTAAAAATCTTTATGTATCTTTAGCTGCTTGTTTTTGTTATTTATAGGTCATTGGGTTTGTTTTTTACAAATGTGGCCCAGTTTATTGCTTATTTGCCTGGGACCATGCATAATCACACGATAGCACCAGAATTTGCTTAAAGCTAATTTACATTTGCAGTCCTTTGGCAGGTAAACAAACAGCAAACATGGAACAGAAAAACAGTACATTACATAGAACATCTGAAAAAAATTCAAAATGAAAACTAATACAGATAAGACAGTAAGAAGCTATAAATACAGCATAACAATTTAATCTAAATAAGACGGGGGTAAAAAAAAAATATAAACACTTTACAAAGCGTAAATAGTGAATAATAATATTAAAAGGCCCTACTTTAGTTAAAAGGATCAAATCCAGAGTGTGATTCCATAGTGCAAAATAAGTGAGCTGAGGCATTTCATTATGATTACAGTCTTGTGTGGATTTTAGCCAAAGTTTAAGTAATATTTTAAACAGTGCAAAGCTGGCTGACCCTCTGATATCGGCAGGAAGGGAATCCCACCTCCCCATCACTTTACAGAAAACACTGATTATCCCAGGGTTGTTCTCTTAAACCTTAGAATCCAGTTTCTCCTTGAGGATGTTCTGATTCTCACCCTCACATTTCTCCCACTGCCGGGTGAGTTCAGGCACACTCTAAGAGGGGGAGGTGCCAGCCCATGAATAATCTTGAACATCAGACATACGTCTGAGTAGAAAATGTAGTTTTCAAAGTTAAGAAGGTTAGATTTTTTTAGAATGGTGATACTCCCTTGGTTTTTTATCTAACATTTTTAAGATATGTTTGTAGAGAGTATACTGGTTTAAGGGTGGTTTGACACCCCCAGTTTAAACCCTGATCTATACTAATACATGTCAGAGAAAAATCCAAAGAATCGGACGGCAGATGCAAACATTTGAATATTTGCTCCCTCATGTTTAAATGTCTATTTGAGGGAGTTTGGGTTTCTATTTAATATTAAAACTACTGGGATTTTATTCTACATTCTCCCAAATAAGAACAGAGGCCTCTATTTACTTCAACTGCTATGGGAACCAGGTGTTTATTATTTGTTTTTATTGATATCATTTATATTTTTATATTTTTCTTAGTACGCAGTCCAAAATGCTGCTCATATAAACTTATATACTTGAAGCCACAGAAGTCTAATGCCCTGGAAATCAGATTAAATAGATTCCAGCTCTCATTTTTTCTACTCCAGGGTTTGTTTTAAGTAACTTTTCACTGTTTCACTGTATATCATAAGACTGGATAAATGACATTATCTAGGTGGTAACGCCAAGTGATCATATTTAACTGACACTGGCATTCACTGACACTCACAACCACTCAGTCATCATATCTGACATTCTGGTCCGCACTCTTTACCAGTCAACTATCATGGGATTTATTAGTATTTATTTATATCGGTACTTGGTATCAACAAGTACTTAAATAAAAGTACTTATACCTGGTTCGAAAAAATGTGGCATCAGTGCCTCCCTGACACAGTGCATGGATAGTAGTTCATATGTCTTCTAAGGGTGGAATGTCCTCTCCAGGTCGGGAATGAGGTCCTGCCCCAAATGGAGTAGTTCCAAGTATCTTGGGGTCTTCTTCATGAGTGAAGGAAGGATGGAGGTCTACAGGTGGATCGGTGCATCGTCTGCAGTGATGCAGATTCTGCATCGGTCTGTGTTGGTAAAGAAGAAGCTGAACCAAAAGGCGAAACTACCCTACCCTCATCTATGGTCTGTGTGGTAATGACCGAAAGAGGGAGATCACAAAAACAAGCAGCCAAAATCAGTTTCCTCCGCAGGGTGGTCAGGCTGTCCGGGCTCACCAGGCTTAGAGATAGGATAACAAGTTTGGCCATTCGAGAGGGGCTCGGAGCAAAGTCGCTGCTCCTCAGCATCTAAAGGTGGCCTGGATAAGCGGCAAGAAAATGGATGAATGTCTTTTAATTAGGTCTTTTACAAAAATGACAACATACCGGAAATATTAATTTACTTGCTTCTTGTATCGTGCGTTTTCTATTACATGATTTGTGCATATCCTTTAAAACTGGTTGGGAAAACTTCTAATTAATCCTTTACACTGCTGCAGAGAAGTTTTGAAGTAATCACAACCCTTAATATTTTATATGGTCTGGGACGCAGGCCATTGTAAGGACAACAGTCAAAAGTGCTTTTACACCAGATTTTTGTAAGGCACCGTTTCAGAAACTAATAAGAAATCATTGTTGTGTTTCACTTGAAAATCTAAAAGTTGAAATCTACATCTTCAAACATGGTACCTGACCCAAAGACCCTGAGACGAGCGAGGGAACCCTGTTACTCGTATAAAACCGTATGAGCACAGTAAACAAGTACTGGTTGCCATTATAATCAATGTTAGAAGTGTTTTATGATTTTTTTCACCTTGTTCATATAAAAACCAATAATAAAAAAAATATATATATATTGTTGGTTGACTTCCAAACTAGTCTAATAACAACTGCTGTAAGTTAATGAGAGAATGCAGGTAAAAGCAAACAACTTAAATTATCTGCTTAAATGTGGTAATTCACTAAAACAGGTTTACCTTGCATAAAACCAAACTCAGTAGGTCGTCGCTTGTTTGGACAGGTGCGCACATGTTTTTCTCCCCTTCTGAGCTCATTTGTTTACTCTGCGGGGATCTTCACAGAGAGGAAATGCAAACAGGGATATAAAACGTCTACCACTTTGCTCCATATGCAAATGCTGTGTTGGTTTATGTGACACACAAACACAGTTGGACATCTCAGTTTTTCATGATTCAGTTGTTTTAAATATTTTTATACTCTCACCATGCCAGATACAATTTATGACAGCAACATTTAAAAAAAGATGATGCAAACCGACCTTTGAAGCCTATAATCTACTAATATAATCCTCACAAAAAGTCACATTAAATCAGCAACAGTCAAGATCCCATCCAGAAAAAGACAACTGTGTTGACAGATAACTGACTTATTCTGAATATATTAAAATTAGAAAGTAAAAAGTCAGTCAGGCTTTTAAGTGATTAGTTTTTACTCCATGACCCTGACGTGGTTAAAACGTGTAAACAATGGAAGGACAGGCTGTTATTAGTGCATATTGATGTGGTGTTAAAGTTGGATGGACAACACTGAGAGGGATTTTGCTGAGAATGACCAGTCACTGGAAGAGCTGGAAGATGCTGCCTGCAAACGCACTGCATTCGGTCAGTTGGTCCCATTGTGATCACCAGAGGTTGACAATTAGTCATTTAAATTATCCATTTACCACCGCTCATCCGGGGTCAGGCTGCAAGGGCAGAGAAGCCCAGACTTCCTTCTTCCAGCAATTCCTTCAAGCTCCACTGGGGTCATTTTTTTAAAAAAATAATAAAATAATTGAAGATATTTATGTATATTTGCTCTTAAAGGTGAGGAGACAGAATTAAGTTAGGAAGTATTATTCTATCTGAGATGAAACAGATATCTGAGACCTGCCTGTCTGTTTCTTCTCAGATAGAATACACAGCCACTCAAAAAAAGGCAAAAGGTCACTGATCTTGTGCAATAAAATGCTCCGAGATCTCTGACTATTTGCTGGTATGAGGGTTTGGTGGACCAGGGAGAAGAGGGAGGCAGGTAAGTGAAACAAAGGTGCAGGGAGGTTGGCCAAAGGTTATCTGTAAGCTTCAGTGAATGTTCCCGGATTATTTAGAATACTTTACATTTCGCCGTTCTGGCAACGTTAGCTGCTGAACCTTCAGTGTCTTGTTAAGTTTACGAATGTCCTCTATATTGCGAACAACCTTGAAGAGAATGTGCATATCGGTTAGTGGTGTGAGGGTTGGGAATAAACTCAGCTAAGAGCTGAAGCAATGTTCAAGCATACCTTTGTTAAAAAAAAAACAAAAATAAAAACTTGTACTTATCACAAATCATCAGTCTATCAATGACAACTTGAGGCGAACCTGAAGGATACAAGCTACAGTTCCATAGGGATTCTTGGAGTTACTTTTTTCTTGGCCCTTGTGTTGAATTCTGAATCATTGTTGTTTGTGTTGGAAACGACTATAATATTGTTAGGCTAGGTTCACACTGCAGGGCATAATGCTCAATTCAGATTTTTTATTGTGAAATCCTTTTTTTTTTTTTTTTTTTTTTTTTTTTTTTGAGTCCGTTCGCATTTCCAATTAAATGCAACTTGTATATGATCTTCTTTATGAACCTTACGCACACCAAAAGTGTCCCACATGCGTAGATGACACAACAACATGTCAGCGAGTGTCCGTGTGATGTCATGTTTGCGGTAACAGCGGAGCGTATGTTGCAGTTTTAAAGTTATTGTCCAACCATAGCCAGCACATTTTCAACGGCATCATTTTAAGGAGGAGACTACAATAAAGGAGAAGGAGAGCCAGATTTTTGGCAATGGCATTTTGTGGAGCAGTGGCAGCAACGTCTGTACTGTACAGAGAAAGATGTGGGTACGGAATTGCAGCCAGGAGTGGTGACAGAGTGATGTGAGCACTTTTACAGATAAGGAGTTTGTAAACTGTTTTCAGATGATGAGCAGAACCTTTATGTACACTTGTGAGCACCTCTCTGATGTGCAGGTCGGAGTAATGCGACCTGACCTTAACCAAGTGAATAAATGAATTAAATGTTATTGTCTCTCATTCTTTCATTCATTCGGCCTGGGTCGCATTTGAAAAAATTGGAACTGTGTCGTTCAGACTGTTATGAAAAGATCAGATACAGGTTGCATAGGAGCAAAAAAATCTGATTTGAGTCACTTCAGCCCAGAATACCATTATTAAAGTGTTATTTAAAAAGAATTAATAAAGTGTAAATGAATCAATAAAGTTAACCATTGAAAAATTAGCAGTTTTGTATTTATTTTATTGGCATATTTATTAATTAATGGAATATTTATTAACTTATTTTTTAACTTCAGTATTTGTTTAATTAAACAGCGCTCTATAGATATCAAATAGTCATGTAATTCTTAAAACAAATTATGTCAGTTGCATCTGTGAAGTTAAATCCCCAAAGGAAAAATCTAAATAACAAAGAAAAAAAAAAGACCTTTATGAAGTCATAAAGTATGTATCAGTGATAGTAAGTTTTAAGTTGTCATTGAGACATTTTTTTTAAAAAAACCTAATATTCAGACTTAATTTCTTGCTTTTTCAACCAAGGAATAAGACTGTAGTTTCTTAATGTCTGTTTTGAGTATCCAAATATTAAGCTGGATGAACAATTATGGATAATGTCTCATTAAGTAATTTGGTAAGGTATTAAACTGGGATTGTATTGGGTTTTTTTTTTCAGCTAATAAGTATAACTACATTTAATGAAGACACATTGAGTGAAAAATTGAGTGTTGCTTTTATAGAGGAAGACAAAATCAAAGCATTTACTGTACAAACATTTAAAAAATAATTAATCTGCATGCTTCACAGTTGCTAATATGATCAGAGTGACAAAGGGTTATTAGTATCTAAGATAGTGGTTAAAATCGGGCACTTAATATAAAAGAAGTGGATGCTTGGATCAGTGAATAGGTGTTCTCCTTCAGGCTGAGGCGGAGAATCAGGCTGGGAAAAACTAGTCACACTAGAAATATTACACTACATCTCACTACAGCCCTTTGTCTCATAAAATAATGGTTAATAAAAAATCCTCAATCCTAAACTTGCATTTCTTTATTAACATGAATGAAATGCGGTGTAATTTAGACAGAATTTATGCCTCCGCCCCGTCCGTGGCTTCATGCACAGATGTTCGAAGAATCTCACTGACGGCATTTATGCAATTACCTCTGAACCAAATCATCCCTTACATCTGACATCCTACAGATAGATAGCAGGGCGCCTGCAGCGTCACACATTCTATTCATGGCAATCTCCATCTTTTGTTTATGTGCAGATTTGTCAGTGTCTGTGTCCATTATTACACATTGTCAGAAGGACCCTCAGAACTATACATCATTGCTACAATATTATGAATTATGCATTAGTCTGCTGTGTGAAAGTGTCCATGCTTGTGCGGTCTCATAATTTGGATGTGTGGACAACAGCAGAGGAATGCTAATGTAAGTCTGCAACTGTTTCTTGACTGTAGCTAATTTTGTGTTAATCCTCTATTAGGATGTACTTTCGTGCAGGGGTATGCAGGCAGATGCAACTGGACCAAACCGCCTCAACAGCGTCACACAGTTGCAATAACTGCTTGCTAGTTATTTCCCAAAACAGCTGCTAACCAAGAAGAAAGAAGTAGAAAATCCTGCTCACTGATTGGCCAGGACAGAAACCAGCTTATTCACAGCAAGAAACCAATGAGGCAAAAATAGATTCATGCAGTTTTTGGGATTTTTGTTTTTACTTTGGTGTTCAAACTTAATGCAGTTTTCACAAGAATCTGTCCAGCAGAAGAAGCAGCGTGTAAATGCACGTTCACACTCTTCCAAAAGAAGTGTTGTATTCGCGGGAGTGGACCAGGGTAAAGCTGACCATGCCAGTTTGAATATGCATTAAATCCTAAGCTTGTTAGTCCCTGTTTAGACCTGCCTCAGTATTGTACATCCTGTACACTGAAAATCACTTGTAATGGCGATTTCTTTCTTTTTATTTATTTATTTTGTTGGTGAAATTATATGTATATGTCCTCAGTATTTTGAGTGGTCTGAAAATCCTCTCACCAGCAAAACATCTTAAATCACTTTCCCGTTTTAAAAGAAAGGGTTAGTTAAGTCAATAATAATACAAACCCTGTCTTTTATTTGGTTTAGTTTAAAACACCATCTAGCTGAGACTAACTTCATGTCAAGAATACTAATGAAATAAATGGAAAAAAACTTTATCAATCCCACCTGGAAATTGTAATGTTTTGTTCCATACTGTTTTAAATTGTGTTGGAAAAAGTTGTTTGACCTTTAAAAAAAATCATTTGCATTTGGCACGGTCATCTCTATTCTAAAGGAAACATACTTTTTTTTTTTTTTAATCCCTTTCTCTGTACTTTGGAGCATGTACTTGGGTGTAGAAATCACAACCAACTCAACAACACCCTGTGGGTTTTAAAATATCTCATTCAGTGATTCCGATTTGCAAGTAATTTATACAACACTTCCAGCTCAAAGTAGAAATATCCAACATCCATATCTTCATGCCCACCCAGCTTCAAGTACAGGGATCAGATAGCTTGTACAAGGGGTTCTACAACACCCCCACATGAGTCCCCGGGGGACATGGTCGAACTCCTTCTCCAAGTCTACAAGGCACATGTAGACTGGTTGAGGCAACTCCCATGCCCCCTCCAAGACCCTGAAGAGGGTGTAGCGCTGATCCACTGTTCCAAGGATGAAATTACTTTTTGGCCAGAGATATTTTCAATTTCTTTTACTATTGTTTTGAATTGAAATGCAATTAAATGCATTTTTCCAGATATTACTAGAGCTTGACTTTACAATATGAACGTCTGTGTCTATTATTTGATTAAATCATCTACTCTAATCCATTTAAATTAAAAGATGTTGCTTTATGGGGCAAATATTGTTATGCAGTTAAAATTTGATTAATCGAGATTAATCAATTACAAAACCTCCAATTAATTAGATACATTTTTTGATTGAGTCCCATCCTTTATATATATATATATATATATATATATATATATATATATATATATATATATATATATATATATATGTATGGGGGTGTGTGTGTGTGTGTTCATGTAGTGTTTTTTTATTTTTTGTTCTTTTTTTTTTAAGTCCTAATTGAATGTCCCTTTGAAACTTTTGGGATTTTTCTTATATTTTCTTTTTTTTTATTTATTGTTGTTGTACAATAATACTATCATACCAACTTTTAGGATTACATATACATATGTACGAAAGATGTACAAACACTGTACAAATGTTACAAATATTATACTCTAAGGTTTCCATTAAACATTAGCTGTTAACAAGTATACTAACTATTTTAAGTAATACATCTTCATGATTAAAGAGTAACTAATACGTATTAAGTAAAAAGAGAAATTAATAAGTTAACACTGCTATGATAAGAATAATTGGTTACTAAAAGAAACTTCTATGTCAGATTACTTGATTGGTAAGAAAAAGACTTTTGTAAGTTCATTTTGTAAGTTCATTCCCCTTGTGTATTGTATTCTGTTTTGCTTCCTGCTCACCTGGTTTAATTTTCTCATTCACTTCCTTATTAGTTCCTCAGTGTATTTGAACCTTTTCCTTACTTTTGGTCAGATCCTTGACCTTTGATGTGACCCTTTATGTGTCCCATTTTGTCTGTGCTTGGTCTCATTATTAAAACTTGTTTCTGCACCTGTCTGCCTCCTACCTCTTCAGTCTGCCTCTGCACCATGACAAAATGGGAACATTTTTGTTGATCAGATGATCCTGGCGCATCGTCTTCTCTGTCTTCTATTTCATCATCTCACACATCTTCCCCAGAGATAGCTTGTCCCGGTGGGGTCCTTGGCATGAAATAGGTATCGGTGCTTGTCAGCAGGTCTTTCAGTGATGTTATGACTAACATTTTGTCTCTCTTTTTCACCAGTAGAAGCTATTAAGTTGGCTGCTTCCAAAAGGTTGTCTTGTTTGGATGAAATTTCATTTTGGGTTATCAGTAGAATTTTGGATAGATGTTTTTACAGCGAATGCAACAGTTTCTTCCTGATGCACTTTCTGTTACATCAGTTGCCAGGCAGTGCTTAATTTTTATGCTCTTCACATGTGGAACAGACTCCCAGGAAACTGCGAGTCTGCTGAAATTCTAGCAGTTTTAAATCTGTATTAAAAGCTTTTCTATTTGCTGCCTTATTTTAAACAACTGTTTATTCCTCATGCTTTTTCTTTCTGTTTTGATTTAATTTCTTTAGTTTCTTTTAAAGATGGTTTTTAGTGCACTTTTTATGGCTTCTTTTGCCCTGTGTAATGCTTTTAATGCTTAGCGTAAAGCACTTCGAATTCTCTTGAACTTGAAATGTGCTATAAAAATTAACACAGCTTTTCTCTCCATTCATGCCCGTTCCTGCATTTCATGTTCATCTGTCATGTCGTTATTTTTTTCATATACATAAATGATCCCATTTTGAGAAAAATCCCTGACATCTTCAGCTGTATTTGCTACAGATATTGTTGAATTGTCAGCTTTGAAGGACACTCCTGGATAATACAAATAAGTATAAAAGTGTTGATGGGATTTTGAGGTTTTGTGGCAGATGACTGAGCTGAGATCATATGTCTGAGGTCCTCTTTTTCCAGGAAGGTAGATTTCTTCATTTGGAGTCACAGACTGTCTAAATTTTGTCTCATCAGCTGGCCGAGGTAAATAGAGTACTATGACATCAGGGGTATTAAAATAGACCGCTTTCTTTAATCTGGACTTGCATTTCTTGCATCTTTCCCCACACTGGACATTATTCCGTAATTTGATGATAAGATTTTGTACATCATCAACATCACTTGCAGGTGGAAGGATACCAAAGTGACCCAGCGTTCTAGTTTTGCATTTTGTCGACTGGCAGTTTTCACATGCTGTGAAAACCGTAGCATCCATCAAAGTTAGTAAAAGCTGACATCTGTTCACCCAAATCATGGCATATTTTAATACATCCGCCATGTTGTTGTGGTTTTCCAGGCATGTTGATGGTATATTTGCCCTTATTTCTCTCATAGCCGGCAACATTTCATGTGGATAGTATTGTCTCCCTGGTAGAGCAATGGCTGTTAAAATGATCTTTCTCAATCCAGGTGTTTCTGATGACGCTTCAGAAAACTGGTACAATCTGTTACCATCCAAGGATAGTACATATATAATAGAATGCAGCAGCGAATTCATAAAGCTGTTGCTAAATGTATCAGGAAACTTTGGGGTGGTTGAGAGTATGTCTTGAGGGGAAAGTTCTTGTATATAATATTCTCTGTGTTCAATTTCATCATCTGATATATTTTCCCAACCGATAGCTTGTCTTTGTGGAGTCCTGAGCATGAGATTGGTATCATTTCTGTCAGAAGGACCAGCAGGTCTTCCAGTGGTTATGGTATGACCAACTTCTCTCCTCAATTCTGAAGCAGAAACATTTTCTTCCAGTCCACTCATGTCTGTCTTCTGTTCCACGGCTGTATTTGTCACAGAAACTTGCAGATTCCCAGCTTTCCTTCCGTCTTCACCAATACTACATGGCAGGTTTCCTGCTTCAAAAAAGCTTTCTTGTATTGCTGATGTTACATTTGTGTTATCAGTAGAATCTTGTTGAAAAGATGTTTCCAAGATTTGACTACAAGATTGTTGTTGAACTAAATCATCAGCACTTCTTGTGATCGTGTCTCTATATCCATAAATGTGTCTCTCCTGTTCCACAGCATTATCATTTACAAGAGTCGCGCCTTCTGTGGCGGTCGTATCATTCGGATAACTGGGAGAAACTTGTATGAAGTTATTTTCTCCGATTTCAATGATATCTTCACTTACATTCATTTCACTTTCCTCAGGTCCAAAAAATGATGTGAAAAGTCTTCGGGCTGCCTTCGTTACAATAGCACCCACAAGAAAGCCCACGCAGAAAGCCATGTTTAGTTTAATCAGGGAATTAATCTGTAAAACAAAATGTAACTATTTGTGCAAATTCACAAATGTGAGATTTGAGAACTCTCTTTGCCAACGGTTCTATGCAGAATAAGCTGTTTTATCTGAGGTCTGGTATATTAAAGCAACTGTGACACAATAGATGACATCACAGATGATGTAATAAGGGACGTTTTAAACATTCCATGCTGCCAGGCAACTTTAATGTTCCACCATGTAGTCATAGCAACCAGAGACATTCATTTCACATTGCTTTGACATATTAAAAATATTGTATGTATTTATTATGTTTCTCTTATATATATGTATATACATGTAGTGCAGGGACTCTCCGGGTTCTGCTCCAGCTGTAGTGGCTATTCATCTGCAGCACCCCGGGGCTCCTGCTATCCTCAAAGCCGCTGCCGCCCACCTTCCAGGACAGACTCCAGTCTGATGGGAAGCTCTTGTTGGCCAGAGTGTGGCTTTGCCCTGGTCGAGATCTTTCCTGGAGGAGGGAAGCGCTGTCAGGTTGGGACGGATTTGACCCTCTGCAGTAAGAGAGGAAACAGTGCAGACATTACATTAAACCTCTCCTCAGTTTTTCACTTCTCACTTTTAGTTTAGTAACCATAGTAACGGATAGGCATCACTGTTGAACCACAGCAACAGACAGGTTTCAGTACTAAAGAGAGAAATGCTCAAGACATTTTGTCAGATGTTTTAAGTTTCTTCTGGGGACGTTATTTCAAACTAAAAACCCGAATTAGAATTTAAAACCAGATATTCAGTCTCTGCATCATCCTGTTCAATCTTTGCATCATTAAATACATTTTTCACAGTTTTTTTTTCAACAAATAACTTTTTATTTTATGTCATTTCTTTAGTTATATATCTTTTAATCTATTCTCTCAAGCTACGTACATTAATCACTGCAAGATTAAGTGGATAACATTGTACTTTACAATCTACAAATATTGTCAACTTTTCTTTTTCATTGAAAGATGTTTAGTCAAAAAAAAAAATGACATGAAATCATTTTCACACATGAAGTAATGTATAACTTTGTAACTGAGATGTGTTATTCAGGTAAACTGCAGCCCTATTTATCAATCAATGTCATAATTTCAGCCCGAGTTTACATCAGAAAATGCTGCCAGTCCTCACAGTGATACTAACAACATGGGTCAGTATTTTTGGTTTCCTTTAATAAGTTTGAACAGACAAGCTAAGTAGATTAAACAAAACATTTAGCTTGCTACATTTACAGATTACCGTTCATGTACCATGTCAGAAATATTTTTGATCCTCATCAGTTTTCAGAATTTCAATAATTTACTGATTAAAACAGTAAAAACTTTTAATTTTTGTTTTATTTTAAAACTGAACTCCACATCAAAACTGACCAAAACAATAAAAGTCAACCATCATACTGTTCAGATGTGTTCAGTGTTAAGAATAGTTAACAGGGTGGTGTGGCTCAGTGGGTAGAGTGGTTGCCTTGTAGCATTGTCGGGTCGATCCTCAGCCTGTCGAGCTCATGTCAAGGTGTCCCTGAGCAAGACATCGAACCCCATATTGCTCCTGATGGGTCGTGGTTGAGCGCCTTGCATGGCAGCTTCCACCATCAGTGTGTGAATGTGTGTGAATGGGTGAATGCGATGCATGATGTATAGCGCTTTGGATAAAAGTGCTATACAAATACAGGCCATTTACCATAAGTAATTATCTAATTTACATCTAAAACTTCTCATCTGGACTCTCCTCTGCTGCTGGTTCACAGGTAAAGTCCAGAAAATCAAACTCCTCTCCTCTATGAACATCCGACCCAAAATGAAGCTGACAAAACCATGAAGCTGCTTTATGTTTTTGTGTCTGTATCCTCAGAGTCCGAAGGACAGATCACAGTGACTTAGCCTGCAGCAGTGAGATCTGATCTGGGAGGAAGCATTAGCCTCACACGTAAAACCAGTCAGATGTTTATAGGAGCTACCAGTGTTTAGCCTGGTGGCACCAACAGAAAGATGGACAAACTCCTAAACTCCTCATATACTTTACTAGCAGCAGATATTCAGGAATTCCAGATCGTTTGTAAAAAAAAAAGCTGTAAACTTTGAATCACCACATCTCTGGTTAGGTGGAGGTGATTCAAATCTGTTCAAGTTCTGACAGAATTACAAACATTGTAACTTCAAGCAGCCCAATAAAAAATCTCCCCCACCAAGGAACATGGCTCAGAGCAGGATGGTTTGGAGCAGTTTGGTTCAGTAAACCCTGATCTCTGTTGCATTTTCACAGACATCCACACCCAGTATGTGATAATATGATGTCATAGCAGCACAATGCCCTCCTTGAATTATAATAAAGAAAAATGTGACAGAAACGAAGGACAGGAATTATGGACATCCTGCAACTTTGTGTTCTTTGTTTTTGATGTGGCTTTAAACAACACAAAATAAACAGTATATTTAAACATGGTGCAGTTCTCACTTTGTTTTTCTTTCTGAGTCGCACAGGAAGTGACAATTATTTCAACAAATCAATGAATTGCAGTGTGTCAAGCTCCACCCTTCACAGTCAGATCAGTAAGATTGGGACCCCAATAATATGTATCCAAAAAAGTAGGACAAGGTGGGTCAGATCAGATATTTTGGCAACTCCCCAGTTTTTGCCAGTGGAAATGCAAAAAAAAAAAAATTGGTGATCCCTCTACTAGTGATTTTCGGAGTACATTCAAAGCATCTTAAAGAAATCTCACATGACTTCAGAAGACCTCAGGATCCCCCAGGAGGAGCTAGAAAATGTTACTGAAAAGATGACACAAACTTGTATTACAAGATGCCATCAGAAGTTGGCTTTAGATGGGCAGCCTGACTCATCCTTCTTGTTTAGGTCCATCTTCATAAACAGTGAAAGCCTACAGAATTTATTCTCCTGGTGGGGGATTTCATATTTCCTACCCAGCTGTCTAGCTTGTGTGCACTATGTAGCATTTAATCTGAGAAAGAAAATGTGTACTAAAATAAAGTACCATAAAATAAATATAAAACATATAAAATACATACTGTACAACTGTTTATCTATTTACTGCTGAGTATTATTACTTATTGCTGTCAAACACATAATCAGACTTTGTACATCCCTAATTGGAACATAGCTATAACCCCACAGTCTTGTGCCTTTCCTTAGGAGGTTGAAGTAGAGAGTCAGCCATGGTACAGCAAAGCAGCAGGGCAGCTTTAGAGGTCCTGTGCCTGGGGGGAGACATGTCATAAACGTGATTTGGCTTCCTCTCTCTCTCTCTTTGTCTGTTCTCTATGTCTCTCTGTCATTGTAATGTGTCTCCCTCTGGCTGTCAGGTCCAGGTGAAACAGGTGACTGCTGCTTTTTTGTCGATCCATCCGTATGGCGTGGAGTATCCAGACAGAAGGATGACACATATCTCCATGGAAACGCTGCTGTAGCTACTGTCAGTACCAATTCTCTCCCTTTAACACACACAAACACACACACACACACACACACGGGCATGCCCTCCTCCAGAAGATTGAAAACTCTTGATTGTCCAGACCCCTGTGGAGAGCTCTCTATACCTAAGATCTGCATGCACACGTTCCCTTGCCAACCACTACAAACACACATGCATGCATGCACACACACACATAGTCAGTTGTGCAACCTAATAAATTGTGCTCAGCTACTGGCCTGCTGTGCCCTGTGGGTCAGTGTGTGGAGCAAAGAGTCATTAATCATACTGAAGGGATGTGTGTGCATCTGTACAGTATGTTTCCAAATTCTAGGTTTGGTTGTGTGTATGAGGTTTAATATGTTAGTAGATATATACTGCATGTATGTGTGCACTGGCATTTATTCTGTTTATTTTATTCAAACTTGAGATGTCTTGTTTCATTGTGTGTGTTTTCCGTGCGTTTTCATGCCTGTGTTGTCGATCGACCTGTCTGAACGCCCTCAGGCCTCTTTCTTCCTCACCAACCCTCTTTTAAAACGAGCCTGTATCCCTCCACTACATCTTTATTGCTTTTTCCTCTCCTGCTTCAATTACACTTTCTTCACTTTTGTGACACTTTTTGTTCCCAGTTTTGCTCATGCAATTCATTTCCCTCGCTCATGTCCTCCTTATACCACTCCCCAATGGATGCTTTTATTTATTTACCTTTCCTCAACTTCCCTCAATCTCACTCATCCCATCTATTAGATGTGGCTTGTCAGGTCTCCTGTCTTCTGTAACGGGAGACAGGCGGACCAGATTGCACAGAGTCACATTAATTTGCTGTGGCTAACTGTTCATACAGCCAAGCAGAAATCAATGTGCCAGCCCCAACCTTTATCTCCCCAGCATTATCATCACTACTGACACAAGTACACCGTTTGCCCTTTTCCAGCACCTACAGTTTCCTTTGTCTGCCAGAACATACCCGCCAGAGCCAGAGATGGTCTTTTAGGAGTTTTTCCTCCTGCAGAAATGTCTGTTCTCCATTCAATAAATCAGTTACATTTTCCCAAACAGCAGAATTAGTCTTTTTAGCTTTTCCCCAAGCTCCACAGGTAACAGGGTTTGTCAACATGCACCTGAATACCTTCAAAAGCAGAATTTTAATTAAATTGTTTTCAAAATCCTGAAAGTGTGAATTCTGCTGTGCTTATCTAGTAATTCCACAACTTCTCCCTCAAGCTTCACCATGAAGCTCATAGTTTTTGTTATTGGTGAAACACCTAAAAAAGAAGAAGGAAAATAAATATATTTTATTTTTATAGGCTCTTGTGGTCCCCAGAGGAAAAAATCCTGCTGACTTTGGTGGTTTTGGAATTGAGTGGCAACAATATCTTAATAACAGCAGGTGGATTAGCATAAAAGAGACCTTATTATATTTATTTGAAGGTTCAGAGTTTTATTTTATATGTCTGTTGGATATTTTAGGGTTAAATATTTTATGATTAAAATATTTAAAAAAAAAAAACGTATTTTTCTCCATGTCTATCTAAAGAACTTCCTTCTGAAAGGTCACGTCGGCTCTGGTTGCTCAGATTATGGTCAAAAACAGCATAACTTCTTCCATGCTTGATATGTGCTAAACTAGCTACTTGACAGATATTACTTAAACAAATATCATTGTAACTTCTGTAAATAACAGAGGTCAGCCTGTAATTAAAGCATTTAAATAGCTTAAGAGATCCATCTTCTGTAGGAGAGAGTTAATTACTTCAACTTTAGAGTTTTTATTTGTACAATAGAAACTAGATAACACACTGGTGGTTTTGATATGGATGTGGTACCATTAGATTTCTAGTTAAAATGTTAAGTTATGTAGTGACATGTTTCAGTCTCTTCTTGTTCTGCTGATTTAAGATTCAGTAGAGACATGCAAGGTTCCCAGAGAAAAAAGCTTGCTGACAGACTGCAGTGACCTGCTGATAGTTCTATCACCAACAGCATGTTTACAGTATATTATTGTTTCTCAGTTAAATGACTCACCAGTTTGTGGATGGGTTGCCATGAAAGAATTACAACCTTTCAAGGCCCCCAGAGGCTCAAGCCTGCTGATATATGTGGACTCCAGACTTGCCCTTCCAGTACCACATCCAGTTCAAATGTTTTACTTTCCCATTAAAATCTGAAAACTTTGCATAAGGTTTGGTTGTAGGGGTTCATGGTTCCCAGATGATAAACCCAAACACTAAAAGACCAGGCTTGACGATCTGTCTCCTTCCACCAGCAGCAGGTATGTTTTAGTTTCTCACCATTGCTTCTAAGTTCTTGTCAGCTATTGGTTGGACTGACATGATGTCATTTTTATTGATTATCTTTTTAATTTAGTGTTTTCCATCAGCATCTTACAACAGCCTTTTAAGAGGAGCAGCATCAGTGTGTTTGAGCTGGTGTGGGGTGTGATGTCAGGATATATCGTTTATACTCATATTTATTATTATTAAACCTTTATTTAACAAGGAGGTCCCACTGAGATTCAAAATCTCTTCTTCAAAAGGGACCTGGCCAAGGTAACAGCCAAAGCACAAAGTAAATGCAGAATACATATTATAATAAATATTGGTATTACTTCTTACTTTTTTCCCCACTTCTACCTGCATATTGTAAGGAATTACACTATTATTTAAAGGTTTGGACATACTTGCCCATTGGTTTGTTAAGTTTTTCAAAATTTTTATTTGAAACGGACATATTGCAAATTAATGAACGCAAGTAAAAAGTACAAAATGTAAATGAGCGAAACTAAGTTAGCCTAGCAGCTAATTTGCATCCATTGTCCCGTGGCAGGTCTGAGACAACTACAACAAAACATATATAATAACAAAATACAGAGAAAAAGTAAATTGCAAATCAGTCATAAAAATAAGTGCAGTAGTTAAAGTCCATGTTTTTGACTAGCACTATATGTATGCATTCAGTGGATGGATGGATGGATGGATGGATGGATGGATGGATGGATGGATGGATGGATGGATGGATGGATGGATGGATGGATGGATGGATGGATGGATTATGGAACCACTGCCAGAAAGTTTTTTGAGAAAAATTTGAGCAAGAAAATTAAGTTTGATAGATGAATGATTAATGTTATTTAATTCATTTTCATTAAGTCAGACCTAACAGGATCAATGGGTTTATTTCTAAAGTTAAAAATTCCAATGTTTTTGGCTGCTCACCATAATAAACATACTATATATATATATATATATATATATACTCTAAGAAAAAAGATCCGTAGAAAAACAGAGGAGTTGCTGGCAGAAAATTACCAGGAAACTGTACTGTTATTGTACGGACACTGCCGTTATTCAAATAACGGGGAAATCTGTAGCTACACAGCACATGCTCCCGTTTATATACGGACACTGCCGTTACTCTGGAATTCCTTTAGTTGTAAGAAAAGTCTAGCTTTAAGAACAAATGAGGGACAGAGATGTATTAGTATAATATATTTTATATTTATTCTTATTATTCATGTTTTCTCTGGAGTCCAATGACCCCGCGATTCATTTCTGTCTCCTGTGCAGGATATGAGTCTGAAACCTAAAAGTCACGTGTCCTTTAACTTAATTGCAAAATTCACAAACAACAAAACAAAAACAAAAAACAACAAAAACATAAAAATAAATAAATAAATCTATACATAAAAAGCATTATATTGTAGCCACATAAAAATAAACAGTATCATGACATTCCATAATTATGTTCTTTACAATAGAAACCCCAAAGTCCACTACAAGGGACAGGCCATGAAATCATGGACAAACAATGTGTCTTACAAACAAATGATGCAGAGTTTCCAACTACAACACTTAAAACATTACAAAAGCAAAAGTGTTTTCCCTAGTACTTAAGAGGTTAAGGAAAGGAAAAAACAAAGAAATATCAACTAATTCTACTAATCACAAAAATAATTCAAACATAATTTATGTCCTTAAAGTTTCCACTGATTTTCTAAGTCATTCAAATTCAGAGAGGAACGTCAACAGTCTTGCTGGAACATGCTGCCTCTTTCTCCCCTTTCTCACTGCTTTTGTTCCTCTTTCAGGATTGATCCCCAGAAAGATTCTATAAAGAAAAAGAGTGCATTATCTATATTAGTAACAGAACAAGGACACTTCATGACAACTGCTAACCCAAATCACATTTTGTTACATCTTGATGGTATTTAAACACATGTAGAGCTGGAGATCTCCACAGCCAAAAGTAATGAGAATTTTGGAGTCAGATTACATTTGGAGACTGTTGTGATTTGACAATGCTGTAGATGTGTCAATATAGCAACTGACAAATAGATAAACAGAGTTAACTAAAAGTGCGGTAAATACCTGAGTCATTGTCTAAACTACACCTGTTTTGTAACTGTTTGTAACTGACAGACTTGTACACCTCCTCTAAAGGAACTTCCACTTAAACAATGTGAGTGATGTACCATGAGAAATACTTAGTGTGCTCGGTTTCAATCACAGGGTTTCAATATTTCAAAAAACCATTGATATATTGTTGCTACTTCCATTCTAGAATATGCTAGCAATATAGCAAGCTCCAGATAGCAGCAACGTAGTAAGTCAGATCATTCTGAAATCTGTTCATTGTTATATATACAATAGTTGACATTATTTGTTAAAGACAACCCACAATCCTTTTAAAAGGAAAAAGTATCTATTAAATCAATCAGTCATTCAGTATTTATGTAGCACTTTTCATACAATGTGAAGCACAAAGTGCTTCAAAACATCCTCTCAGAGCATCTTCACCTTCATTTGACCAGGTTTAATAATCTCTGTGATGATTGGTTGCTGCTGAACAATGGGGTTGTAGGTGGAGGTGAGAAGAACCAGATTTATTGTTATTATTTGGATAAAATATGTCAAGCCACTTATTTTCTCTGGTGAAGCAGCTGACAAACTGTTGAAACGCAGGTAATGTTGCAGAGAGGAAGCCATTGTTGAAGTCTCCAGGTATTGCAATGAATGGGTTAGGATGTTGTGTTTGTAGCATATTGCTAGTCCAATAGCGCTGATGATGTCACAAGTTGTGTCTGCAGAGGTACCAGGTATGATTGAAACCACTACCAGAATAACACAGGTAAAAATCTCCCCCGTGCAGATCGTCTCCTTGACTGTGAGCACTGCAATTCCTCCTCCCTTGATGCTAATACAATCTTAAGCAGTGTAACGACAAGCACACCAGTATTTGTAAGACTGAAAGGTTGTGTGTCTGAGTTGGTGGTCAGCAGCACTGAAGCACCACAAGGGACCTTACTCTCACCATTTCTCTCCACACTGTACACCTCAGACTTCCAATACAACTCTGAGACCTGTCATCTGCAGAAATACTCTGATGACTGCTGAGTGAAGAGATGCTGAGTACAGATAACTGATCAGTCAGTTTGTGAGATGTTGTGAACACTCACCTCATTTTGAAGACAAACAAAACAAAAGACATAGTTGTTAACTTCAGGAGAAACAGGAATAAAGAACATACTGTTTACATCCTGTTAGAAGAGATGGTGGAGGATTACAAGTACCTTAGAGTTCAGTTGAACAACAGACTGGACTGGAAATGTAACAAAGAAGCATCTAGAAGGAAAGACAGGAGACTCTACTTCTGAAGGAAGCTGAATCATTTAACGTCTGCACTGAGATGTTTCACATCTTCCATTAGTCTTTGGTGGAGAGCTCAATCTGCTTTGCAGCAACTGCTGGGGCATCGACATTGGAACCAGAGACTTAAACCTGACCAAAATATTTCACAGCATAAATAAAGCTCCTCTCACCTTTGAATGAATTCCAGCGTGATAGACATCTCCTTTGGATATTTAATGTTGAAAACATAAAACAAACAAAAGGCATAGCTCAGCACTACAATGGGGGAGTTGATGTGGTCATTCACAATCTCTCCATCCATGGCAACTTTGAAACGTCGTTCCCCTTCAGACACAGGAATCACCAGTATCAGAACAAGAGAACAAGTCCACTTACAAAACATATAAAAAAAACGGTTAAAAAGCCAGCAAAACAACAAGCACAACCAACACATATTCAACGTTAGCTATGACCTCTTTGACCATATATTCAGGCCAAATTATAATTTAGACTTATCAATCTAGACTATTTTGATGTGCAATTAAAAATGATCAAACTCTCAAAGTGTCAAAGCAGTTAACGTAATATATCAGACTTGACCAGGACAAATATACACTGATGTTACATACCCATGATAAGGATGCAGGGGGTGCTTGGAATGCTGATTGTAGGAGTGTCAGGGTCCTACTGCAGCAAAAGGAGATGGTGGATGTTAGAATGTATGTATACACATGCATATATACACAGAGACACATATTATATACATGCAATTATATATATATATATATATATATATATATATATATATATATATATATATATACATGCATACACATACCTCGTTATGGTGGAACACTTGATCAGGAGTATTTTGCAATTCCAGAGATCAGCTCCAAAGGGTCAGCACCTTCATTCGTCATCCCCTTTGAATTGAGGGAGTCTCTAATTGTCTTTTCTTTCCTGGAATATTCATCTGCCAGTTTGATTTGTACTGGAAAGCCAAGAAGAGTGCCTGTGTGACTAAAAAGGAAGACTGCCTTGAAGAGGAAGGGCCATTCCACCAACAACCTGTTTACAGAGCTCTCATTGTTTATATCTGCGTGCTGAAGGGCATATGTGTCTGCCATCAACTTTTGTACATTAGACTCCTGCAGTTAGACTCCAACAACTTAGATACTTTCTCCTGCTGATACTTAACTTATTGCTGTTGATATAATTTAAACTGCTGCAAGTTGAATTAACTTATTGCTCTCAGCTGTGTGCTGCAATTGGCAAAGTTAACTTGCTGCAGAATCAAAGGGTATTGATGCTTAATAAAAATGTCAAATTGTTAGAATGCGAAAAAACTTGAAATATTGGAATTTACTAGCATTATTTTTACAATAATTTATTGAACATTCCACCATTTTAGCACATTAAAACGCCATATTACTACTATTGACCCCTGCTTCATAATAATCTCAGCAAAGTATATTAAACCATTTAAACTGCTTTAGAACACCTTCACACTTTTGAACTCAACTTGTGCCATTGTAACAATACCAAGATGTATGAGCTTCTCAACATCAAAGACTTTTCAGTTTCTACCTAGTCCTTACCGGTTACTGGCAATAATACACTACTATAATGTTGTTTGTCGTCCGCCAATAACACGCAAGAAGAATACGGTGTGGAGGAATACAGAACAAGCTCCGTTAAAACGTAATTACGGAAGATTCCATCAAATATTTATGATACATTCTCCCGTATTTTCACTGACTTTTCTTAGAGTTTAGTTTTCATCAGTTAACTACAATTGAATTTGCCTTTAAGTATTTATTAGCATATATCAACATATTAATAAATCTTTTTTTAATTAAAATAATAAATCATGAAATTGACATAGTTACAGAAATTAAGGTTTTAGAAGTTATTGTAGACCATAATCTAAATTGGAAATCACATATAAATTATGTTAAAATCAAGATGTCAAAATCTATCGCAATATTGTGCAAAGTAAAGGACTATCTGTGTCAGAAATCATTTTTTATTCTATATAACTCATTGGTCGTTCCATGTATGACCTATTGTGTAGGGATATGGGGAAATACTTATCACACAAACACAAATTCAGTTTTTCTACTGCAAAAGAAGGCCATACGTATAATTTGTAAAAAAAAAAAAAAAAGTTTTATGAACCAACAAATCCACTATTCATTCAGTTACACATACTGAAATTCAGAGATCTAGTAGATTACAACACAATTCAAATCATTTATAAAGTTAATAATAATCAAATGCCATTCTGTATCCAGAGGCTGTTTAAAAAGAGGGAGAAATGTTATGAACTTAGAGGAAATTAAATGTTTAGCAAACCCAGGGTACGAACAAATGTCAAGTTTCACTGTATATCTGTCACTGGTGTCAAATTGTGGAACAATTGTTCTGATGACTTAAAAATGAGTTCTACTTTGAAATCACTTAAAAGAAAGTACAAAAATGATATAATAATGAAGTATCATGATAAATGACATGCAAAAGATTTTGTGGGTAATTTTTTTTTTTTACATGTTGCTCTTGTTTGCAATTGGGGCAATGATGTAAATCATTTTTCAATGTCAATTTAGTAAATTATAGCAAATTGGTAACATTGTTTTAGTAATGGGTAGGCATTTTATAAGCTACTAGCTTCAGCCTACACCCTTTCGGTCTTTGTTTTTTTTTGTTTTTGTTTTTTCCTTTCTGTAATATGTTTTATTTACTTTCACTATGCTGAAATAAATAAAAAATAATAAAAAAAAACATATTAATAAGTTAGATTAGGGTTATGACGTAAATTACTGTTGTCTGGGTGCTGTAACACAACAGTGTAGCTGCTAATGTAGCTGTTGCCTCCACCTCCTTCTTAACACTGAGTAGGTTCATTAGTATTTCTACACTGGATTCTCGCTCTGATCACTACTTCTTTCATTTTCTCAAATTTAAAAAATATATATATTTTGGTTGTTTTATTCGTAATGTAAATTTGTCAGATGCTTTGATGTATTTTAAAAAGGATAACTTAGTTTTCCTTCTTGTGAATGATCAAAGGGACCCATGCAGCACTGATGTCCAGCGTTCCTGTCCGTCATCTTGTCCCTCTACACAATCAAAGTGGTTGAACTAAATAAGACTAATTATACCGGCAACAGAAAAAAGGCAGGATTATAACACTGGAAAGGAAGTTGCCAGACATTTTTTATCTAATGTTGGAGCACATGACATCAATCACAACTTTTTATAAGAAATTAATTAAAAGCACACTACCTCAGTATCAGTAAGCTGTCAGTCTGCCAGACTCGCTCACTGAACACAACATGTCTGCATGCTTTGTATGTGAGAGCTTTCAAGTGTGTAAACTATGCTTTCCCTGTCCTTCAGAGGAGCTCAAAAGAAATGTTTTGATGAAGTACGCATCAAACGCCTCGACTCTCCAAATTCCCTGCTTATCAATGAAAGCTTTTAATCAGAGAGAGAACTGCATGAGAGGCAGGACGTATTTCAACTTTTATTGTGCTTTTCATCACTGAGCCATCACGCGGGAAGAGGCGCATGATAACGCAGAATGGGATTTTGTTTATTTTACCTCCCCGTGTGGAGGCCGGCTGATTGGAGGCAGATGCCAAGTGAGGAGTTAAGCTTACTTCCTAATGTTATTCCATTTGAAGTGAATTAAAGAACGTCTCTTCATCTTTTTTATAATGAAATATTTAAGTAAAGACTGTGAGTAGATTAATTAAAATGGTGACTTGTAAGCGAAATGTTCTCTTCTTCTTCCCTTTTCATTCCATTGTCTGTGATTAGGAATGTTCTCTTGTACTTGGGAAACACAGGGAATATTTTCTTCTCACGAGAAACTTTTGCTGGAGAGGCCGAGCTGATTTTAGAAATGTTGATTTATTGATGGGTTTTCTTCACATCAATTATTTATCAGCATCAAAATGCATCATTCGTTGGTTTATATTTCAGCAGGTCTGAGCCAAACTGGTGGCATGAGTGAAGCAAAGTTTGCTCAAAATCAGGACCACGGACAGCACCCACGCACACAGTGTACTTTCTAAAAACTACAACTAAGGTTGAACATACCAAACCAGCTTGTGCATGTTACAGGATGGTTTTCATTGCACTGTCTTGGTGCCAGAATAGATCAAACAAATCCACTTTCCACTGATGTTGCTGCCAAGTCTTTGTTAAAATTGGCTTTTGTCCCAGAAAAGAGCCTCTTTTCCCCCTTCAGTACTAATACTCATCATGTTACTTTACAGTTCTTGTATTGTCCTAGTTAATTACAATTAATGTTTGCACAAGGATAAATTTATATATTATATAACTGTTGGCCAGTTTTTGAGACTCAGATGCAATTGCTCAAATTCAGTTGATTTTCATGTCCAAAAGACAATTATGGCCAGTTAGTTTAAAGAAAGAGGCTACCCCACTAACACTATCAAGTGAGTCATATAACATGCAGATACCACTTTCCATAAGGAACTTCGTCCATCTGCTTTAAGGACGAGGACTTCAGACCATGTCTGATTTTATACTGAATAGAACCATTCTCTTCCCAAATACAAGAAATAACAGGCATCTGCATGTACTTCAAGGAGAAGAGACTTTTAAAAAATCTTCCTCCACTAATCTTCCCTTTCAGAGAAGCAACTACAATCAAAGATACTCAAAAAAGGAAAACATCAGACATGTTCAGATGTAGAAACTGTGCTTGTTGCAATAACACAACACTAGTCTCCACATACCGGGAAGAGAATTCCAGATAAAGAATGTATCATGTAGATCCACCCGTGTGATCTACATGCTATTACGTCCCTGTGGGTTGGCATATTCTGGACAAACCAAATGACAGAAACAGAAATCTGCATTGGTGATATGGGTTTTGCTTTTTCTAAACATTATGCTGAAGCAAACCATGGCTCAGCATCTTTGCTGGGGCTCTGTGGGATTGACAGGGTGATACACCAATAAAAAAAGGTGGTCTTTTGAAGAAACTGGCCCAAAGAGAGATGTATTGAATATTTGACGTCAAATGGACTTGATGTTTTCAGCCTTAGATGGTCCGTACTAAATGGTCTGTACTTATATAGCACTTTTATCCAAAGTGCTTTACATATACGTCACATTCACCCATTCACACACATTCACACACTGATGGAGGAAGCTGCCATGCAAGGTACTCAACCACAACCCATCAGGAGCAATCAGGGGTTCGGGCCATGCCACCCCATGATGCTTAGATGTTTTCTGCAGGATATTGTTCATTTTAGTGTTGCATTTCTAACAATGTAACTGGGAGTAGGATGATTGGACAACGACTAATTAGATGAAGTAGCATTTAGAGGTGTTTTATTTATTCTGTAATTGACCTTGTCAGAACTGAAGACGCTCTGATGAAGGCTCTCTGCTGAAAAGAGTAAGCGCACTTTCATCTGTGATGTTACTCAGTGTGAGAACTTTGTTATCCTCTATGTGGATAATGAGGTGTCCAACCTTTTTTAATTATTGCAGTTGTTGGATTTTGGGTTCACAAAGGATTTACATGTGTTTACACAGTCCCAGGCCAGCCAAGAGATGTTGTTCCTCCAGCATGTCCTGGGCCTTTTGAGGCCTTCTCCTGGAGGGATGTGGCCAGAACACTTCCCCAGGGAGGTGTCTACGAGGCCTCCTGACCAGATGTTAGCGCCACCTCATCGGACTAGTGATTCCTCATCTGCAAACAACCAGCTCACTGACTCATTTCTTTATTGTAAATGAGAAGAGCCAACTCCTGTCGGAAGATTATATATATTTTTCTGAAAGGGCAGGACTTCACTTTAATGGGCGCACCATGTTGCCAATCACATGGAAGGGAAGACTAGGATTATACCAATATGTGAAAGAAGGAAGGGGGCAGAGAGAGACATTAAGCTTAATTTAAAATACAAGTGTGTTTGGAAAAAGTGGAGAAATGAGTGAATCCTAATTGTCATAATGTTAATACTTTGGCCTTTATTTTATTTGTTTGTTGTGATTCTGTGGTTAGTTGTTCATATAAATGCTTGACTGAAATATTAAATAGTAACTGTATTTGTTGAGAAAAATGCATTAAAAATAAGGCTTTTAGAAATAGAAAACTATAAAATTGCTTTGCAACATACAAACCATTCATAATGACTAAATTAGGTTAAAATAAAATCTGAGTGAAAATAAAATCTGAGTGATACTAAATGAAGAGTCATTCGGGAGCTGAAAGAGCTGACTCTTCTAAGGGAGCCGAGCCAAAAGAGTCAAATCTTTGAAAAGAGTCTTCCCATCACTACTTCTGCCTGTGTTTGATGTGGAGGGGCAGCAGCTCTACTGAGAGCCCCTTCTGGATGACAGAGCCTCTCTCCCCATCTCTAAGGGAGAGTCCAGTCACTCTGCGGCGGAAACTCAGTTCAGCTGCTTCTACCCATGACCTGGTTCGTTTGGTCACTACCCAAACCATCAGACCACAGGTAAAGGGTAGATCAAGATTTGCCTTTGAACTAAGCTCCTTTTACCTACAACAGATGTGGATGCATTTGTTACTTCATTCTTCCCACACTTGTGAACAAGAAGCAGAGAAACTTGAACCCCTCCACTTGGGGCAGGATTTCATTTTAGACCAAGTAAGGGCAGTCTACCCTTTCCTTACTGAGAACAGTGACATTACAATATATCATAAAAGTAATACCACAACTAAACTACACTAACTTTTAAAGAGATACTATTGTTGAGTGCGGACAGGATCTTACCAACAAATTTTGTTTGATTCAAGCTTTTGTACTGAACAGTACAAACAGTTCACGTTTTTTACCAAATCTGTCACTTGGAAAAATGTATTCTTTGTGAAAATATTGTATTATAATGGGTTTTTACCCCAAAGGTTTCCAGCATTCCCTATAAATTACAGCAACCTGTTTGTCCCTATTCTCTTTTATACTTGGAAATTTGTGAAAGCAACCTGCTTGACTTCTTGCAGTATCTGTTGCTCCAGTCAGTAGTAGAACAGCTTTTCCCATTTTAATTGTGTTCTGTCTTACTGAGCTGGTCCAACAGTCTGTGGTCATTGTGAGTTGTTTTAGAAGGCAAACAAGCTCCTGTCTCTTTTTTCTAGTAGCTGCTAATTTGGCTCATCAATCAGCTTCCCTGCCAACCCTTCTCAGATCTGACTGCTGTCTACAGCAGGTAAGAAACTAATGTTTCAGAATTACAAACATCCTCATTTGATCAAATGACAAAGACTATTTAAATATTAATTTGAGAGCTTTCTGGTGAAATATTGGTATTCATAGAAATGTTCAAACAATCAAGAAGCAGGGTGTAGCCTGCTTCTTGCTTAGTTACTGCTGGGACAGGCTAAACCCACACCCCCTCCCAAAACTACATTGAATGCAGGTACAGAAAATGGATGTAAATATAAACCTATAAGGAATTTTTTACATTTATAATAGAAAACAACAGAACTTGATACACATGGGTAAAGTGGTGCTCGCAACTTGAAGTGACCACAAATGCACCATGGTTCTTTGTGCTAAATGCTAACAGGACCATGCTGCCAATTTTAGGCCTGGAATATACATCTGTGTACTGCTTTTTCCAGCTAAGCTAAGAGTGTATTTCTTTCACAAATGGTATTATCAAAAACATGTGGAACAGGTTAAGCTTTAGGCTGCTCCTGGTTGAATTGGTTCTTTAGCTTTGGTGTACTGTGAAAAAACACAGTGTATTGTCATAATCCATGTGAGTGGTGGATGATGGAATTGAGATGGTTTAATAATAAAAAAAAAAAAGCAATGAAAAAAAGGAGTACCGGAAAAAAATTAACAAGTGAAAAACTAAGATCACTGGAAAACTAACAGACTTGGAACAACATGACTAACATGCAACCAGAAATGACTTGATTAAAGCAGGCTAGCATAACTGGCTAAACCAATGGAAAAGCAGGAGCATAAATACTGAGGGACAAAACAGCAACAGTTGTGACTACTAACAACCAGATACAGGGAACAGGAAGTGAACTAAACAGCATACACAAGGGGATAGATTGTACTAAATGTGACATGACCAGAAATAAAGGACAATCCACAAGAAGTGAACTAAACAAAAACTCACAAACCTGCAAAGATATGAATGCCTCTTGGCTGCTTTGCCTTCACCTTCCCACTTGTATAAATGCATTGTAGATTGGAGTGTTCACGTTGGTTGGTTGAAAGTAAGCCCACCATTACAGCCTTTGGTTTTAGTGCACTACAGTATCTGTCAACATAGGTTTCCTTTTGAGTAAGAGCATATATAAACACAGATAGCACAGATATGTTTGCATCACAAACTGGATTATTGGAAATGCAACTTGCAGGATCTTTTTAAGTGGCCCCTGAAACAAAGAGGAAGAAAATAACTAAATTATCAATGCGAACTGTTTGTGGTAAATATAATTTCAAGCAGAGATAATTTGCATACTGTTAACATGAAGTGTGAAGATTTCACACAGCTTTTGAAATTACTGTCTGAATGAACATTGAGTTCTGTACCATAATTAGTTTTCTCTTCATTCTGACAATGTCCTCAGTCTACCCACACCGCACACACACACAAATACACACAAACATATCTCCCTGACAAACTCATGCATCAGAATGAGAAACAACAAGGTGTCGTAGTCTTAACGGAACGGAGTGGGAGCATTTGTAATTTCTTATCAGTCACTAATTACATCGGTAACAAGACCCAGAAGAAGTGACGGCTGCTGGTTTAGACATCTGCCGGCTTGACAGCAGGGTTAATTAAGAGCCTTCCACTAAGATTAAGATGGGACAAAAACTAAATAGATCAAGATATACACTCACGCATATCAGCACACATGCATGCATATGCAGGTGTGCACCTACGCACACTAAACAGCCCATCCATTAAGAACCTAAATTAAGATAGTCGCACCATCCCGTCTATTTCTGCAGAAAATTAGCCTCCCGCTCTGTTGGACAGAGTTAGCCAACATGGGGCCGTTCTCTTCAGACCTAATGCATTCATTTATACACCTGTGTGACTTATTGATACTGGCACATTCACTGGAGAACCATTTTGCAGATGCCCTGAATATGGTTCATGAGTGAAAGCAGAGAAAGCAAATGGCATTAAGAGGTTGACAGTTACATGGCTGCAAACCCTTCAGCGCTCATGTTGTAATCCCTGCTGAGCACACACAATACTCCTATCCATCTTCCCTTTGTGTAATGTCATAAAGTGCAGATCTGGGTCTACAAGATTTGTCTAAGGTCTGCTCTAATCTGTCCCCGTCTCCACTTTGCCTGGTGGTGGGTGCATTCATGCAGACATGCACAGACTCTCACTGCCAGGTTAATGTAGCAGCTCATTCACCGGGCTGGAACGTATGTTGCCTCCCTTACCAGCTGTCCTAATGCAACTCCTTTAGAAGACTCCATTTGAACAGAGAGCCTGTATGAATAAAAGAAAGCACTATCTCCAATGTTCTTTCTTTTCGCTAACTACCCCCCCCCCCCCCCATCCACTGCTATCTTTGGTCCCTCAGGGTTGGCATATCGCAACCTGGAAATGTACTGTTGGTGTACTGTTTTGTATTTTGGGACATAGGAGGGTTGAAAATAGGAAAATAGGACATTTACTTCTGTTAAAAAATGATCATGTATTTTTATGCAGTAAAAACTGTTCAGGGCTTTGCAGATTGTTGAGGGAGTAAGTGATAAAATGACAATTTGTCCTTATATCTGAAAATAATGCACAATTTCACACTTAAAATATAATCAGTTGGCTGTATTCACATAGTTTTCCATTGCAGTCTGTTAATGTGTTTATAGGATTGCAATGGTGAAAGTAGGATTGTTACCATGGTTACCATAAAATTAATAAAATAAGTGCACTGATTTTGAGAGTTGGCTAAGTTCGAGGTATCCCCATGTTCTATATTGATAACTGGATGCAATGACAGATCTTTAGAAATGCAGAAACACTGAAGTACTATGTTCACTGTTACTGCTTCCATGGAGGTAGCTACCAGGTTAGCCAGCAGCTTAACTGATTGATTGGCAGTTTACTCCTCTGAATCTTCCAGGTGTGTGTTCACACGAAGCCAAAGAGGAAAGACATAAGCAGTGATATTAGAGATGCTATTGTTGCTGCAATTAATCTGGAACGTGTTGTAATACAATTTCCAATTTGTAGATTTATTAATGTTGAAAATATAAAAAATTCAGAAGTGCACTTGCCAACAAGTTCACCAAGAGATCAGGAAGAAACTGCATGTATGACTAAGATTTTAAATGCCTTAGTATGCATGTTAAATGTTAACATTCATTACAGCATGGCTTGTTTGGAAGGGTTGCTGCCATGTTCTACAAAATACACAGTAGCACAGCTTAGATCAGACAACACCAAAGTGGAGTTTTGTTTGGTCATAATGCACAGCAGCACATTTCATGAGCACCAAATATAACGTTTTAACAGCACAGTGGTGGGGGGGCTGATAATTTCAGCTTGTTTACCACGAGACCTATATATAGAAGAGTCATAAACTCCTCTGTACACAGTAGAAAGAAATGTCATATTACTGTACTGTACTTTAATGTACTTTTTTACTGTTTCCTGTATATTTTTTAATACGGAGAATTACCATTAAGATCTAAAAGTAAATGTAAAATAACATTTAAAAAAACTGCAACTGTGAAAAGACATAGATCTTTTTAATAAAATTTCATTTAACACTGAAAGACTTATTTTAAATGTATTAAATTTAAATTTAAGTAAATTTATTTATACTGTTTTATAGTACATATGGTTTTGGACTACAGATTAAAGAGTTTAAAGTCCTGGGACTGGCAACAGGCTAATTACTATCCCAAAAAGTCTTTCATTAAACATAAAAAGCCTACATGAAACATAAGAACCCATTTAAAACTAAGCGTGTCTAATCATTTTATTATAGAATTTTATTTATTTATTTATTTATTGCAACACCTGCTGCAATATTACTGTTTTTTTACCTTGTTGCCTCTATTTTGCTTTGTACCTGTATATATTGTGTCTTGTGCTTGTCCTGCTTTACTGTTGGTGTTGTATTGCTGCTGGTACCCAAACTTCCCTGAGGACTCTCCAAAGGGATTAATAAAGTATTTCTATTTTATTTATTTATTTATTTATTTATTTATTTATTCTTTTTTTTAAACATTGTATACCAAAGTTTTCTAGACTCAAACATGAGACTGTTTGTCTGAAAACTAAAGCTTGGCTAAAGCTGGACTGAAAAAAATCCAAAACACAGCAGCAGATCTGTCATGGTTTCTGGGTTTTGGTGTGTGTTTGGTCATGGTTTAGGATTTTGGTTTTTGTCATGTTTAGTTAGGTCTTGCTCTTGGTTTATAGTTCTTGGGTTTTATCATGTTCAGTTTCTGTTATGTTCATGCTTTAGGTTTTCAGTTTTGTCATGTTTGGTTTTCCCTCTTGTGTTCCTGTTTCTGACTCATTAGTTCACCTGGTCTAATTACTCATTCGCTTCACCTGTTCCTTGTTACTCCTCCTGTGCATATATACCCCATGGTTTTCGGTTTGCTCCTGTCAGATCCTTACATGTGGTTTATTCCCCTGTCGTGTGTGGTTCCCTGTCCTGTGTTTCGAGAATAAAACCTTCTCACCAGCACAGTTCTGCCTCCTGCCTTGACTGCCTGCATTTGGGTCCTCACCTCCGCCCGCTACACATGACACAGATCTACAACAGAATGTCTGAAAAATAAAAGTGTTGTGATGACCTAGTGAAATTCAAAACCCGATCATGGTTGGAATGAAGTTACATGTTGAAGATGACATGTTGAGAGAGTTGTGAATGAACAAATGTTTGCATATTTTAAATGAATTAAAATAAGGATTGGAAATGCAGATGCAGAAGACAGATACACAGCTGGATGGACACTTTCATGTGTCACTTGTGTTGTTTATGTGTGTAATTTGGTCCATTTGTGGGGCTTGTGGATCCATTGCTTGACACAGCAAATGGAGCAAAACCACATGAAACCACGGGCGTAGTACTGAGCAAGGAAACTGCCATGTGACCAGCGAATGAAACAAACCAGAGAGTTTTTTTAGGAACAGGAAGAAGAAGACAATGAGGGCAACAATTGTAGAGATGGTGGGTCACCATATGGCGGGAGTTTTTGAAGAAAGGCTGGGTGAGTGTGTCAGTCAGTCGTGTTGGGCGGCTGCAAAAAGCCAAACCAGGCACGTGCCTAGGGCCGAGCCAGAAGGGGGCCCCCAAGGGCCAACCAACTTTGAATCAAAACAGAGCAGTGACAACGTGGAGAGTTTGCATAGATGGTGACCAACCACTACAGAACTCCCTAAAGGGGCCCCACCTCCACCTCTCATCTTGCAGTGCGTAGCGGTGCGTCTGATGTAAACAAACAGGAGAGAGCAGGTTTATAAGAATGAGAAGTTTTGTATCTGGCAGTGACAAATGAAAGTAAAAACAGGAAGAGTAAAGAAGAGAGCAAGATAGTTTATTTTTTTTATATATTTTATTTTCCATGTCCAGTAGGCTTTGTACTTTATGAAGGGTGGAAACTCACACCCACCTTCACTGCTCAGTAGGCAGAAGACACCGCAACGTTTTCAGGGTCAACATGTCAAGAAAGAAAGAAAAAGAAAGAAATGGTTCTTTGGCTGTGAAGGAAAGCTACATTATTATTACCATTATTACATTACCAGTACAATGAGGGATTTGTGACCAGGCTTTAGCTGAAACGAGGGTCTGTTCCTACAATCAACGACAGCTTTTCCGATCCTGAGCCACAAGTTGTAGGTAAAACTGAATAAGTTGTCTGTTTTGTTTTGATAGTGTGTGAGCAACGGTCAAACTAAAGAAATTAACCCACACTTACTTTACCTGATCGTTACTAGCAGGTAACACACATGTTATGATGGCCAGAAAGTTAGCAATCAACACTGTAGATGGAAATGCTACAAACATAAGAACCAGGCTAAAAACACCCAGCTGTTGAGCTACATGAAACAATAGGTGTATATGGAGGGATGCTACAAACGTAACAACCCGGCCAGTACCTAATGTAGCTCCCATCCAGATTGGTAAACTCCCAGCATGGAAAACCTACTGCAAGCTAATTGCCTCAGATCATTTTCACTTTCTACATTATATCAAAATATTGTGACTATAAACAAATTTCCATACACAAGTTGCATTGTCATGTCAACAAATTATCATGGTGAATAATGTTTCACCATTTTCCTACCCTAGAGATTAGCTTAGCAACAGTAGCAAGAAATACAGCTAACTATATTGTAACAATGCATGAAAGTGTTAGCAAATAGCATCATTAGCTTATGTATTTATTGGTAGCAGATCTGTTCCACCTCTGTTTGCAATGTGGTACATTTGCTACATGTACACCTATTAACAGGGGCATATACAAATATTGTATATAAGGCAATTGAAGGACAGCAAATAACATTATATGGGAGTATAGATGGTAGACAGAGTATTTACCAAACAGATACGTCCTGCTGCATTCCTTGCTGTGGGTTGATAAGTTGTTCACTCGTTTTCAGGGTCTGATTTAAGTTCAAACGTACAGCTGTATGTTTTGTGCTGACATTGTGTACTGGGTATTTATATGAGTTCTGCCGGTGTTTCTATGATGAAGACAGTTGATGCGCATGTGCCCGACAACTACTCCTGGCATGTGGACCAATCACAGGTAGCCTGCATCAGGGAGAGGCGGGGCTCAGGGCTGAAGAGTCTCATTCTGCTTGTTGTCAGAGGCTGAGCTGAGGGCCTAAGGAAAGGATCAATATAAAATAAAGAAAGGGGTTTGTGAAAAATGCTGGATTAATTCCTGCCCTTGTAGACATATTAAAATAAATTAGCCTGAAATGAGCATAATAGAACCACTTTAACAACCATGGCAATTTAAAAGATGCATGTAAGTTTGAGGGGTACTATTTATGTACATAAGGGAGCATAAATGGACCTTTTACTGTATACTTAATTTTAACATATAAATAATAAGTGTAATTTATCAATTGTTGTTTATCTGAAGTTCTATTTAACTCTTTTTACTACCTAAGAAGAACCATCTTTTTTCTTATGTCTTATAATATAAAACTAAATCCTTTAAAGAGGAAGGACATTCTTCTTCATGTGACTGCACAAAATGACTGTAATCTCCAAATTTTCTCATAATATGGTTGTGGATCACGATGTCCTTATCCTCTGCCACATCTGTAAAGTTCTGATTGGCTCAGCTGTTTTTCCAACTGAGGAAACGGCTGTTGCAGATTAAACCCTCAAATGGAAAAAAAGGGCAACATATTAAAGGTCTTTAAACCAGGCTAAATCCATGGCATTCAGCCAAGACCTCCAAACAGCTGAGGCCTTTATCTAGACTAGAGATGTCTCCCAGTGCACATAAATTGAGAAGGCATTCTGTTGCTCTCCTGATTCATCTGCTGTGTGAGCGGCACTGTCTGCTATGTATAATGCAAAGCTGGGGGAGGGTTTATGTGGAAAAGGGAAGCGGTTCCTGGTCCCATTAGAATGAGTAAGTTGCAGTGGCATGGCTGCTAACAGTTTCCTACATTAGCACCCCCAGAGAATCATGCCCCAGTGACAGCACTGTACTCAAAGTGGAACTAGGAGGAAGGAATGGGAAAGGGAGAGCAGGAAGGAAGGAACATAGTAGGCTCTAAAATGCAAGAGGCGGAAAGAGGTGGGAAAAGCAGGCAGAGGGAAAGAAGGAATTAAGGGTGGCTGAATTAAAGAAGCGAAGTTTGGCTGTGGAGTTACTGGAAGCAGGGGGGGGATCCGTCACCTGTCAATGCGGACAGCGACAAACAACCAAGAACAAGCAGGTGATGAAAAGAGTAAGGCGCGAGAATGATGACAGGAGACAAGATGAAACAGCATTGAGGGGGTGGGGGGGTAAAATCTTCATGAGGATGTCACCACAGAGGCACAGAATCTCCCCCCGCCATCTGCTATAGAGGCATTCCTCTGGGGCAGATGATGCAAAGCTTGCATGCATATCAGTTTGGGTGTGTAGTAGTGTGTGTTCTGGGACTTTTCTGGCCAGTAAACTCAGTTATTCACACATCAACAGTAAATCCTGCAGGGAAGAAGAGACAAAATAGAGCGAGCAAGACCGAAATATCCACATAATCCTGCATTTTCTGTGTAATTCATGGCCTTCTGCCCTGCGACGCATTTCACTTGTGCTCTCTTTAGAAACCCCTGTCTTATTTCACACTGCTATTCAGCATCCTCCACAGCAGCGTTTTGATCACTCTAACATCTCTTTTCACTTATCTGCCATAACAAAGATAACAGTTTTCTCCCCTAGCCACAGTTCTTCTCATACCGTTTAGCCTAAACGAGGAAAGCCTGCGCTCCATTTGTCATTAATTGGCACGCTGCAACCATAGATTACCGAACATGACAGCGCCTTTTTCGGAGAAATCTATCTGCCGTGACCTCTCTGACGCGATTACAGCAAGGTCAGAGAACGCACAGGGAAACCAATCAATATGATATTGAGTGCTAGAGCAGCTCGAGCCTGATGCATGGGGACAGAAAGGAGGGAGAAGAAGGAAGACAGCTTGGAGAAAGGGCGGTGGGAGGAAGTGGTGGTAAGTGGAATTGTGAGAAGAAAGTGAAGTGGAAAGCTGACTCAGAAAAAAAAAGAGGAATGACCAAGGAGGAAAAGTATTAGACACGTTCAGCTGGATATTGCGAGCAACATATGAGGAATGGAAAAAGAAGGTGAAAATGGAGGAGTGAGAGAGGGAGGCCCTGAAGGTGGCTGTAATCTTGCGGGTGGCAGCCATATCAGTCTACAGCAACACCACAGGCACAAAAAACACACACTGACACCCGTGGATGACTGTTGTGTTTGAGACACAGTCAGTCTGAGAAGAATATTCTGCAGCAGCCACAGGCACAAACACATACCGCCCGAGGGAGGTGTCTGATAACAATCTATACAGTAAATTACACATGTGACTGTGTGGAGGTGGCTGCACATGCACTGTACAAAGTACTGTGCAAAAGTCTTAAGCTACCTCTCATCTCTTCATATTTTGTCTCCAAGTAGCCAAACGTTCTTAAAATGGTTAAAGTGGTCGTGAAGAGTCATTCTTCAGGCATTCAGAAGAACTGATCTTTCAGTCATTTTTAGATCAATCCTTGTACCTGATCACTCTCTTCAAAATCATTAGTGGTATAAGTCTTGAGGGCCTGTCCCCAGAATCTTTTTAAAGCTAGTATCAAATTGAAGATACAGTATATATTAGTGTCAGTTGATACAGTATCATCCAAAAGTCTTGAACCACCCCTAATTTCTTTATAATGCCAGAATAATGTAATTATTGATTAAAAAAAATTGCTATTTACAGTAGAACTTAACAGACACAAAATATTTTATAAAGAATTTTAATGAAGACATCAATGGACTACAAATGGTACTGGCCACAGCCATGTTTAAATCTGCTTTCTTGGGGTCCTCTTAAACTTACAAGTTTACCGCTCGGACAAACAAGATCACTCAGTCATTTCTGTTCCGAGAACAACTGGAACACACGATAATCACCACTCCCACCTGCCGACCTTAGTGTGGAAGCAGAAAATTTAGCAGCTATTTTTGTCTGAGTTTTCACCAATAGTGGAGAAGTATAATGTAAAACACACTTGTTTATGGAACACACATTATGAAAAAAAAAAACAAAACAAAACAAAACATTGCATAAATGTTTTACAATTTCCATTCGAACATAAAGTGATTTTTCTTTTTTATTTTATTGTTGATGTCATGAATAATCGATTAATTGTTTTTGAAAGGCCTGACTAGTCAAGTACAAAAATCACCAACATCAGATGTCCAATGGTCAGTAAATGCAGCATGTAATGTACTTCTATATTTTATCCCGAATCATTTCTACCATGTGCTAGATTATACTTCAGAATTCATATATCATCATCTCACCAACCGTCTCCATGGTGAAAATTTCTGCCATAAAACCACCAGATGTGACAACTGAAGTAAAAACAGCCAACATTGATGAAGAATCTGATAAAACTGATGATCTGGATGAAAACATGTTTTACCTTTTAACACTGAAGTGGACCCCCATGACACTGATATTGTTTCCTCACAGCAGCATCAGGCCAGATGCTTATCCCTTTTAGTATTTTTAATAACATTCAGTTCGAGACAGAAATAAGAGAATCATGTTTTTATAGAATGGGGAGGGAAGGCTACTTGGGGTGTGTGTGTATGGGTGTGTGTGTGTGTGTGTGTGTGTGTGTGTGCGTGCAGCTGTGTGAAATATTTTGGTGAGTGTTTCTATTGTTATGTATTCCTACTTTGTTTTGTTTTATATGCATAAATGTTTTTAATCATGTAAAGCACTTTGTGTTGCCTGTGGCATGAAAGGTGCTTTATAAATAAAGTTGATTTGATTTGATTTGATTTAATAATCAGTTCATTATTTTATAAAGTCTGGACCTCAAAAAAGGTGTCCTTTGTGCCCCCCTCGCTCTCATTTGTGGTCAGTGCTCCTACCTGGCCCCCCATCAGAGCTTTTCTAGACCCGCCTCTGCATAGCTGAAGTATAAACTCTGTCTAAACCATGAACTGCTAGTTTCCTTCTTCTTAACTGAATGATGAACAAACACAACAAACGTTTTTTTATTTTATTATTTTATTTTATTGGTGGTACTTCAACACGTTGATTATGATAAATTACTTACAAAAGAAATCATGTGTTAAAAAATTAACCCGTTTAATCACAGTTTGCATTCCAGACAACGCTGTGACCACATGGGGGCAACATTCTACATTTTTCTGCATGTATGTCTAAAAGACGAGCAAAGACTTGAAAACACTTGCATTTAGTGTACATTTATTTGCATTGCATTTATTTATTATTCCTGGCTATGTGAGGTCCACATATTATGTCCAGTCTATAAGAGGGGCAACCTAAGTCACCATTTCTGATAACCATCAATGGTCAAAACTTACACCGCATATATAAAGTTCATGGTACACGATTACAGAGACGAACACATCACAGCTTGGGCACAATGCTTAGCAAGTTTTCAAACTTACTAGCCGCTTCGCGCATATCCATGGTCAAACTAGCCGCCGCTATGTTTCAAGCTCGCATTTACTCTCAACTTTGTGGTAAAAGCAAAGGAACAGCCCTGGAAAGCGTTTGTAAATTACTGTTGATTCCCTCACTCAGTCTCACAAATATGCGGCGGAAATAATGGATGCATTTAATAGTAAATGTCGGTTTATAAAACAAATGAACATCGACTCAATTAAAAGTTCCACAGAGTCAATATTTATTTTTAATGTAAAGATTTGCCCTCTGTTCACCATGCCCTAAAACAGACTGAAAGCTGAATGTTTAACATGTGCATAATAATAGCAATCACTCCTGTACAAACACTGAATTATCTTTTTCATTCCTTCAACCAGGCCATTTTATATATACATATATACAGTAGTAGCGGTTTAAAAGTTCCCATCCAAGCTGAAAGCCAGCCGAATACCTGCCGGCTTCCAGCCCAGTTCCATTCCAGTTCCAGCCAGCTGCCTTCCAACTTCCAGCCGCCAGAGAGGCCCCCTCCTTCTCCTGGGAGTGTCGATGTTTTAATCAAACTCCACCCATTCCTTGTAATATAGGGTAGACCCAGAAGATGGCGCTTCTCTCACAGACTTCTCATCGCCCGTAGTCTGTCAGATTTTATCTGAATTTACACTGACCGGCAGAGGCGCCACTCAAAGCACCTCTGATGGCCAGTCACAATTCATAAAAATGCATAAAACTTAATACATAATCATCGTTTGACGTGGAATGTGAAATTGTAACATGCTTGTGCGCTGCCAATTGTTTTATTCAGAAATGAATGCTAGTAGGTTAATAAAACCTTTCAAATACTGGATCACAGCCCCTAGCTCTATTCTCAATAGGATGTATTTATCATACTGATTAATCTTTTAATATTAGCATTATTAACATAGACAAATCAGATTTGGATCAAGCAACACAGAATCTGTTTGAGGTAGCTAGGAAGGGTTATTTTATTCTCATATTATTTATTTCACCTCCATAAGAAGACAGGGCGACAGATAAAAGCCCCACGCAGGATCGGAGATAATTTCTTCCACTTCAATGTGTCTAATCGCGGGGGGACATCCAACACTCGCTGTGCTGCGACTTCCTGCTCGCCGGGAATCCCGATTACGTCACCCCTCCAGGTGGGCTATTCCCCGACACGCTCTGATTACCATTCCAAAAGGTACTGTATGCAGCCCCCAACTTGAACATGCGCCTTCTTCAACATTCGCACTTGCTCCAGAAAATTACCATCTCTTAGGCTCCTCCACCACCACTTTGACTGTGGATTGATACGTAAATGAGCCGCAATGAGGCAGCTGAACAAGTGACCCAGTTTTGTGATTGTTGCACATTGGGTAAGAGTGGTCAAACGAGTCCAGTTTGTGTTGTCATGCTACCAGAAATTCAGTAGGCTAGTCGGTCCTAATGCAGTGAATTTCCATGTTAATGTTGCCAAATTCAATAGCATAGCAAGAGATGAAAAAAGAAACAACGATATTTCTTCAACATGTTAACCAAAATATTTACCTCTTAAAGCATAAACCAAGTATTTACAACAAGCAGTGTGCTTTTTAACGTTAACGTGTGCCATAGCCTACTGCACCGCTGTTCCTCCTTCCAAGTCTTCTTTTTTATTATATTGTTGTTTTATCATCTGAATATACTACAACAACACAGAGAAAATATATGAAAGTTTATTTTACGCTGGTATTTGCGCAGCAGAGTTTTCTGCCGCCGGATTTGTAGTCCAGGAACGGAGAACACAGCTGCTGCCAGGAAAGGTGGATTACATTTTGTTAAAGCACAGCAATCTCCGAGTAGCCTATTATAAATACCCTCTCAGTGGCAAAATAAAACACACTGGTCTGGTTTAGTCTTCACTCTGAAATGGTTCAGTCAGAGGAATATAAAGCTGTTTTAAAAATGTTGAGCAAGCTTAAAATAAACATTCATAGGCTATCTATGTGTTTTAGATTAACACAATGATAAAACAACAATAGGCTATAATAATGGAAAAGAAGCGGTGCAGCATGGCAATGATGCGTTAATGGCTCGGGTCGCGGGTTAAACATCAGTCTGGTTCGGATTTAAATGGAATAAATACATTGGTGACGAGTCGGGTTCGGGAGTCATTCTAACGGGTTAGAGCAGGTATGCGTAGCAAAACGGAACCGTGCAGGACTCTGCTCTAAGCAGTTCGGACTTGGTTGACCTGGAACCATTTGACAATAAAATCTGGAGCCATCCTGCAACGCGCTCGCTTAGGCGTCCAGTTAAACCGTGTTTATTCAACCAGTCCCTACTTCATTGCATTCATTCTTTCCTCATAGCCTACGTGCACATTTTTTTCAAGATTGTTTATGTCAGTTTTGTTTTGGAAAACAAAAAAGGAGTCTTTGCGCAGAACTTATAACATTATTCTAATCTTGCCACTTGCCTATTTTATTATTGTGTATTTTTGTAATAACATGTAAATTCACTGCATGAACCAACTAGTCTACTGAATTTTGTGTGACAACACTAACAGAACTGTTTTGACAATGCAACAATTACAAAACTGCGGCTCATTTACTTATCAATCCATAGTCAAAGTGGTGGTGGAGGAGCCTTGGAGATGGTAATTTTATGAAGCAAGTGCGAATGTTGAGGAATTTAGCCTTTGTTCAGCTTTGGTATACCTTTCAGAATGATAATAAACAGAACAAGACACACCAAACCAGGAGCTAAGACCACGAAGTTCAGCATCATGCTTATCTATCTTTGGCGTTTTTACACCAACATTTTTATACACTGGATAATGATAATAATTATCGATTAAAGTCACGGATAAAACTGCTGTTGTTAAAACACACCCATCTCTTACAAAATCTAAAATGTAAAACAAAAAAAACAACAAACAAAAAATCTGGATCACTGTAGAAATATCTTTATTCATTGCTGATCATCTGGCCATTGAAGCGTTTTTATTTGGAATTGGGAACAAATATTTTCCACCCTGTTATATTCTGTTCCACTCTGTTATGTTCCATTCCACCCTGTTAGTAAGGTGTTTTTTAATTTTTTTTTTTTTACTAAAAACATTGAGGACTGTGAACCTTGTTGCACCATATTAGGAAGTGAGGAACATTAAATTGATTTTGCTTTTCTGTTCCCAGGTCAAAAGGAATGTAATTATCTCTCATTTGAAATACTTGATTATGCTTTCCTTCTTGCCTTTGTGGAAACAGAAACGTGATAATCTCTCACTTGAAAGCAAGCTGGGCGTACAATAGTGTGATGACGATGAAAACTCACATGACCAATGCTCAATAAAGGGTACATGAAAATGTGAGAAATGGTCAAAAGCACAAATACCGTTTGTGGTGAGTGAAACTATACAGCACAGTCCACAAGGCTCTTTTCAAGCACACTCCTCCCCCCAAGGAGTATGCTTGAACAGCTAACAGCAGGTAATGGCTGTGTTTACAAATGTAAAGGTGCTAATTGTTGGCCATTGAATTGCTAATTTCAAACCAGGCAGCCTTTTGGTTGTACTCTGGGCATGGTAGAGGGATAAGAAATCTCTGGGTTTTCTAGTGTTAAACACTGGAAGCGTCGCCAGCGGTCTTTTGATGACCGCCAGTCACGCTACCATGCTTATAGTGTATTAAAAACTAAACGGCTGAACCTGGTATTTTAGGACTTTTATTATATAGTTGTTGTCTATAGTTTTACCTGCTTACTTGTTTGGAAAAGCAAACACATCAATATTTACGAGCAGTTTAGCACGTCTAAACTTCCACAGAGCCGCTCAGGGAGACTCTTTCTCAGCCAAACTGTCGTATATCACGGCTATGGAGTTGTAATAAATGCCCGCCCTACTCTGCTTCTGATTGGCTGTAAGATCACAAACCCTGTGTGATGATAGGCTGCTCGTTCCTGTCATTCCTACCAGCCTTTGTGCATGTGCCTGCTTCAGACAGCGGGCAGGCAGCTGTCCCACCGCTGAGACACAGTTGTATGACGTTTTATCACGTTTTATCACTAGATCGCTATGAATAAAATCCAGGGACACTTCATTTCACAGTATAAACCATTTATTTACTTATCTAATTAGGATAATAGCACTTTGAGGCCTAATTCAGAATATAGGTTGGGCTGGGTCCGGACTTTTGTGATCCCTGCTTTACACATTATCAGTATTATGTTATTTTTACCTGCCGATATTACGTTATGATTTTGTCAATATTCAGTTATGCAGCAGCTGTATCAACCCCCACTGTGAATAACTTACGTTGCAGTCAAATGACCGCTGGCAGCGCTCCTCGGGATGTTTAGAAAGCTCGCTGCTAGTGACATTCACCACTTAGCCGACTTGAGGAGGTTGTGCTTTGCCTCATAACACCATTAGCTACACATGTCGGCTTTTTTGATACATTTATTTGACGCCATTTTCAAATCAAATCATTTTTTAAATGTTGGCAAAAATGCAACAAATAAGCGACACAGCTCATTATAAACTGTTTAGAGAGCAGCAAGATCAAATCACTGCTCCTCCCCGTGGACAAAAGAGGGATTGCAGCTGTTTTTTTACTTGGGCTGCTTAGGGGCAGAGCCTCGCTGACGACGTCATTGCGGGGGATTACATTACCCCCACAGACCTGTGAAGGATCGGCCAAGGATCAGTCAAGGACCAGTCAAGGACCAGTCAAGAACCAGTCAAGGACCCATCATGGAAACAGGGGAACTTTTAAACCGCTACTACTGTACCTCAAATTTAGATGATAATGCTTCTTTTTGATGTCTGAAAAGGACTTTGACAATGAATTACTAGAAAAGTACACAGTAAAAGTATCATATTAATTATGTTAATAGTATAGGAAGGACTTAGTTCAACAGTACAGGTTTCAAAAACTACATGGAAGAAATTGATTTCTTTCCACTTCAAAATCAGATGATAATGCTTATTTTTGCTATCTAAAAGGTAGTTTGACATTGAATTACAGGAAAAGTACACAGTAAAGGTGTTTGATATTAGACAGTACAGGTTTTGTGATCTACTTATGGGAGAAACTGAAAAGCATTGAACTGGTGGTTTTTAGTTTTGTGTTCATGGCTGTTAAATATAAATTTGATTTGAATTTGAAATAGAATAATGGGCTTCAATGATTGCTTACCCATATGTGGGTCCATGGAGTTGTGGTTGTGTTATTGTTCACATAGGTGTGCAGTATATGAGTAGGGGTGGCCTGAGTGAATGAATTTCTCCCGGTCTGGTGTTTTGTCCCAGTCTGGCCCTGCCGGCTAATGAAGGTAGGCGGGCTAAAGCTAAGGCGCACTGTTAGCCAGCTAAAAACAGTGTTTGTGCTGCACTCTCCCTTCTTGCTGTGGATATTGAATACCTGTCAATTAAATGGACAGGCCCCTAATTATGCTGAATTTCAAGATTAAAAAACATCCAAATGGAGTTAGAAAGAAATCCACCCCCCTCACAGTTGTCATGAAGGTAAACTTGACCTAATAATTCTAAAATAGATTTTTGTGCCAGGCTTTAAACACGTTTATTTCTGTTGTGAAGTTGACCTTTTTAACGTGGACGTCTATGGGGACTGACTTTGTTTTGCCAGGCCCTAGCGGATGAGAGGCGAACTGCAATTTTTTGCACTTCCGCATAGGGTTCACATTTTACAGACAGAGGTTGCCGCTTGGTTCTTTTGCTGCATTAGTCCCAGCTCCCAGTTCCAGCAGATGTTCATCTCTGCTCCATGTCTAGACTCAATGCTGCTGCTCACTGATCCCACCCTGGCTTACCATCAGATATTAATGGTAAAAGTAATGTAACATGTTGTAGACTCTTAATTAGAGAACAGCCAGAGTTACTGTCTATATTTTCTTTATTTTGTTTCTTTTTCTACTGTTTTGAATTGAAATGCAACTATATGCATTTTTCCAGACATTACTAGAGCTTGAGTTTACAATATTAATGTATGTGTCTATTATTTTATTCAGTCATTTACTAAAATCCATTTAAATTAAAAATGTTGCTTTTGGGGCAAATATTGTTATGCGATTAAAATGTGATTATTCATGATTAATTAATTACAAAGCATCTAATTATTTAGAATATTTATTCAATAGAGTCCCACCCCTTATATATATATATACACACACACATATATATATATATATATATTTGTGTGTGTGTATATCTGCAGAACATGGATGTGTGTGCTTTATTTTAGTGTAAAGATTTGCCCTCTGTTCACTTTACCCTATGCTCTACAACAGATTGAAGGCTGCATGTTTAACATGTGCATAATAATAACTCTAGCAATCACTTCTGTACAAACACTCTGAATTATCTTTTTCATTCCTTAAACCATCCCTCTCCAACACGCACGCACATCCCACCACTTCCTCTCTTGAACGAGTGCTCTCCATGTTGGCCCAGCAGTCCTCGAGTTTGATTCATGAGCGTTTCGCCTCCTTGCTGTTCTGAGAAACAGCTACAGCGGTTGCTATTCTCCTTCTAGGAAGAGCGGTGCAGACATAAAATCTAAATGCAGTACAAAGTCAGGAAGCTCCAGAGTGGAAATTAAAAATGGGCAAGCAAGTACATTTGAGGGATGGGAACTTTTTAAGGGGTAACAATGTTTTAAAGACTAAAAGTAAGAGATAAGAGAGGTCTTCCATTTCACAGTGCTGAATAAAGATATAAAGACAATGCATATTAGCACAGTTTGTATGTGTAAAAAGGAGATAACGAGGGAGTGCACGAGTGGTCCGTGTTTACTCTAATTAACTAGATCAAGGCTGTCAGACAGCGTTTTCTGGCTTTGATCAGCTCACACAGCCGCCAAAATCTGTGCACAAACACACCTGTCAATCCGCCGCCGTCCCTTTAATGCTAATATTACCCCCCAAAAACAACAACAGGAGAAAGAGATTCATTTACTTTCTGAGGATGAAATGAGTGTTGCCAGTCTAGTCGGATGGATGGCAGCTCCTCCTCCAATTGTGATTCCATCCTCATTCTATTCTGCTCCACCCTTGCCTCTGTCACACTCATGACATCTATTACTTTCCCCCTCTCACACACACACGCATACACAAGCAGAAACACACACCTATGTACACATGCACCGCTGGCCCGACATTGAATATGTAAATCGACATCTGCTCCAGTACCCAATCTCCAGCCCTCACCATGTGTCTGATATGCTAATGCAGCCAACACAGTTTTTTCACTCCACATCTTCTCCTCCTTTCGCCTTCCCTCTGCTTCCTCTCCTCAGCGCTGACATACCCCAGCCTGCCAATAGGAGCAGATGAGGTGGAGGAGGCGGAGGGAGGAGTGAGTGGAAAGAGGAGAGACGAGCTTCAAACAAAACCTGATAATGATCTTGTTTTGGATGGATGTTACACACACAAACAGGCATGTGAGCAGCAGAAAGAAGCCGGGCTTATTAGAGAACAACAGCAAGGAATCCAGGAGAGGGATGCTGAGTGTGGGAGGAAGGACACAGCTCAATCCTCTAGCGCTTTCTGCACATCTCCCGTTCTGCTACCTGCCCCACCCGCCATCGAATTCACCTGCAACATATCTGCTGTAATGAGCTGAAAGGTCGTCACCCTGCAGTCACATTTAGTGCTGCTACTGCTGCAGCTTTCCTTCAGTAGCAAGCACACGTGCACTAAAGTCACACTTTTCAACCCCTGCAAACGCAGCCAAGCCGCGTGCATGGAGCAGTAAGATGGATGGTATCCCATTCCAGGGACATTGTTCGCAATCCAAATCCTGGAGTGTGCTTTGATTTATAAAGGATGAAATGGGATGCAACCTGTTTCCCAGAGTTTCCACTTGGCTGTGTTCGCAGCTTTTGCTGCTTTGACTGAGTTCTGAGTGAATATATGAATGCTAAAAGATGCTAGCTGTGTCTCTGCGATTTGCTGGCTCCATGTGAGGCCAGACAAGCTGTGAGGGAGCCATGTTGAATGTGATATGGGATGTACAGGACTTGGGTGTGAGGCTCTGACACAGATTGGTGTCATCATACATATCATTGCTCCTTTCCTCCCATTAATGCACATGGGAAACACTCAGTGTTACTGGAAAAACAGTCAAAACATTAACTGAGATGCCTCAACAAGAAAACACATTTATAATGCAGGATCTCATTAAAACTTTAACTCTTAAAGGGACAATGTGTAAGAATTACGTCCATCTAACGTTGGAATCGTGTATTACATTCTAACGTATAGTGCCTCACTGTCCAAAACACATATTGCAACGGCAGCAGCCGTGTCTCAAAAAGCCTCAAAAAAACCAACAAAAGGATGTCATCCAATAGTTAATAGAGTTTTCCCTCCGGTACACACAAAGAACTCACTTTTGAGGTTGAACTTTAACATTATTTACTGCCACCATATTCACAACAACACAGTTTACCTAGTTCCGTTTACTTCACAGTACCAGCAACCGGACTTCTGCTCCCTTCACAACAACAGTATACATATGTGACCACCATGAAACAAATACAGACTTATTTATTAACCAGTAGCAAAGTTACTGTATTTCAAACCTAACACACCCAGATGAAGAAGTTCCCTCTGGATCATTACCGGTTGGGGGAAAACACCTGGTGTATGGAAATTTGCTGTTAGATATCGTTCCTCTGTGTTTAGAAGGAAGAATGGTTCTCATCGGCTTTTTGTCACAGTAAAAGCCAGCTTATAAAGCCTTCCCACCAATTTTAGTACCGTGACTATGAAAGCCACTGAAACCAAGTAAATATACACTTCTGTACCAATAAAGCTGGTGTATGTTAGCAGAAACTACTGTTATGTTGCCCATGGTAACGAGCAACACTGTCTAACAAAACTGAATGAAAAAAGTTAGCTTTAGGCTCATTTAGGCAGTACCGTTGACTTACTTGTCGAGGAGAAAGCTGGCAACTTCAGCATCCCTTTTAATATCTTTCTCCTTCTTGAGCTTCTTCTACCTGGGGAAGGCTAGCCCGATGTTTTTTTATTTTTGTTTTTATCCTTTATGTATCGTTTGGTCACGCTGTCTTTTAAGGGCCCTTTCTCGCTTTCTTGGCAAAGGTGAAAATAGTACCTGTACTGTAGCTGCATATGCATGGTCCTGCATTTTTATGAATAACAACTTAACAGATTTTCCAACTTGCTGGGATAGTAAGCCGCTTTCATTTGTCTTTATTTATCCTCCAACATTTCAATCACTGTGCGCTGGCTCACTGGGAAAACATGTAGTAGGTGCTATTTGTCCCTTGCCAACAGCTGTAGTTTTAAGATGGCAGACTGTCATGGCATTGGCCTACTGGCGGTTATATACCGTTATATGTGTGAATCTAAAATTCTTCGCTTACAAGAATGTGTCAGATCATTAGCGGAGGTCATAATAAAGTTATAATGCAAACATGGATTTTGAAATATAAACAAGAGAAAATGTTACACAATGTCCCTTTTTAAACTTCAAGCCATTTTGAGCTATTATTGGTCCACCTGTTATTTTAAATATAAAAATATAGTCAACAGACATTTTTCAGTTGTCAGATTCTAAGGCAATAATAATGTAAAAAAAAATACAGTGTATTTCTAACAGTGTTTTGTAGAAATATCACACAGATCAACAGTGACTAAACCTTCTCTCATCTGCATATCAAGTCTTGGCTTCAGGAGAAAAATATTGGCATTAAAACAAGCACACAACAGAAAATATTTACATATTTATACTTTTTCCTTTGCGATTTTTAGTTGTTTATGCTACTTTTCCCCCACTATCCTCACAAAACCAATTCAAACTCAGCTCGTCAAATAGTCAAAAACATTTATATCAACAATAGAGGACCATTAATTTAGTTCTTTTCAGACAAACATTAGCTTATTGTCAGTTGATCTTTGGCTGCTCCTGATTGGACATTCTCATCAAGTGAAGCTGTCTTCTTAATTCCAGTTGTTGTAATTGGTTGAACGTTTGATAGGAAGTGAATAGGAAACATTCATCATCAAACTGAGGTGCCTTAGCTACATAAAAGTGACAACAGTTTCTTTTATTTAAACACATTTAATCACATGTTCATGGATCCCTCAGTAGATTTACCATATAGTTTCCAAATAAACACTACATTTTGCAGCTAGATTGTAAACCCCCTGAATGGTATATAGATGCCTTAACTTATATAGACCGCCTAAAGGGTAAGCTATCAATCACAATTTACCACAAAGAGTTACACACTACTGTTCCTGAAAAATTGTTAATAATATATGCAATAGGGCTGCGGGGCACTGGCATCTAGTGAAGTTTTAAAGGTTAAACTTTGCTCTAAGAAAGAAAGCAAGGAGACAAATGTTTCTTTACTTTTTTTTTTTTTTTTTACTTTGAACAATGACAATGAGAATCAATGTTTTTTTTTAATGGCTGAGAAAAATTCATAATGTAGTATCAATTGGGAAATGGTCAAAATTGAAAACATTTTGGGGATGATAATAATAATAATAATAATAATAATAATAATAAACTCTGACTTTTTGGTGTTACATACATACGTGGTAGAGATGCCTCAGGTAGCTTTATTTCCACACATTGTACTCACTGAAAAATTTCATCCTCACCAAATGGCAGTTAAAGGGTTCATTTCCACTAAATTCCCTGATAAAGAACATTTATTAGTTTGATCTCAGCAGCAGTAAAATCAGCCTCACATCTGGGCTGAAACATGTATTGGTGATGATCTTCAGGACAGGCTGTTGTCTGCGTGGATTTGGCTGCATGCTGTCAAAAGCTTTTCATGCTGCATGATGAAACCTGCCACTTAACTTTGGCAATTTCATCTAATCAAGAAGTTTCACACAAGAACTGGCACATGAAAAAGACTTTGAAAAGCAACATTTATCCTTCAGCTAAATAATGCTGCTGCAACCCCTTTTGTTTTGCTAATTCAAGAGAAAATGTTTACAGAGGATTAACATCATTAGCAGCATGAGAAGAGAAATTTGCAGCAGCAAATTAGTTCTGGTCAAAGCAAGCCTCCACAAACATGTTGCGGCTCCCTTTGAACTAGAATCCTGCTCCAAGGGACGGACTAAAAAATGGGAACACTACAAGCAAAATGTGCGGCTATCTTTGATGTAACCACATCACAGCTGAAAAAGGCCAAACAATCAGCATTTTTATGTCCAGAGTCACAGAAAAACTGCAGAGATTTCATTTTAAGGGAGTGATTCAACTTTGACTGATTCAATCTTTGATTTGGTTTTTTCCATCTGTTGCCATATATTATATTTAAGTCATCTCTTGAATGATCACTTTTCTAAACAGACGTTTGGTTACATTATTCAAGATGTTCACAACAACTGTGCTTCCTGTGAAAAGAAACTCTAAACAGGAAAGATTATATTTTGAGAGTTGGGACAGCAAATGTAAACTTTCTGTTTTAAACCCATTAAATTACCTTAAAACTGGAAAAAGTTGCTGATGGATCTGATTGTTAATGATAGATTAAGTTTGCAATGGCCCTACATGCTTCACTGCACAGTCCTGAAGTATTATGGAGATGTTCCAAAAGAATGGCGTGTGAGAACAAATATTTCTGCATCAGCTGCTTCAGCGTTCATGTGAAAAACCTAAAACTGCAATAAATTTGACATTTTCTCCAAATGTAATTTTTTTTTTGTCAAAATAGTGAAAATAGTGGCTCTGAATTATATCTTTGTAATTATCTGCTTTTAAATCACAAACACTGTTTTTCATGAACATGAGGGTAGCATGTGTGAAGCTTTGAGATGTTAAGCTAAAAATGCTGGTTAAAAAAATATTTACCCTATAATGCAAACGTTCCTTCCTCCATTGTTTTAGCTATGATGTTTGGCTGCAACTTAAAGTTATTTCAATGGCAAAATGAATAAAACTAACTATAAAAGGCTGTACACAGCTTTGTGTGGTGGTACAGCTCCTTATCTGAACAACAGTAGCTATGTTTACATGGACAATTCTAATTCTTTCCAACTGAAATCAATCTGATCAGATTCCAGTTGACATGTTTACATAGACGCTAGATAATGTGATCCGGTCAGTTGTATTTACACGACCCACAGATTTAATACAAGCTTAACACTTTGACATGTGCAGTGCCTCCTAGTTTGGAAGAAGTGTTTTCTTTTTTCTTTTTTAACCTTTTGACCATCAAAATGCTCAAAAATCCTTAACTCTTTTAATTTCTAACTAAAACCAAAGAAACAGCCACATGTACATAAAACTAAAGCATTTAACACACATTTCCACTGAATCCCATTGATCTTATTTGTTTTTCTTTAGTTGTATTGATTACAATGAGGCACTTGATACAGTTTAGAGCAACATCCTGTCTCATATTCTGAAAGGAGACAAATTCAAAAGTCAAATTCCTGGATGGAGTAATGAATATGAACAAAAATATCAAGTAACTTGTCTTTGTTCATATCTGTTCCATTGTAAATTTAACAGGGACTGGTGGATGTAGCGCGGCATAATGAGAGCTCAGCACACTCTTACTATGATAATCACGTTGGCAGAAAAAAAGAGCAATGAATCACATTTAATTCTCTTTGCTTCCAGTTATAATAAAACTTTGGCTGCAAGATCTGGTTACTGAAGATTAAAACTAAAAACAAATTCTGTTTAATGCTTAACTGAAGGACCTGTGGTTTCTCTCATTGAGAAGCGAATCAGTAATCAGGGCAGATAATCTTGATATCAGGACTATTTTTTAGTCATTATGACAACAACAACATACCAGAGCAGATTTCTGCCACATACTGTACATGAACCAGTCATCAACAAATTGGTATGTAATACACTAGTGTAACATATAATACTGACACCCACACCAGTATCTTTTTCAATCCCTGATGCAAAATGACTAAAACCCCAAGAAAAGAGGGAATGAATGAAAAGAGGAGAGTAAAGAAACAGCTGCTATACTGTTGTCTCAAATCAAGTTCACAGTGGAAAATGTGGGTGATGCTAAAAAAAACCAAGTAAATTCAGGCCCAGTATCACCAGTACTGATATGATACTAATACTTTTGATATATAGAGGGATAAAAAGAGTTTTGTTACTTAATATTATAGCATATTAAGGGGGTGTGAATGCATGTTAGAGGTGGACTTGGTGCTGGTAGACCCAGGTTCAAATACCCGGACTGGGAACAGAGATGAGCCACTTTGGGTGGCCCGCTGCCTACAGATGGGTGAAAAGCAGAGGCTAATGTCACAACTAGAATAAATACAGTAAATTATTACTCAGTTTGTATTAAAGCTGTTGTTCATATCTAAATATGAAGATGCATTTATTTTGTTTTTCAGTTGTTAATTAAGTATATCCGCATTAAACCCCAAGACAGATCTTCAGCAAAGGTTCTATAGAAATGAAAAATTATTATTAAAACACTAAACTGAATTCTAACTAAACTGCAACAGAAACTTAAAAAAATGTAAATTCTTCATTCTTGATTAATAAATATTCTGCTCTCCTTTGCACGTTCCAGCTTTTCATTTCATTAAGTGAACACAAACGTAAATAATTGATAAAAAGCACTAACTCATATTTAGTTGACACATTTTAGCATTTTTGCTCCAAAGCCTTCTTCATGTGTCCAAGGAAATATTCCATTATGGCCATGTTTGGTTCCTGCACTGTAGGAACCAAAGTATTGATCCAACACCAGCGCTGTCAATATATCTGGACCCTAAGCTGTTTATTCAAGTAAACACTTTCAAATGATATTTAGCCATTTGAAGGCTGTCGGCTTGCTAAAAGGCAGTTTTTCTACCTATTTACTCTTCTACCTCTTTTCCAAACCTTGCCAATAATTTTAATCTTCTAAATGTCACTACAAGTTTTTGGAGGCAAACCTAACTGTTTTGTTTTCAGTGTTTAGGCCTAATTGATGGAATAAACTTCCTGTAGATATTAAGTGTGTTAAAACTCTGGCTAAAAGTAAAGTTAAAGTGGAAACTCACCCCTACTACTGTGCTATACAGTTTTACTTATTTTTTTCAGCAGTATGCTCAAATTTCAGTCTAATTCTCTTAAGTGAATTTTCTTTTAATTTTTTTATAGTAAATTATTTCTTTGCATCTGTAAATAATAAATTTCCTGGTGTACGTTATACAAATAATTTTGCCTAGTTCGCCTTTTCTAATCACATAATGTAGTTTAAAATCCTTAATGTAATCATGTAATTTACAATGCCTGAAACACGTGTATTGGGTCTTTTATTTATTTATTTTTTTTCCTTTTAAAACTGGTTAACACCCCTTCTGTGGTAACTTTAACAACTGTTCTGAGACTGTGTTTCTATTTGAGGTTATTTTCATGTCTATGTGCATCACAAAAGAAGAGAAAATCTTGTTTCCCAGGACAGTGTGTGCCTACAAATGTCAAGTTATTGTCACAAAATCAGCTGTGGTGTGCTCTACTACAGGACCTGGGACATTTAGAAAAGGAACAAATAAAAACAAAGCTCATCTGACACAAATATAACATCATAATTCTGACTGGGTCAGACATTGGTTGATATCCTCAGCACATGTTCCATCCACCATCCAGTCATGAGTGTAAATAATGACCAATCAGTGTATATGAAAGGCATCGGGGGTCATTCTAATTCTCAGCACTGCAGCCTCTAAGCAACTCTAACTCTTCACCACTCTCTTCCCTCATTAGCATTTAGATTTAGGTGAATTCAGAATGTTTCTCTATACGTGTTCTTGATCGGTCAGGTCTTACCTTCGGCTCTGCTGTGGGGGTGAGCTATGTAACAAGCCTTTGTTGTTTCTTTAAGCACTGGTGCAAAACAAAACCACCGAGTCTGAACATTTGCTTTTGTTGTGCCAAAATCATAAAGCATGTGTACAGACTAACAGGTACAGAAGTCATATATAAATATGCCAGCTAGATAAAAACATCCACCAAATGTGCACAAGAGATATAAGAGAAATGATTTAGATGACACTAATGAGTCACATTCTGCCATAAAGCTGAACAGATGTCGATTTAAGTATCTCACTGACTGAAGCAGAAGGTAAAGTCTGACTCAGATATACAAAAATGGCTTTGCAATTTTGTCACTTGGTATGTAAACATATTTAGTAAATGTTGACATCATATAACAGGATCACCACAAACTGTGGCCACAACAGTCTCAAAACTCTTCAGTGGAGAAAATTCATTAAGCTCATTAAGCTTTATTTATCTCTCATGTAAAATAGTTGTAAGTAGGCAAATGTCTTTGTGCGAGTAGTTATTGCAGGAGGCCCATAGCGGCTACGTTTACATAGACAGAACCATTCTGATGTAAACCCAATCAGGACCTTACCCAGGATAAGACACTGCCAACTAAACAGCGTTTTCTAAATCGCCACAAACAAAAATTTGCTTTCTCTAACAGTTTCAGTGCATTTCATAAAGTCACAAATCAACAGTTGCATCACATTTACAGTAACTGGGTAATTAAGGCTGTGGACTATAAACAATAGGTTAAAGTAAGTTATTAAAAAGCACCAAGATTAGGTATTTAAGTTACACTACTGGTTGGAAGTTTTGGGAAACTTTCCCACTGGATTTTTTTGGGAAGGTGTTCCCAAACTTATGCCCGGTACTGTAGGTTTTAAACTGATCTGTAAAAGTTAATAACAGATGGCTCTCATTAAAACAGACAATGTAATAACATATTGCATCAAAGCACCATTTTTAGGATAACTGGCTGCCAAATCCACTGAACCAGACATCCTACTGATTACTATTTTACTTTAAAATTTGAATAAATGAAAACATACCTAGCTTTTAAAAGGAAATAGTGGTGTCCAAGTCATAAATGAAAATAAAGAAATGGGGGGAAATAAACTACAGAAACTGTATTCATCACAACCGATTATGTAGACATGTATATACCTTAATCACACTATTACAGCCCCCCAGAATTACCTCAACTTTTTGCAATTTAATTGTCAACTGCTTTCTGATGCTCTTTGTCCCAGAAATCAGTAAGTAAAAAGATGGCTGTGGAAGAAGAAGAACATGTCTTTTGAGTGAGGGAGAAACCAGAGTACTGCTGTTTATTTTGAGAGATGTGGGTAGAATTAAGACTGGATCAGTGCAAACATTGCAGTGGTGAAGGAGGGATGTATAGGTGGGTGGGTATGAATTATTAATCAGACTGTGATGCTCTGGAAGGGGAATATGAGCAAAATATCCAATGTGCAACTCTTGTAAACACCATTCGTGGGATCTTGTCTTGTTTAAAGTCAGTCAGAATATTGCTGAGCATGTAAACATAGAAAACATCTGCTGACAACTATAGATCACAAATTGATTGAGTCAGTTGTTTATCACATAGTGTAAAGATCACTCATTCGCCCTGTTCCTGTGTTTTAGACTATCATACTTATTAGGCTGAATTTCATCAAAACATGATGATTTCAGACTTCCTTTACAACCACTCATCACCCATCTAAATACTACTAAAGTCTTACTGTAAAAAAAACACTTAAGCTCTATAAGAAATACATTCCTGCTTCCTTATCTCTTTCTACACTGGAGGCTTTCCTTCTTTAAGATAATTTCTTTTATGAGAAAAATGCGGATATGAGCAAAATGATAAGCAGAAGATGCATGATAGTCATATTCTCTATGCTTAAGATGTTTGTCTCATTATTTCCCACTGAAGGCAGTGGAAGATTTACAGGATTTTGATAAATTAAGAAACTTGAATCATCTACACAATGAATGACTTATGACTGATTTCTTTGGGCGTGGGTGCGGTGTCACAGATACTTTGATAAATGTGGGCCATTTTTAAAGGTCACCTGCAGCTGAGCCCCTTGTTGTAAAATCATTTTTAGAGTTTATGTGTCACATTTCAACAAAATCCTGCACCCCACCTGGCTTTGACATCTGAGTCTTGGTTGTGTAGCAATGAAGTACACAAACCTAAAGGTAAACACGTGAATTTCAGCTTTCTGAGTTCATGAGAAAGGTACTGGATCCAAGATGAGAACCATTAATAATCAGACCTTATGGCTGCTTCTGCAGGCTACCAGTGTTATACTGCCATGCTAATGAATACATGCACAGCAGCGCGGTGTGATGCTTCATGTTAGTGCACATTGCACATGTGTGTGAATCTCTGTATTTCTTAATAACACCTTCTTGGGAGTCAAGCTGCACTGTAGGTGGACAGCTCATTGCAAGCCCTTCAGCCTCGACATGTTGTGAATGCACACACACACACTTTGCAACCAGCCACATTGCCTCAACACCAGTGTCTGGTGAACAGGAGCAAGATGGAATATGGATGGACAGAAGAAGGTAAACAAAAAAGGACATGAATTCAGGAAGGGAATTAAAAATATTTAAATATTGCCTTGGGTATTATTGTGAGAATGTGCTCAAAATGTAGTTTATTTTTGTATTTCACACATGTAAAATGCTAGCGGTGCAATTACTTTCACTCAAATAACACATGATGCAAATATTTTGGTTGCTTATTTCGTCTCAGTAATGCACACTTGTCCATTAGGCCTATTTTAACCTGCTGGGCCTTAAATAGCAGCAGTGCTCCAAGTGTGATTATCATTAATTCAGTTTAATTTCCTCTGCTGTAATAAAACATTCATAACTGTGCATGAATTACTGGGTTTTAATATCAGAGCATGCATCACCAGAAAAAGCCTGGATGATGGACTTGAAATTTTAAGCAGGGCTCAATATTTGAACAGTGAGTTCCAGTAAAACCACAAAGATGTTGTATTGACTTCTGTTGATTGTGTTTCACTTTAGCTCTCAGAGAATATTGAGTTTATTGAAGTATCCGCTAATCTTCAGAGTACAAAGAGGCATTTAAAGATGTAGAAAAGGCTAAAAATACTGGCATAGAGAGTGACTGATGAGAAGGATGTGAAAATGAAAACAGATGAGTGAGTTTGACATAGTGGAAAAAATATCACTAGAATTTATTTTGTGTTCTCCAAATGAATCCTTGAAAATAAATGGCTCATAAAACTATTAAATATTTTTCACATACCTGTCAACTCTCATGCATTAGCTTGAGACTCATGCATTTGAGTGTTTCACATGCTCTCATGCCACACCTCTGATTTCTCACGCTGAAATAAACATCAAGAGCAATGCCGGAGTGGCTAATCGGGAGGTTCGGGAGGATTCCTGGTGGGCCGCATTACTCTTGGGCCAGTGTCCCGGTGAAACAAATAAATAGGTGGGAACGGGCCTACAATTTGATCTAAGTAATTATCTGAGAAGAATAAAAAGTAATGATTTAAGTTTATCAATACTGAAATATCTATTCCTCTGAAATCAACATTTTTATAACTAAACTTTAAGGATAGACAGGAACTACTTTTTCTTCCACTTGCCATAGGCATAAGCAAAAAAAAGTGCAATGTTGCATCGCAGCAGCGGTTCATTCACTCCTCAGTGATCAGTCCGACATGCAGTGATGAGTGTAGATATTTCAGCTTCACAAACAGCAAAGATGTGCAGTTCGATATGTGTGTGAAGACCACAAGCCTCCTTTAACACTGAGAATCCGTCATAACACAGACGCAGAGGTGATGAGGTTGTGATAAGGTGTACTAAAGAGAAGGACAGGTGCTGCTAGGGAGGAGACAGACATTTCTCTGAGTCTTTTGGCCTTCAGGCAGGTACTATTAGGTACTATCAAAGGGGGAAATATTGTCACTGTCACTGTTTTTTGGGGAAGTTGTTAACGTCTGCCTGCTGCTAGATTTAAGTTTTTGTGTTGATGTTTAAACAACAGCAGTTTTCTGTAATCTTAAAGCTAAGGCGTCCTGTTTTGTTCAAATGTGCGGTGATAAATATCAGCCCCTGGCATTGCTGACAGCTGAGTTTATTTAGGATCTATCTGTTAAGCCTGGAAAAAAAAAAAACAAAGAAAAAAAAAAAAAAGAAAAACTTGTTATTGATAAGTGATTCCTACAGAGACTGTGAGGGCAGGGACGTTGCTAGACACAGGCTCTACAGGGGCCCAGGCCGCCATTACTCAGATTTTATTTTTTATTATTAAGACCTGCTATGTTTAATGGCAAAAACAAGAGGTAACTTTGTATTTAAAATGGGTGTCTAAAGCCAGAGCTGCGTCAAGGGTTCCTGATTGAGGGTTTTAGAAGATGAGTAGGCCAAAAGACTGGACTAACTTTAGTAAAAAAAAAAAAACCATCAGGGACAATGACTTCTGCTTCTTTTTTTTTATTTAATCATTACATTGCTGGAAATTTTCAGCCATCCAATTCTTGATGGACTCAAGCAAGATCTGTAGTCTAAGGACATTCTGTGGTTTAAAGGAAATATAAAGCTCAATATCTATAGAGGTGAAAGAATTCCAGATTTGCTAGATTTAAATGGCTCTTGGTACACTGCATATGCTCTAAATATGCATATATTTGCATCTTTCTGACTAATCATTAAAGTATAAGTATATATTAATAAGCACTTTTTTCTGTTTCTTTTGTCAGTTGGCGAAATTTGTCAGTATTGTCATAAAAGTCTGTGTTGTGGTGAAATAATTTCCAGGCTGTTATTTTGCTCTGACATAATCCTGATGTTACAACTGTGGCATCATCTGACAAAACAGCAATGTAGTCCTTTTAAGAGTTTTTAATGCCATTCTCCTATCATGCGATTCCAGTGACTGTGTGGTTGTTATTCTACTGGATTTAACTGCTGTGTTACTGAGCATACTGCCGACCATGTTGTTTTAATTATGCATTTTGAACATTGTGTCGGCATAAAAAGTGTGGCTCTGGAGGGGTCTAGGTCTCAACCTTCTCAGTTTGTGTAAGGGATTGTAAGTCCTCCTGTACTTCACTGTCATATGGAGTCCCGCAGGGATCCATTTTGGGCCCAATTATGGTTTCCTGCATGTGCTCCCGTGGGCTCAGTTCTCAGGAAACATGGCATCTCCTTTCATTGTTATGCAGATCATCTATCTTCCACTTAAAAAAAAAAAGAAAAGGATGGGCTTTCTGTGAACTCTCTGCAAACATGTTTGAAGTACATTAAATCTTGGATGGGACTAAACTTTCTTTATTTTAATAATTCCAAAACTGAGGTGATGGTGTTTGGACCCAGGTCTGCTAGTGTTCCTCCTGTAGATCTGGATAATTTAAAATCATTTTGCAAGCTGGACATTGTAAACCTGGGTTTTAAAATGGAACAAAAGCTTGAAAGTCCAATTCAGTCAGTTGTTAGATCCAGCTTCTTTCACCTGAGGGAGGTGGCCAAAATTAAGCACTTTCTAGCACCACAGCACTTTTGAAACGGTAATCCATGCCTTTGTAACTCACCGGCTGGATTAATGCAATGAACTTTATTTTAGGGTGAATCAGTCCTTTACTTCTTGACTGCAGCTTGTACAAAATGCAGCTGCAAGTATTTTAACTGGCACACACATGAGCACTTCACCCTGGTTTTATCTTGTCTTCACTGGCTGCCCGCGCACTTCAGGAATCAGGATCCATTTTAAATTGCTTCTGTTTGCTTTTAAGTGTTTGAATGGTGCTGCCCCGGTGTACCTCTCTGAGCTCCTATGTCCCTATACACCTTCTCAGGCTCTCAGGTTGCCTGGCCAACTCCTCCTGAGTGTGCCCAGGACTAGCTGGAGCTCAGAGGGGACTGGGCCTTTGCAGTGGCGGCACCTAAACTGTAAAATGAGCTGCCTTTATACATTAGACCGGCCTCCTCTATATCTGTTTTTAAGTCTCTTCTTAAAACTCATTACATGTTGTAAATAAATTTATAGGGATACTCATCAAGGAATTACTTAAGTGTGCTACTTATTTTCATTTATATTCTTACTCTGTTAATCCTATTGAATATCTCTTATCTTTAAGCTCATATACTTACTGACAGCGTGCTTAAGCAACAATGAGACTCTTCATATGGGGTGAGTAAGAAGAACATGTAGGGGCTGACTAACGCTGTGTTGCCAGTAATACAACATGTGAGATGTTACACTTAAGGGAAATATCAGGGTCAGCCGGAGTTCAGAGGAGATCCCTTGTTTGTCTGTGTGTGGTTTCTTTGTCCCTGTTTTCCAGAGCACAAGAAGCCACCAAATGGATGGATGTCACAAGGAGGGGGGTAGACATCTGCATGTGGTCAGCCTGTGACTGCAGCTGACCCTACTTCTGCAACTGCACCATTAGTCGGCAAAACTGTGTATATTCAGACCTATATAAGGATTCCAGGATCAGCTAGAGGGAGTTCTGACTGTAGCAGCAGCAGACTCCGTATTGTATTAGTCCAGAGGACAGACAATACGAATCCAGAATTCTGTATTTGCACATTTCTCATATCAATTTTAATTAATAAATTAGTTAACTGAGAGAAGTAGTCTGTCATATTTTGATCCATCAAAGAACACGCAGGAGAAGACCCTAAAGAGAAAGGTAGAAAGAAAATGTGTGGAACAGTACCTTATTAATTAGGAAAGTGGGAAATTAGTACCTGCCTATTTTAAAACAGTGGGAAGAAGTACCTGTTCTTTATTACTTGTGCATTTTTAAGGTTTTCTCTAACAATGTTGACATTTTAATCAGAATTTAGTTTATTTTATTTTGTTTAAATGGATTAAAATGTTTAATGTCTTTCATATGCTTTTTAGTTTATTAGTTTTCATGTTATGTGCACATTAAAGCACATTGTAGCACTGTAACACTGTTGTTTTCGAAGTACATTATAAAGCAGTTGCATGCTTGATTTGTTCTGTGCTGGGAGGATCAGACTAATAAGCTTATCTCTTATCTAAATGTCAACCATATCTGCCCACCACACGTTAAAAAATATTTATTAAAAAAATAATCATTCACTTCAATATTAAAACACATCTTTACTATTAATATTTAGACTTCTAAAATCCAACGTATATGACTCCATAGATTAAAAACATCAATAAAAATATTTAGAAGTGTTTTCATTAGTTTACATTGATAAATTTGCCAAAAATGGGTCAGATTTAGTGGCGGATGAAATTTTGGCACACTACCAGCTTGTTAATTGTCTTGCATTCAGCCATGGATTCAGTCACTCTTGGTGAGGTCCATCTTCTCTCTTTTTCCTCTCTCCATCTCTTTCCTTTTCCACTTGATTCAACCATTTAAAGGCAAACTATCCTGGCAAAAACGGTTGTAAATGGATGTGATGGGAGAGCATTCCTTATAAGAAGATGCTGCCATGTCAGCATGCAACACAATGTGACTTGTATGTTGACAATCTCTAAATAAAGTTTAAAAAAAAAAAAAACAGAATGTTTTGAACAGTTTTTCCACACAGTCCATAAATTTGCAGCATTGTACACATTTAAGCCTGGTACAAACTTAACAATTTTTGGGCTGTTTTTGTCCCGATTTTGTGTCTTCCCAACCTCGGACGGCAAACGCCCGATCATCGTGGATTTCCCTGTCCAATTATCATTGATCTGTGGCGTGTTATGAGCTGATTTATCCTGATAATCCACTCAGAAATGGGTCGTAGCTGACAATTGGGAACATTGACGATGGCGGCTGTAGCTCAGGAGGAAGAGCAGTCGTCTTTCAACCGGAAGGTAGGCGGATCGATTCCAGGCTTCCACTAACTACATGCCGAAGTGTCCTTGGGCAAGACACTTAACCCCACGTTGCCTCCCGGTGTGCCTATCGGGGTGTGAATGTATGGGTGAATGTGATAAGTAGTGTAAAGCGCTTTGAGTGGTCAAACTGACTGGAAAAGCGCTATATAAGTACAAGTCCATTTACCATTTTACCATTTTAATATTTCAGAGCTGATTTCTGAGGAAAGCCGACCACTCGTGCATTGTGACTGTGTGGATGGTGACGTGGTACAGAATGTAGCTAATCAGAGAGCGAGCTGGCTGGTGAACAAGGAAGTAAATAAAGTCCATGTTCACACCATCTCCAGTCTGTTATTTTTTTCAGTTCTGGCTTTTTCTGTTAACAATAGTCCCAAGACCACCATCATTCCCTTGTCCTATATATCCTCTTCCATGCTGTGTGTTGTGTTTTCCGATTGTTACTATGTTTCTTCTTCTTTGTTTTTTTGCCGGTTGTTGCTATGGCTCTTCTTTGTTTCGACATTTGTCAGGCTCGGAGGACTAGATTGTAGATGAGTTACGGGACAGCATTGCTATGTGTGTGTTGTTCTGATTAGATTACTGGTGCACACCACACACATTATGATTGAAGCGGTGGCACTTTCTTTGGGGTGCCCGCTACTGTATTTCACTGGTTTGAGGCGGCACAGTATGGCTTAATTCCGGTTAGAGAATTAGGACTGGAGAAGGAGGCCTTTAAGATTCTTTATTCAAACATGCTGGGGTTCATAGTTGAGTATGTGTTGTGTGGGTTCATGTGGTCGTGTGTGATGTTTCCGTGGCTGAAATGACAAACAGCGTAAACAATAATGAAAATGTGTACATAGTTGTTGTGAACAATTACAATAAACAGGTAAGTATTTAGCGGTCATATGTAAACACACACACTTATGGTCTATGCAACAATACTGCTGTTCGGCTGCATAAAGCATATCAAAAAACGAAACAATAAAGAGCACGTGTCTGGCTTGGCAAGTATATGAAACCTACTACGCGGCGACCGAAACACGTGCAAAACGTAGCAATGAACACAGTATAATTTAAGTAGAGCACACTCGGGAACATATCACTCACTTTATCGTCCTTTACGCACGGAAAACATGATCATTCGGCTTCCATGCTCCCCTCCGCTGAAGCACCAAGCTGCCATGCACGCACCGCTTGCTCGCGTGGGGGAGAAGAAGAAAAAGGAGCTGGCGGTATGGAGCAACACAGCGTTGGTCGCTGGAGGGCGCCTTTCGCTGGCTTTCTGACAATGATCAAAACTGTTTAATGCCTGATTTTTATCTTCACGTGTGAGGTCTCAAACCGATAAGGAATCTCAAAAGATTAAGAAAATCGTTATGTGTGTACCAGGCTTTAGTTGAGTAACTTGATTACCTTCCAGCTCATGTGTACTGGGACAAGGACAGTCCTCCAAGTAAATGTCCAGAGCTCACTCTGAAGCTGGAAGTATTTCCTTCGTAAGCCAAAAAGATTAAACTTGGCTCTGTCAGTAGCATGATATGTGAATTGGCTGCTGTCAGCAAAGTTATTTATCATTTTTACTTGTCAGTGTAGCACTCATCTCCTGTTTGTCTGTCCTTGAGTAGCTGGTATATCAAAATATGAATATTTTAAATTCATAAGTCAGAAGTTTTCCAGTGCACCTGTTGGATTTAGGTTGAAAGTGAAATCCTAACAACTTCAGTGTAGTGTCATCTCCAAAACAATGCACTTAAATACATTGGGAAAACATAGAGGCCCAAATCTAGCAAAATAGACAATGCAGCAGGCTGGTAATTGATATTTAAGAAGAGGCAAGCAGAGGAAGAGGAATAAATAAAAAATAAATGAATAACATTTTTTAAAAAGAGTTTAAAAAGAGGAATGAAAGAAAAAAAAATGTTGATTATGTAACAGAGCTGTTTTTCTACAACTCTAGAAAGAAAAGTCACTTAACGCGCAGAAATGGTTTAATGTGTGCATGTGTACACGTGTGTGTGCATGTGTGTGTAAGGAAGCTGTCAAACTACTCCAGGCAAGAGAGTTCCAGCAGTGTGTCAACCTAATGGGCAGAAACTAGGGCATGGTGAATTATTCATTAGCTTTTTCAAGGGGAAGAGATGCTTCCAATATCTCTCCTTTGGAAAACTGTGAGGACTCTGCTCTCATACAACACTCAGACACACGTGAGCCAAACAAGTATGCTATCAAATCAAGTCGCTGCCAACAAATCCCTCCTAAATTAATGTTCATGTTTCTAAAAGCAAACACAGCGACAGCTAGCTCAAACCCTCCGAGACCATATCCATGTTAATTAAGGAAATGATCCGAAGAGCAATTGATCCATTGGATAACTTACTTACAGGTATATATTAAAACCACCCTTTTCACTCTTGGGAGATCATTTTCACACTTTTTTTTTTATGTTTTGCAGCATGATTGCATCAACCGCATCCCTGCTTGATAATGAAATATTGTAGAGTTAATACTAAATAACAATCCTGGCAATTCACTCAAATTTTCTTGCAGATTTCTCGTAATGTTGTGATTGATGTACAATTTACATCACAAAACAAATCCTAACAACCTTTCTAGTGCAAATCAAATCAAAACATCACTGGAGTTCAAACTTAAATGAGTAATAAGTAAATTAATGTAGTTATTTTTGTTTTCTCGACATAACCACCTACTGTTACTTATTCTTCTTTTTTCTTGAGATCACAAGATGATCAAAGTGAGTTCATAATCATAACTACAACAGTTTTGCATCTGACTTTCATATGAACAAACATCCCACTGCAGCCACACGCATGTGGACTATATTTATTTGTGCATGCGCTTTTTATATCGCCAACCCCATAAAAATGTCATATTTGTAAAACAGCTCAGAAAATTGGATGAGATAGAACATAGTACAGAACATTTCTGAAATGGAAGCTATATTTGTAGATGACATTTACCTCTAGTAGACAGCAAATATTTGTGAAGCTATAAATGCAGGTTTTTTTATACACACGCACACAACCAGGGGATAAAATTGCAGGTTGGTAATGTTTAATTACCAAACATGTTTTTTATTTGTATGTAAATTTTAGTGAAATAATGAAATGACTCAACCATAAAAATTCCATTTTATCGTCAAGAGCTTTGATATACAATTGCTGAAAATGTACATTTCATAAGAATCTTGTAGTTTTTTTTTTTTTACCAGGGTCTGTCCATTGACTCACATTTAAAACAGGTTCCTGGGATTGTCTTCTTTCACCCATATAAAATTTCTATAATTAGGAACAACCTTTTTCAGACTGATGGAGAAAAACTTCCAAGATTGGACTACCGCAATTCATTATTATTGGACCATCGTTACAAATGCTGAGACAGGTCTCCATCTGATGCAAAAGTCCTGCAGCGAGGGCTCTAATAACATATCATAGCTCTCCAATTTTAGTATCTTTTCACTGGCTCTCTGTAAAATCCAGGACAGAATTTTAAACACTTATCATCATATATAAATCTTCATGAGCGTGACTAAGCTCCACTGGATCTTACAGATCTCAAAGTTCCATATTTTCCCAAAAAGAGCATTTTTCTCTCAGACTGCAGGTTTACTTGTGGTTCTTTGAGTTTCTAAGGAAACAATCTTACTAGTTACTAATTTGAATCCAAGTTTGTTTGAAAAGTCTGGTTCATTTGGGGAGGTGTGAATGTGCAAATAAACTTTGTTTCAAATCAAAGAATACAATACAAACATATGTTTCGGTCCAGTTCAAGTAAATGGTAAATGGTCCGTATTTATATAGCGCTTTACTGTACCTGGGATGATACCCAAAGCGCTTTACATTATACATCACATTCACCCATTCACACACTGATGGCGGAAGCTGCCATGCAAGGCGCTAACCACGACCCATCAGGAGCAATTAGGGGTTCAGTGTCTTGCCCAAGGACACCTCGACATGAACTCGACTTGGCCGAGGATCGAACCGGCAACCCTTGGGTTACAAGACGACCGCTCTACCTTGCTGAGCCATGCCACCCTGTAAAGCAAATACAGGAAGCAAACCACAATACAAAGGGCGTTGTGGGTAAGAACAGTCAATACATATGTGCATGTAGGACAATAGCAGGGAGAAATGCCTTGCAGTCAGACATGGAATGAGAACTCTGTAAAAGTTTTTATATAAATATGGTCAACCCAAGACCACTAGGATTTTATGCAGCTCCATGTTTTGCTTGTGCCATAGAAACAGAAGCTGCCCTACATTAACAAACTGATGAGCGAGTTTTCTTGTTTGTTGTTTGTCTTGTCTTCTTCAGTCATTTTTTATGCTGTGCTGCCTCTGGCGAAGACAGCAATACATTATGCAAAAGGTCTGGTTTCTTTGACTACTGCAGTATAAAAGCAAACTCGGACAAAGTGAACGTTGCCACCTCAACTATACTGAGTCTAGCGGACTGTTAGGTGTTAATGCACCATAAAACTAGAATAAGAGGCAGAGCCTTCAGTTATCAGGCCCCTCTATGATGGTTTGGGTTCATGAAGCAGACACCCTCTCTTTTAAACTTTCCTTTTTGACAAAGCGTATAGTTGGCCCTAGCTTGGGCCATCTCTCTATGTTAGTATAAGCTAAGACCATTGTGGGATGTTCCATGATGCACAGAGCACTTTCTTCCACTTTTCTTTCTTTTCTGTCTTTAAATATATGACATCATTATTGTCATTAAACTTGTGTTTCTATTTTTGTTTTAAACATCAAAAAGCTGCAGGATTGTGGCCTTCGAGGACCTGAGATGCTTCCCTCTTGCTCATATTGAGATTTTGAGATTAAAGATTAGAGACTTTGTCATTGGAAATTTACAATGAAATGTTGTTGGAGACAGTCAAATAGTAGTAACAGTAATGAAGACATAACAAAATATACCTATACATACATATATTCACATCTATATATACACACACACACACACATAAACATACATGTATGTAATGTAAAATGTAAGGTGTATCATGTAAGGAATTTCTTAAAATGTATTTGATTGTGTTAGACTGTGCCTGTAAAGATGCCTTGAGATGACTCTGAATTGGTGCTATAAAAATAAAGCTGAACTGATCTAAACTGAACTGAATATGATGGCTCGTACTGCAAATGTAGCCTAACAAACCTTTTGTGTCCCTGAAATTTGAGCTGCCAAAGAGTCAAACCATATGCACATGACATTTATAGCAAGGTTTAGTTCTTTTCTACCTATCAGCCACTTTCTCCTGTGTTTTTTCCCCCAAAAAACTCCCACCCTCCCTACTGCCTCTCTTTCTCTGTTCAATCTGACTTGCTGACATTTAATTAGTTGGTGAGTGGAGGATGCCTTGCCACATCAGCCCTGTAGTGCAGCTGACCTTTTTCTACTGGGCCACATATCTGCCATTAAAGCAGAGCCCCGCTATCCATTCACACACACACACACACACACACTCAAACAAAGCGTAAGAACATATAGTCCATTGTGATGTGGAGATCAGACAGTTTGCAGTAAGTTGGAAAGCTGTTGTGCAAGAATAACCTGATGTAGAAGGATGTGTTTTATGATCTGTGACGCTGCTGAGATCTGTGTATATATCTGTGTGTGCGTATGCATGCATGATTTGACGTCTTTGAGTATCGTTGCAGGTTTGATGATGTGTTGTTGTGAGGGGTCTTCCTTTCAGTCGATTGCATCAGTTGTATCAGCCATCATAAGAGGAGACTAACAACAGTTATCCTTTCATCTTTGGTCAGTGTGAAATGCCCATGCAGCACAGATGCACACAGAAGACTACACACATACACACACCTGCACATGCAGTCAAAGCCAATCAGAAGTTTCCAGTTTTGTCCTCCAAACCCCAACCCCCTCATCCCTAACACTTCTCCACTCCTGAGCACTGTGACATATCACCCGGTAACATCAGCTGCCAGACACCTCCTATCAAGATCGGTTTGGAGGCCTTTTAATCCACCCTCTAAAAAAAGTCTTTCCTGTCAATGGAGAGAAACGTGACCTCAATACCAAAGGCAGGAAAGGGAAGAGAGGCTGTGGTGGAAGGATTCGGTGTGAGGGATTGGCAGAGGGGGCTACCCAACTGGTCCCGAATGCCTGTGTTGGTCTGCAGCCCAGACAGTTTTTTTTTTTTGGCCTGAGAGGCTGGAAAGCATCCTCTACATAGACACATAGGGAAAGCAAAATACAGCTTTATCTTGGAGGGTGGGAGGGATGCAGATCACTGGGTGTAGAAGAGAAAGTTACAGAGAGATGTGGAAAGGAATACAGACAAGTGGAGAAATATATAAAGAAAAGACTGTTGAAATGTGCTTTGAAAAGCAATATTTAGATAATTTAAATGCCAAACATGACGTTGCATTGAGTTGCTGCCAATCACATGGCCTCAACTCATTGCATTTAGTCATGTAGACGTGGTCAAGGTGACATGCTTAAGGTAAAAGGGGGAATCACCAGAATGAGGAAAAGAGGGGAATTAAGTGACTTTGACTGTGGCATGATTGTTGGTTTGGGTATTTCAGAAACTGTTCTCTAGGGTTTACAGAGAATAGTCTGAAAAAGAGAAAATATCCAGGGAGTAGCAGTTTGTCTGGACCAAAATATCTTGTTGATGAGAATGAGAAGACTGGTTGGAGATGATAGAAAGCGTACAGTTACTCAAATAACCTCTGGTTACAGCCTCTGAACGAACAGTATGTTCAACTTTGAAGCAGATGGGCTACAGCAGCAGAAGATCACATGATGTGCCACTCCTGTCGGCTAAGAACAGAAAACTGAGGCTACAATTCACATAGACTCACCAACAGTGTTGTTTTTGGCAGGCATCTCAGTTTTAGTCTTAGTTTTAGTCGTCATGACGAAAATGCTTATTAGTTTTAGTCACGTTTTAGTCATGTCTAAGTTTGATAGTTTTAGTCTAGTTTTAGTCGACGAAAACGATAGTTTTAGTAAAAAAAAGAAAAAATTATTTTTAACTAATTAATTTAGGTCAATAATATGTATTAAAAAGTGGACTCAAGGTTGACAGGTTATAATTTCAACTTTTTTCATGAATTGATGTCCTACTTCATCATACAAAAATGTCTCACAAGAAAATAGCTGATCTATAAGTTCAACATATAGCAACACATTGTGAGCTTGTTGTTTGGTTATTTTCATTAATAATTACAAAATTAAATGGAATGGTCTTAGACTTAGAAGGTTTCCCAGCAAACAAAAAATACTGTAATCAGTTGTTCCAAAAAAGCAAAGAGCAACAACATCCTTACTTTGGTAACTATGGCTTTATTTCTGAGAATTTTCAGAATCAGAAATCAGAAATCAGAAATACTTTATTAATCCCTTTGCAGGGAAATTCATGTTTTCGGTACAACCCGTCCAAGACTAGACAAAAACATAAACACATAACACATACAGGAACAGGCAGACCGACGGAGCAGCCGTTTCCACAGCGCTCCTTGTCCAGACGTGCCGTTGGCCCCGGTGGCGGTCGTCATGTCGGAGGCAGACGTACCATTGGCCCCGGTGGCGGTCGTCATGTCGGAGGCAGACGTACCATTGGCCCCGGTGGCGGTCGTCATGTCGGAGGCAGACGTGCCGTTGGCCCCGGTGGCGGTCGTCATGTCGGAGGCAGACGTACCATTGGCCCCGGTGGCGGTCGTCATGTCGGAGGCAGACGTGCCGTTGGCCCCGGTGGCGGTCGTCATGTCGGAGGCAGACGTGCCGTTGGCCCCGGTGGCGGTCGTCATGACGGAGGCAGACGTACCGTTGGCCCCGGTGGCGGTCGTCATGTCGGAGGCAGACGTACCGTTGGCCCCGGTGGCGGTCGTCATGTCGGAGGCAGACGTGCCGTTGGCCCCGGTGGCGGTCGTCATGACGGAGGCAGAATACTCCATCCTGAACATACACATGTCCAAAATATGAGCGTACACGATGAGGAACATATGCTCAACTTGACCTGGTCTGCCAGTGAAATTATGATGGATTATAGTTAAAATATGTCCATTTATCGTTTCGTTGCTTCCACCAAACCCCTCTGTCGACGCTGCCATCATGATTCATCTATGTGTTATGGGATGTGTCTAACAGCTGTGTGTGTGGTTCAGCCAGTTCAGTGCGTGTGTGAGTGTGAGTGAACATGCACGCGGAGGGAAACGCCCATTGAGAGTGAAGAGAGCGGAGAAGTGGTGTAAAAAGTATGAACGAGGTCTTGTAATGAAGCCGTTTCTCAGCGCTACCGCTACTTTCCATTTTCCATTTTTAGCTCGTCACCGTCTCGTTATCGTCATGAAAAAAAGGTTCATCAACGAAATAAATTCGTCATCATCATCGATGACGAAAACTGGACAATAGAAGATGGAGAAACAGGTGTCAGCTTGTTCTAGTATGATCACACTTCTGAACAAAGTCAACTTTTTTTTAAACATAACTGTGGCTTGGGGGTAACAAATTGGGGTTTATAAGACTAGCCACAGGCTTGGGATATATATTGGTGTCAGTTGCCATCCAGTCTTGAAGTCTTGGGCCACCCCAGTGTTTTTTGTATAGTATCAGAATGATTATCGGAGGATTTGTCACTAGGCCTGTTGCGGAGTGATCTTTCTCGTGTCACTTAACAGCAGAATGTTGCAGCATGGGACCGTGGTGAAGCACCTAACATGTGCAAGCTGGTATGCCCAATTTGTTTACAGGGCTGCCAACTCTCATACATCAGCTGTGAGACTCGCGCATTTGAGTGGCTTCTTACACCATCGCGCTAAACCTCCAATTTCTCACGCTGAAATACACATCAGTCGGCTAATCGAGAGGTTCAGAAGGATTCCGAGTGGGCTGCATTACTCTTGGGCCAGTGTCCCGGCGTGCGGGAAAAAACGCAGCATCACAGCAACAGCGCACGGTTCACTCACTGCTCATAGATCAGTCTGACACGCAACGATGACGGGAGAAATTTCAACTACATAAACAGCAACGATGCTCAGGTTTTTTTTTTTTTCTAGTTTTTTATTTTTTTTAATACAATTGTACTAACTGGCAGTTTTTCCCTGTCTGAGCCCCATGTTTCATATTTTTTTTTATATATTTTTTGAAGAGCAATTTTGTTAACAGAACAGAGCCTTTATTTTCTAACACACTGGTTTTCTTTCATTGTTAATGAGACTGAGAATCCATTCTATTTGTTGTTTTGTTTTGTTATTTAAAATTTCTTCCAGTTCCAGTGTAAAATGTTCTTTAGAAATAAAAGTTTATTGATGCATTATTATGGCATTGCCATTATATTAATTGAAAATGGTCTCAAAATGACAACATTGTTGCTTTGCGCAATATTATCGCTTATTGCGATAATTTCTGATAAAATTTACCGCACAGCGAAATTTGTTATCGCGACAGGCCTATTTGGTGCCACTGATTTTCAGTCCAGTTCTTGTGTCAGTTGGCATAGGTCCGTCTTTTTCTTTGTTTTCCTTCCTTAAGAATGGCTTCTTCACAACCAGCTGTTTCCGTCTTTTAAGGACATCGGTTAAGGACATTGTAGATACTGTCTTTGTAGATCATTTCTTAGGCCTGGCAGTTTTTTATTATCCTCCAATTTTACAATTAATTAATTTGTCAAATTGCACACTGCATACCATGCTGAAATATGCCTAGGTTTAAGCTTATTGCTCTTTAGGATTCACCTTTTTGGTACAAAAAATGATTTTATTCTTGTCGGCCAGGGCTATAGAAATATTTCTAAAGACCTTCAGAAAGCATGGAGAACTATTGCTCAAGACCATGTTAAAAGATTACAAGAAAACCTAAGTGCTTGGAAGCAAGACATAAAGAAATGAGGGTCTTCACTGTACTTCAAGATTTTATGGTTATCTTCTTTAAGTCTATATTACATCATTCATCATCCACTTGGGAGAAAAGCAGTGGATTGTAAGACACCCCAGGCACATTATCATTGTAAACAGATGTGAATAATGGCAGATTTATGCTTCTTTAAAGCTGTAAGTGAATATCTCTAGAGACAAACTGAGATAAGTATGTTAGAGGAAACTATTGATAACAATCCAAAAATCTATTAACTTTAATGTAAAAAAATATCCTAAATTCATTCTCCTTTTCCATTTGGTTTTGTTTTCCACTTGTCATTTTTCCATAAATGTGTGCTTCCTTCAAAAAGTTGTGACTGGCTAATGAGAGCAGAGGGACTGAATAAAATATATAAATAAATAAATACAGCTGTTAAAGCTGAAAAGTAGAGTTTATAGGCCATCTTTGGGGAACTGCAGCCTACAGTGATAATTCACTTTAAGCCCTTCACTACAGGCAGGCTGTTTGACAATACAGACTGTCATATGGCTGATTTTAAATGTGAAATTCTGGATTTGAATCGTATTAAATTAAATAAATGAAGGCAAGTACCTGATTTCTGGCACACAAAACACACCTGTTCTTTATTCTTTTACAGAACATTTCCAAACCTTGGTCTTTTCTGGTTTGACAGCCATGAAAAGCAGAATAAGTCCCTGAGAGCCATCATTATATCCGCTCCATCATCATGTCCATGGCATGATGTCTGTCCATGTGTCATCTCACTTCTCAATTCCTCCAATCGTCTGTGGCTCAAGGAGCTCAGACTAGAGCTCTGCATTATCTCCTCAGATTCCCAATTCACTCCATTTCCTCAAAATCCTTTGCAGCAGTTAAACCTGACCACATGCTATGGATGAGCCAGGGAGTGTTGCTTTTTATGTGAACCAACAGTCCTAATGAAGGAAGGATTGAGCTTGGTAATTGTAAGCTGTTTATCTACCAGTCTACAAGGTTTCTAAAATATACTTAAATCACAGTGAAGCAAACAGTCACCCAACTACAAAACTGTATCTTGAGTCTGCATTTGAAGTGAAGAAACCTTGAAATCTCAGCCAAGTTGGAAGCTAATGTGCATGAATAACTATAGCTGTAAGAGTGTCACTCATTGCTTTGATATTCGACAGTTTGCAATTCCTGTTGAGTCCAAACTCGATAAATTCGACTACGGCATAGCGGACCATAGCTCAGCCTTTTCAGATGACACCATTAGGTGAGAACAGATTGTCCTTCTATCACTTCTCCATTCCTCTCAGTTCAGCCAGTTTCAGCTCAGGCTGTTAGGCAGACGTGTCAGGGCCCCTCGGTGCCTCATTTAGCAGCTTTGTTCAGGGGTGAGCTGGGCAAATGAACAATCTGTCACCTCTGTAAACATACCATCAGGTTGGAAGAACCGAAACTTGAGTTTTTTTTGTTTTTTTTGTTTTTTTTGGTTTTTTGGAGTGCCAAATGATTAATCTCAATAAAAATTTAATGAATGAGTAAATCACATAAAAGTAAAAGTACTGAATGTGTACATGTTGCCCTGAAATTGGAAGGAAAATAGAAAAAGATTAAGCAGCTCTACAAAATTCTGCTCTGGTAACTGGTTCGTTAGAATAGTCAGCAAACATTGCTGATGTTGTAAGCAGTGAGGTGAAACCACATGATAATACTGTGTTGTAGATCATTTACTATGTGCAATACTCCAGTTGTGTACCACTATCTCCTTGCTTTGACTTAAAAAATGTGTGCCAATGTTCACTTTGTTTCCATAGCAATGGCAAACTAAGTCAAGACACTGCTGTTGCTAACCATGCTAACAGGGCTCTTAACATATTTGGACAGGTATAATCAGAATCAGAATCAGAAATACTTTATTAATCCCTTTGCAGGGAAATTCATGTTTTCGGTACAACCCGTCCAAGACTAGACAAAAACATAAACACATAACACATACAGGAACAGGCAGACCGACGGAGCAGCCGTTTCCACAGCGCTCCTTGTCCAGACGTGCCGTTGGCCCCGGTGGCGGTCGTCATGTCGGAGGCAGACGTACCGTTGGCCCCGGTGGCGGTCGTCATGTCGGAGGCAGACGTACCGTTGGCCCCGGTGGCGGTCGTCATGTCGGAGGCAGACGTGTCGTTGGCCCCGGTGGCGGTCGTCATGACGGAGGCAGACGTACCGTTGGCCCCGGTGGCGGTCGTCATGTCGGAGGCAGACGTACCGTTGGCCCCGGTGGCGGTCGTCATGTCGGAGGCAGACGTACCGTTGGCCCCGGTGGCGGTCGTCATGTCGGAGGCAGACGTGCCGTTGGCCCCGGTGGCGGTCGTCATGACGGAGGCAGACGTACCGTTGGCCCCGGTGGCGGTCGTCATGTCGGAGGCAGACGTACCGTTGGCCCCGGTGGCGGTCGTCATGTCGGAGGCAGACGTGCCGTTGGCCCCGGTGGCGGTCGTCATGTCGGAGGCAGACGTACCGTTGGCCCCGGAGACCTCGATGCCAGCATAACCAGTTCTCTTTCATAGCATTTGTCTCACTATGGGGAACGCTTCCTGCATGATCTCATCAGAAGCTCAAACGTCATTACGCCAGCCTCGAGTGGCTGGCTCAGGTGATGTCATTGTTGGGAGGGGTTCACCCTCCTGCTATATGTAGAGCTGACATTCTGTCATCTCAACACCTCTTCTAGCTTCTCACGGAAGCATGCAGACAATTGTATGATGGGAGGTAAGCTAAACTGCCAACCAACCAGATGTGCAACTCAGTCCCTGGGTGCTTGTTCCTAGCAATACAGTTGCTTACTAGCCCATGAGAAGTAGCAATGCTTCTTTGCTGTTTTTGCTGGTGGTTAGTAAAACTACCACCACAGGCAATGGCAATATTTCACAAAACAAAGTGGTGACACTTAGCAAACAAAAGATAGCAATACCAAAAGAAGTAGCAATACTTTTCTCTTCACCACTAGCCAGAGAAGTGTGATATTTCCCCCCTCTTACTCACACTTTTAGCTGCACAAGTTTCTATGTGGTTTGTAGAGTCTGCTACTTCCGATAGGCTCATAACTAGCCTTGGCTACTGCTATCAATGGTGTTGGCGATCAATGTGCACAGCTTTGCCCTCTGCCAATAAAGTTTCCCCATCATTGGATACTTACCTGATGTGTGCAGCATGTCTGGGCCAAGCGGCAACCTCTGGCGGTAAAATGTGAAGCCTATACGGAAGTGCAAAAAATTACAGTTCACCCCTCATCCGCTAGGGGCTGGCTCCAAAACCGAACAAATTCCCATAGACTCCAATGTTAAAAAGGCCAAATTCACAGCAAAAATAAACATGTTTAACGCCTAGTACAAAAAACATTTCAAGATTATTAGGTCTGACAACTGTCAGGGGAGGTGAATTTTTTTCTGACTCATCTGTTTGGATGTTATTTAATCTTGAAATTCTGCATAATTAGGGGTGTGTCCTTTTGATTGACATGTATCCAATGGGATCCAATGGGACATGGATCCAACAGGCAGCTCGGTGTTTGATAGACATCAATCATCCACCCCCACATTCACAGCCCCCCTCTCAGTTCCACCACTTTGTCCATTTTTGGATTTTCCGGGAGTGACGGCAGGCGTGACACTGCCAAGATGGCGACGATATGAACTGCCCAACGAGCTTCACTTTTGCTCCTCAGAAACCTACGGGTGACGTCACGGAAGCTCCGTCCATCTTTTTTATACAGTCTATGGTCTGGGCTTAGCTTGTGCCCTGGCTGCCTTAGCCTCCACGGACAACGGTATGCACTGTAGCACATTTTTATGCAAGTGATTTCGCGAACAGGGGAGGGCACTGAGCAGCGCTGACTCCACTCACAACTCAGAGGCAAATTGCTAATGAGCTACTGGTCCTCTGCAGAAGCAGAGTCCTGGAAAAGGGCACAGGTTTTGTGATTTTTGCCAAAAACTGCATAATCACAATTTAAAGATCACTGGGAACATTTTAAATAGTTCCAAATAAGCATTGGAGTGGGTCTTCAAGTTCTACTGTCCAGGTTGAGACATTTTAATATTGTTGAACTAGTGCTTGGGTGGATCCTTATTCCCCAGGAAAGAGTATGTAACAGTGGATGGCGTGAAATCTCCATTTCACTCACTGAATTTGATGCTCCATAGGGGTCAGCCCTTGGGCCAGTCATAATTTCCCCCTTCATCAATAATTTACCATAACTTAAAACGCACTTACACAAATGCATGCAGATGATGTAGTACTCTATACCCAGGTTGATAACATCCATGAAGGTGTTGGTCTTTACTGATGCATGATCCTCAACTTGTTCATGGATTCTGTGATCTTCTCACACATCAACTACTGTCTGACGAGCTAGTCACTTGCCTGTCCCACAACCCTCAAACCATTAGATGGACTGGATGCTGCATGGTCTTATTTAAAATTTTGATGGAAGAAGGATATATTTTGGTGTCATTGGGACAAATTAACTTAAAAATAGTTTAGTCTGCCTAACGAAGGATGGAGAATTTGAGATGGACAGTGTTGAGGGTGTTAGATTAAAAAAGTAACTGGCCAACCTATGTTAGCTTAGTTAGTTAGCAGAAAACATTTTTTTTTTTTTCCTTACGGACTTCATATCAACTTAAGGGCTAATTTAAACTCAACTTCATACGTGTACAGATGGAGCCTTCTGTCTGTGCTCTACAGTCATTTCATGTGTATTTCAATACATTTTCAGAGTGCTTACGGATGCATATGCAAATGCAGCAAACAAAGCAATACCACCAGGAGTCATCTGGACAGAGTTGTACAGTATAGCTCACATGCAAACAGCAAAGAAAGAAGTGGCAATGTATTTAATGACCATACAGACCTACTGCATTGCCTCATTTTAGGTCTTTTAGATTTCTGAGAACATACATTATCATGATCTTCTTCACTCTTGCCATGTTTGCTATTGAATCTGACATAGGAACTTGAAAATAAACTCTGAACTCTACATTCTCCTCTAGTTGATGCAATGTATCACACAATCATGCAAATGTAAAGCAGGCATGGGAATTTGTGGGTAGTAATGTTTGAAAAAGATCTACCTCTTTTTTTATTGGAAATTTAAATGAACGCACCTATTTGCATACATAAAGTTAGCCCAAGCAGCCATACCCAACTGATACCTTGAGGGCAGGAATCAGGCTTCGTATACTATTGTAATGTATTGGCTCCTAGTTAAACAAACCAGCCGCACCCAGTAATAACTGATATGTTACAACTACACATTCACACAAGCTGCAGCTTATTCTCATTCCATGCAATACATGCTGTGGCAATAAACTGACAGGACATATCACCCTATTTATATCTGAATGTAAAGCCAACTGCCCTGTAAATGAGATCAGGGAAAACCTTTGGGCTAGAGACCAAATAACTGCACCACCCCAGTGTCCTTGAGCTATTCAAAGAGTTTCAGTGTGCTCGAGAGATGCTCTTCTATAGACGACCCTGACCTCTAATCTCCAAGAAGTGAGAAGAAATAAAATTCCCCCAGGGATCAACAAAGTATTACTTTATCATTTTTATTCTGAGAAAAAAAATGGAATTTTATATCATAGGAAATTCTAAATGTTTATAATTTACCTCTAGCCATAGATAAAGAGCATAAATAGCCAATGGTGTGACACTAGGCTGTTAAAAATCTAAAAATCTGGGAATGAATAATAAGTTAAGGTATTCATAACAATCTGCTTAAAGTCATTTATTTCTCAAACACAGATGGGGAGAGTGAGTGGAAATGTATGGGAGTCTATTAAAACATAATTTGTAGCATTTATTATTATTTGACTGTTTAGACATTTTCTTTAATTTTGTTTCTGTATACAAGTAAGATTTCATTTTCCCATGCTGTGCACATGAAATGAAATCTGGTAAATCTGGAACAAAGCTCAAACCTCTCATAATTGAAGAAGCAGTCAAGGAAATTGGTATGTAGGCTGTCCTTTAATCACACAACAGGAGTTCAAGCCCATGTGACAACAAACAGTCACCTCACTCAGGAGTCCTTGGCAAGACACTGAATGGATGAAAGCTATCAGGCTCTTAGTTGCATAAATCGACCAAAGTACAATGCCATAATGTAGCTAAATCAGTAACACAGTGACAAAGTACCTCAGTTAAACCAAAGTCCTTAAATCAAACCGTGTTTGCTGGTAGTTATTACACCACATTGATTGTCCACAGTATTTTCTGCAGCTCTGTGCTTTTTGGACAGAATCTCTGGCACCGGACTTCAGTGCATTAATTTCTGCTTATTTAGCTCATGTCGGCATTGCTTTGGATTTGCTTTTGTTGCATTAACTACCATAACAAAAGACAATTAATCATCCATTTTGGCGTGGGAGTTTGGATCTTATACTTTAAAAACAGGCCGCTTCAGAATGATCTAAATCTTGATGTTCCAAGTATTGCATTCTTCATGAAATTCAGTGAATTTGCTGACCAATACAGCAGTTTCTGAGGGCACTCCGCTTTGCAAAAAGTATGTAAGCAAGACTTTTATGTAGTGTTTGCAAGACTATGTGGTTTCTTTTTTCAAATGGGATTAAATTTATATTGGATGATTCTGTAATTTGTGGATTACACTGCAAACATTCATTCTAAATGCAGGAAGTAGTGTTGTATGAAGAAGCTGGGGGAACTGAAGCTATGAAGACTGGGTTTTTTGGATTTAACATATTTAATTTCTCACCATCAGCTGTTTAATGGATTTCATGGCTTCACCCTATGGGTAGAGGTTGGATGGACACCAGAACTGCAGTCAGTTCAAATTACCATCATACATGCAGACCCACACAAGCCCCACTGGCAGACAGTAAACTTTCACATAAAATCTGTCAGCAAAGTACATCCCCTTGGGGATGTATGAAGTGCTGGACATGTGTGCTATAGAACTTAACCTGAGATATGAAATTATTATTTTGCTGTTCTTTGAATGTTTTTATGCCTTCTTTGAAATTTGCATGTAAAAAGGAAAACTTTTGCCATTGTGTATAAAATATATTATAAACTTACTTGGCAAGAGGTCAGCTTTTAACGTATGGGTGGATGAATATTACAACTATCTATGGTAAATGCCTGAACTGCAGTCATACATCCTATGATTTCAATACATCACAATGCTCATGCCAAATCTCTTGTTTTACGTTAATAAACAAGACAACTTGCTTTAAATTCCTCAGTGTTTTTTACATTAGGAAAGATTAGTAGATAGTTAATGATAGCATAACAGCTAATGTTATCAACGTTAGTGTATTGATCTGCACGTTGGGTTATAAAAAGCCTTTTGTTAGTATCTTTTAATGTCAATTATGAATTAATTTTCATAAAAAAAATAAAGTTAAGCCTTTAATTTTGTTCATATAACATCCATCAGCCTTCTCTGCACCATAACCTGCAAAGGACTGCATGTATGGTTGTATAGCTAGTAAAGAAAATCTAGCAGATCATCTGAGAAGTTGGTTTTTATCTGGAAATTTTTCTATATACTGATTTGAAAAGCAGGAAACTGTAGATATGTACATCACAATGACGATGGCTTTAGGGTCTTTGGGCTATTTCACAGAATGATGGCAGTTCTTTATAGCACATTATTTTCTACAGATTGTCACCGAAATTAAAAACGGTCCAGTGTTGTTGTCCTTGTCTGTTGACAGGGTCGTGCTATTTATAAGACATTCTTGTCCAACTACCTTTTTGGCAAAAGGACCTTCAGTTTTATACATGACAGTCTAAAGACAAGTCAAACAAATGTCATGGTCTAAGGGTTTTTTATTTTGCTTGCTTGTTTGTTGTGTTTGGTTTTGTTTTTTTGTCTCTTGTGTATTGGCACTGAGTAACGCTTCTTCCACGTGACATCAGGTTTCAGTGACTGCACTCTTATTGTTATCACTTCCCTCAGTCTACCAGGTTCCTTCTGGTCATTGCCAGATGCTTGTCTCTTTCTGGCTGTCATCATGTGAATAGCTATTTTTTCTGTATGCAAAGCCTTATTCAGTTCCTGCCACACTCCCTTTTATGTTTTGCTTTTCTGTTATTTGAACATCCTGCCACATTTAATGTTTTTCATTTGGTAAAAAGGGTTTTTGTTTTTGTCTGCTTGCCTGTGCTCCTCACACTATAATATCACACAGCAGCAAGAAATGTTTAATCTAGTTTGTTATGGTGCATCAAATGGACAAAATTAGTACTATGAAAAAGCCACCAGAGGCTATATTTCTGCCAGTCTGGCCAAGAATAAGCGTGTGACTCATGAGCCAGCACCAGTAAGGTGACTGTAAAATGTCTAGCCCAGCAACCCATGGGATTAGCTACTGCCTACATCCTTAGCTGGTCATCTAGAAACCCCTTTGGATTGGATGAGAGAGTCCGCTGATGATTGCATCAGATATCAAACCAGCCATTTCTAAATTTGTGTGCCAGTATCCAAACTGTCATGGTAAACATAATCATGAAAACATATTGCCATTAGCAAAGTTAGAAGAAATTGTTTATGTTTTTGCAGCTGCTCAGTTTGAAAGCATTAAGTTAATTTGTATTCAGCAGGACTTCTACACTGCATGGATATTATCAAATTAATCTTATACTAACGTAATGTACTGTATTCGCTGCTCTATGTGGTATACTTTGTGTTCTCACAGAGACAAGCTAATGATCGGCAGAAACAGTGTCTGATGCAGTGGGTTTTCTGGTGGCGCCGACACAGAGTCCTGACCTCATTATTATTACATCTCAGAAAAAGCTTAAACCAGGTGATTGAGGAATGTCATAACAGATTATTACCTGCCCTGTCATGTCTGGGTCTAACCGGCAGCATAAACTGAAACATTTAATTGTCTCATAAAGATCATTCATTTTTGTTTCAGTGGAGTACCCACCGAGAGTGGGAAGATCATAAAAAGGTTAAGGGAAAGAAATTACGCTCCCACTGTGATTCAAATTCAGCAAAAACGCTGTGAGGTTATGAGATTGAGAATGTGTGGTGTCGCCAGACTCCCAGACCTACTGCGTCCTGACATGGGACACATAAGTCCAACTAAGTGAAAGTTAAAGATTTTTCAGCTTTCAAGCCATTATCTCTGCAACTCCTCCAGCTACAAAACCCAGCCAGAAAGATCAGCCTCATTAGGTCTCTGCAGAAGTATAAAGTTAACTAACCTCATGCAGTTACATACATATCAGCATTCTTCTTCATCTCCCTCCTCAACCCTCTAAGGATGCCTCTCCGGTGACTCACGGTTCCGCAGGATGCTTCCAAAATGGCGGCTCAGGGGGCATCACTACTCCCTAGACAGCCAAGATGAGATGCAAGGTTCTCTCAAGTGAGTGCAGCTGAAAAGAGGAGAAAGTTGTGTATGTGTTACCCCCCCTTCATTTTCTTAGCTTTCCCTCTGATCTGATCTGATGTGAAATCACAAATTGGCCCCTTGCCGCTGCCCCCTGTGTACATAACAGAACTCATTAAAGAGTGGAGGGTTATTAAAAAGTGATGGAGCGAGGGAGGACTCTGACAAGAAAAAAAAAATGATTCTGTTTTATAGAAGAGTTGGAAGAGGGAAAAGAGGAAGCTCCAGAAAGAAACTTGCTGCAGAAAAGAGGCTAGGCATTGAGGGAGCTGTGACAAGAGGCACAGTGTTTACTATTCACTTTCAGCGATGGCTTGTGCAAAATACACCAGAGTCTTTGCAGGGTTTGGACAAGCTTAGATATTTATTTCTGCAACAGATTATAACAGGGAATACGACATCTTTTGCACTGACTGTTTAAGTGCCCTACATATAAGGTTTGTGCACAGACAATGCACCTTGCAGGCAACAGTTCAGCCAATGTGAACTGCTTTGTGAATCCAAACAATCTGCAAAAAGCCCCCTGAGGTCAAGCCTAAAAATACAACTCATATTACTGCTCACTTTAGATAAAAGCATTTGTTAAATGGCCGTATCATAATGTCTCCACTCCTCAGGGCAGTATGTTTGTGTGAAGCAGCAGCAGGAGATCTCTGGTACTCTGCTTCATGTATGTTCATTTAAAATTAATCTGATGTGAATGAGTATATAGGATGCAAGAAATCTGAGCAAAGTGTCTCTTGGAGGATTGCGAGGGAACGTCAAGAGGGAGGAGGGAAGAGTGGGTGGTGAAAACTTAACGAGGTGCGAGGACGAAGGAACGGTTAGACAAAGAGAAAACAGGCGGCAAGGAGGTCTGCTGGGGAGGGAGGGAGGAGAAGGAATGACGAGAGCTTCCTGGCTGATCGTTCTCTAGAGGCTGCTGTGGATCCAGATGGACAAAAGCTGAAAGGGAACAGAATGTGCATCAATATTTACTCGTCTTCCTTTGCTTTTCCCGCTAGAACTGCAGGGTAGAAAGGGAAATGCAAAGCTAAAATTCTGTATATCCACAAACATAAAAAAAAAATCATATGCAAACATGTCCTTGTGGTCATATTTGCGGGAGAAGGTGTGGCTCACCATGTATTGCCTGCCACTTAATAGCCGTGTGTAAAAATGAAGGATGTGTCCTGGGGGAACAGCAGACAAAAGAGGAGCCCTCTCCCCCCTTTGTAGATGAGTGAAATGAAGAAAATAAAGATGGAGGGAGGCCGGATGGATGAGTCGGTGATGTCTGTTGGCTTTTCTGCTCTCAAGTGAGTCAGTGTGTCGAGCAACCAGCAATAACTAGGGAGACTATAACCTGTGGCCTGCAGCATTAAACATATATGCTTCAGCAGAAGCAAAAACCATCTCCCCGACTTAACATCCTCCTGAGGCCTCATTTATAAACACTGCATACACACCAAAAAAAGGTGCTGGAAATTTGTATATGTCAGTCCCCTGGAAAATGTCAAGCGTTAGCAAAACCAATCTGACAACAGAACTGTAGAGCTCTGTAAAGACTATCTTATTTAAGTCCACTGCGTGCAGAGAAAGCAGATGTAAGCTTAAAAGTAAAGTGGACTGTATATGTTAACTTTATGGAGATTTTTGCACATAAGAAGGCTATATCAGCTGATTATCATCAAATACTATTGCTGGTTTCAGCAAATAAATCATATAGTTAGATTTACATTACTTTACTTTTGTAGTTAGCATTTTATTTTAAATATGAGTCTAGTCACATTTTTCTTTCTAGAGAAAAAAAGGTGCACTCCTAATACCTCATTAAAAATGTCTCCATCCTTTCATATATAATAAATTGAATGCATCACTATACTGACATTATATTTTATAAAATTATTATATTATTATGCACAGTATCTAAACCTCAGATTAACATACACATCTACTTTGTGGGATTCTGTTCATCAGCATGTGTACGACTTAATGTCTTGAATTTGTTTAGCAGATGCTTTTTTTTTTCAAATGTGGAGTATAGAAAAGTACAGAGTTCTTACTCCACTGCTACAATTTTTATTAACAATAATAATGATGGATTAGACTTACATAGCAGTTTTCAAGGCATCCAAAGCAACATACATTAAATCCATTAATTATTCATGCCACATCCATTCTTTGTGGTGGTAAGCTACATGTGAAGCCATAGCTGCCCCAGGGCAGAATGTCAGAAACATGGCAGCCAGTCTGCACCAGCAGCCTCTCTGATCACCACCGAACATTCATACCCCAGCGATAGCGCCGCTGGAAGCAAGGGGGGTGCAGAATCCTAACCTAAGACAGGTTGACAGATTGGCCAAGATGAAGTGGGATTCGAACCACCAACCCTCTGGTTATCAGATGATCTGCTCTACTAGTTAATTTAGAAAAGTTTGAATTTGTTTTGTAAGTGTTCATGATTGAGCACTATGGAGCTTCAACCAGCAGAGAAACACGATCAGTCCGTTCATCCATACTCGTTAACAAACGTGCTCACGTCTTCACTAGTCATGCACACAACATGAGATTTGTTTGTGCAAATGAGTTCTCCAACATTTATGCTGTAAACTACCTGTTGGACTTTCAGACAACTTCTCAGAAGAGGGAAGTGTTTTTGTATGTGAAATCTGTCTTTTTTTTCTGACCAATCCACACTGTGCAGAGTTTCCGCGTCACTGTATAAAATCAGCTCCACTCCCTGGGAAGGACCAAAGGAAGCACAAGATAATTCTCATGAGCTCTTTTCAAGGCACCAAAAGCATTGAATCCATTTTTCATTTACACTTACTGGTGGAAAGCTACATGTGTAGCTGAGAGAAAGGTGGCAGCCTTGACCTTCTTGTTATATATGAGGCAATAGTGATAACCGGTCCAAAATATCTTTAGCAGTTTACTTTTATCAAATTTGTGAATCTTTTTTTTTTTTTTTTTTTAAAGTGTTGGTTTTGGTGTTTTAAAAGTTATACAATAAGGAAATGCAATTTTCCCAGATCCTTATTCTTACGTTTCTACTGGAATTAAACAGTTTTTATTCAATGAATTAAGTTGTTCTGGAAACATGGCCCTTTTTTATGAAGAAAAAGACTACAACAACCCTTGCACTTTGTTTGGTTTAATGTCCTTCATAGAGCTCTTTTAATGGGATTAGTATGTCAAGGACCCAACTCAGAGTAGCATTATCTCTTTATATTATCTTTATCGGCACAACATTAACTTCAAATAATGCTGCATTCACTGTACATCAGAAATGGGAAGTTAAATAAAACTCTTTTGGTCTTGTAATGCTTTAAACAGTAAGTTCTTATGAGACGTTATGGTTAACCTAAAGAAATGAGATATTAATACTTTACCAATGGCATGTTAAACATTTTACATCCCATCTAGGAAATCTTGATTGTGATTTTTTTTTTTTCCTTTGTTAGAAATTCTCATTTTTCTTTGGGTCTGAATGCACCATCAGTAGAAACAGCCTTTCTGTTAGAACACGACTAAACCTATCAAGACTGGATATATATTGGCCATATAGCAACAATTCTCAAAGTTTGCCTCTAAATCCATGAATGAAACAGAATAAATGGACTGACAGAATGACCCAGGCTTCATGGAGCTGACATGTGATGGAGGAATCGCAAAGTGAGTTCAGACTGGTATCTGACAGACAGATAAATACCAACCACCCATGGCTGAACTGCAGACGATGTACTACTGCAAACATTTTTTTTTTTTTTTTTTGAGAGGGGTGGACGGGGTGTACCACGTGTGCTGGTGTAAGCCCTCAGGATGGGTATTGCTATACTTCTATAATAAATTCCATAATAAATAATACTAATAATCTGCTTCAGTAACAAGGGTTAACTTATGTGATAACAAATGCATTTAGCCTTAGCAGCAGAATAGACATCATATGGCAAATAAATATGGAGAACTGAGAGGCTGAGAGACCTTGGGAGCGGTCTCTACCCCTGAAAACCAGATGCAGATTAAAAGACTTTTGAATTCTTTGAAGAAATGGGATGGATCTTATTGCATCTGGCAGATGTTTTATTAGGACTTGAGTTATTTCCATCAACTTCTGCAGAAAGGGCTTAATGTGTGGAATTATGTAAACTTCACAAAGAAGCTAATTTTTTTCACCTATCTTCAGTGTATATCCAGCAAATCAATGCATTGTGATGATGAATTGCTCTAGCAATGTATAACTCACCATAAAGCTGCAGCTTCTGTCTGTTGCTGACAAAACAAAGAGCAATTGCATTCTCTGCACAACAAAGTCCATCATGTTTCACCCTCACAAATGAGTGCCATGTACCTAGTTCATTAGAGCAAATCCCATCTTAATCATCACTCCCCACTCCCTGCTGTGCCTAGCTTGGTGTCTCCATGCTGGGAGTGACAAGCTCACAGCTTAGACTCACATAACAACACTGCACTAATTAACGAGCTGGCTAACCACAGTGAATTAATGAAAATGTTGGCACAGGGACCTCCTCTTCAAGACAGGCTCTCCTTATCAGGTAATAAAAGTAGGTCCAACATTAAGACCTACTGCTGATATTGTTTTGCTGATGTGTTCATATCATTTTACAGGTAACTTTATTTTACTGATCTATCAAACTTACTGCAGATGGGGAAAAATTACAAGAAAAAACACTGCTTGGACCTGTTAATTGGGCAGGCAGTCACTTGATTATCTATAAAAATACAGTTCCCATGGTGGAGTGTACTTTATTTAATTTACTCTGGTCAGGCAACCATGTATTCATCTTAAGCAGAGCCCATAAATTGACGATGCTACACAACAGCCTGACAATAATGTTAATGCTGCCAGTGACCATGATTGGCTAATTGTCCTCCTGCTGCATTCATTAGATCTATTGCTTTGGCAAATGTAAAACAGCTGTTCATGTCCCAATGTATGAACTGCTAATCTCCAGTTCTCACAAATAATGGGCTTTATTTCTGGGGTCTATCATGGCCAGTCAGTAAATTGCTCTTTCTTCTGTCCAAACCAGGAGCGAAAATCCTGTTTCATTTTTAGAGGAGGTAATAAATAGTTAAATGTCATATTGTAATTCCTGGGGGTGGACATAAAAAAGATATGCAAATAAGTAACAGACAGAGGGCATCGTCTGCATGCATATTTAAGGTACATATTTAGAGGCTACAGTTTCTCAATGCAGCCAGCCCATGTTAGAATCCCATCATGGGGCCCGTGTTGCATGTTTTGTTATCAAGTCAACTGTCCCATTTAGGGTGATGGAACCCAAAACATTCTTTACCAAAAAAAAAAAAACAGTCATGCAACAATTACTTATTTTGATGCTGTTATGTTACCATGACTTTTTTTTTTATCTCAAAAAGTTTGTTTTCATGCGATAAGATGATTTGTCTCGTTTTCTCAAGAGATCTTCCTTCTGTTTTCTCGAGATAACCACCTGCTGTAACTTATCAAGAGAAAACCTTTGTTTTTCTGAGATCACAAGATGTTTAAGGTGAGTTAAAAAAAAGAAGGTACTTCATGTGTTAGCGTCTTGATTTACTGTTCAGATTCACAGTTGCGTAGAATCTATGACAGTAAGCTAAAGCATGTTAATCTTTTCATGTTCCTTACAGGAAAATAGCTTTGCTGAACTCAGACAAAGAAAGGCCTCTGTTGTTGTTACATAGCTTTTAAGCCCCAGATTCTTCTTTGAGTTTATTTGTGATAAACATACTTCTAATTTTCCATGTGGTTAATATGCTGCATATGTATAAATCAAGAAAATTACTATTATCGCAGCAGGAAAATCCAATATCTCCACCAATTTGGGAAGCATTTACTTGTTCATAGTATTCTATAGTGTGTAACTTGATAAAATTAGCAAAAGACTGAGTAGCCTGGTAACCAGCAGTAACCAGCATTACCACCTCTCTGTCTCTGAAATGTTATGCTTAAGTTACCATTTAGTACATATATCCACTGACAAGGGCTAGCAGCATACAGTAAACACCCCTGGCAGGGAAGCACAAAACTGCTGAAATGACAAATAATCTTTACATCATTTTATATGAAAGTTAATGCTTTCTGCACATCACACATGAATGAACTGTAATGAGATCATTTGAGTGTTATTGTGCACTACAGTGTATGCATCCCCAGCAGGCTTCCTACTTAACAAAGTCTTCAGACTACATACAGGTTTAATGGTCGTTTCCTCATTAAGTTAAACAGTTAATGGGTTTAAGACAAAGTACACCATCATGACTGCTGGTTATATTATTTATTTAATTATTTTTAAGCATGATTCATTTTTCGCATGTAATGGAGCATGGACCCACTTTTTTCTATAATATATATATTAGGATTGTCAGATGATTAAAAATTTTAATCAGATTGATCAAAGCTTACGAGTGCATTAATCATTAATAATCATGATTAATTACTATTCATGACAATGTATGAAATATGCCCATTTTTACTGTATTGTATCAACAGAAAAAGTTTATGCTTACAAATATTAAATGTTAACTAACCTTTACTTGGGTTTTTTTCACGTGTCTGCATTTTCACTTTAGTTATAATAACAAATTTAATATTTCATAAAGTCTAGATCTTAAAAAAAGGTCTAATTTTTGCAAGAAGTAACTAGTAACTGTAATAAATTACTTTTTTACAGTGACATGCCAAACATTGCTCATTTGTGCCCCCCTTTTCTTGGCCAGTGCCCCTACCTGTCCCATCATCACAACATTTGACTTGCCCCAGCATAGCTAAAGTATCCATTTTTTCCATCATCTCTCAGCTACTTTGTTAGAGAAGGGTCCTACTCTGATTTACATCTCAGAACCTTTTCAGAATTTCTCTCATCACATTCATGGCCCCTAAATGATCAAACCTGTGTCTCCAACATCTGCAAAGCACCAGTGATTTAGAGAAGACATTATCCTGCTTTGTTTTTAGTCTGTATCACGATCACTAAATATCTGAACCTGACCTATCTTCACTGATGTGTGCATGGCTGTCTGGTGACTAGTAGATTTTTCATCTGTGTCACTAGCAATTATTTCTAGTCATCTGAAATAAAGGAAAACAATATCTAATTGAAATAGGCTGCTGTTATATCCTCCTGAGACCCAGGAGAAAAAAAGTATTTTGATTTGGATTTTTTTTATATAAATCAAGTATTGGGGTGCTAAAAAACGCATTCCAAAGATTATTTTGTTTTTACCTCATTTTGTTTAAATTTTACAACACGTGCACTGCAGTGCACAACAGGACTTAATTGATTGTGAGCAAGAAACATTAACAAAGTTCAAAAGCTGATTGTGAATTTAAAATGTTCACTAAAATGTTTGTAAAGAGGATATCAATTAATATTTAACATATTTATACAAAAGCTTCATCAAAAAATGGGTGATGCATTAACTTAGAACTCACTGACTTTTCAATAGCCATGGGCCACTGGTCTTGGAACAACTAATTTTACCAGGCTTTTCTATTTCACAAAAGACCATCTATTTACGATAGAGGAGAAAGCACTGGGATTTTTTGGAGACACAGAGGAACATTTGGCAATTCACACACCTCACCTACGTTTTGCTGTTGCACCCAAACATTCGTTACCTGAAAAGCTTTCGACCTGTAACCATTTCAGGCATGTGGACTGTACCATATTTTCTGATCATTATTTGATCATTTATCAAATAATTTATTTTGATCCACCAAGGCTGCCCTTTGTCACCGATTCTGTTCATAATCTTTATGGACAGAATTTCTAGGTGCAGCCGAGGTGTTGAGGGGATCCAGTTTGGTGGCCTCAGGATTGGGTCTCTACTCTTTGCGGATGACGTGGTTCTGTTGGCTTCAATGGGCCGTGATCTTCAGCTCTCACTGGAGCGATTCGCAGCCGAGTATGAAGCGGCTGGGATGAGAATCAGAACCTCCAAGTCCGAGACCATGGTCCTCAGCCGGAAAAGGGTGGAGTGCTCTCTCCGGGTCTGCAATAAGGTCCTGCCCCAAGTGGAGGAGTTCACGTATCTCGGGGTCTTGTTCACGAGTGAGGGAAGGATGGAGCGGGAGATGGACAGGTGGATCAGTGCGGCGTCTGCAGTGATGCAGACTCTGCATCGGTCTGTCGTGGTGAAGAAGGAGCTGAGCCAAAAGGCAAAGCTCTCTATTTACTGGTCGATCTACGTTCCTACCCTCACCTATGGTCATGAGCTGTGGGTAGTGACCGAAAGAACAAGATCGCGAATACAAGCGGCCGAAATGAGTTTTCTCCGCAGGGTGGCCGGGCTCTCCCTTAGAGACAGGGTGAGAAGCTTGGTGATCCGGGAGGGGCTCAGAGTAGAGCCGCTGCTCCTCCACATCGAGAGGAGCCAGATGAGGTGGCTCAGGCATCTGGTTAGGATGCCTCCTGGACGCCTCCCTGGTGAGGTTTTCCGGGCACGTCCCACCGGAAAGAGGCCCCGGGGCAGACCCAGGACACGCTGGACGGACTTTCATCGTCTGAAAAATCTGAGTCTGAATCTCCTTTTTGTTTCTGTTAAGAATTCTTTCTGTCTCTGTTAGAGAGCTGTCCACTAGAAAAATGAAATAAACACAAGAATAAAGTCCTGACGTGTACTACAGTATACATTGATAAATTAGTCATTTTTTCTATTTAACTAAATAAGTTTGTTACTGAAAACTTACTCAAATTACCTTTTAGATGTTCATTTTTGAAAATTAATCCAAATAAAACATTAAAAAACATTTCAAATATAAATATCATGCTTAACTTTCTTTCTTCCATAAAATGTGCTTGTTGAGATGCTAGCCATTTTGGAAAGACAGAAAAAGGAAAGTTGGCAAGGCCACACCCCCACACATGAGATGTCATCTTAAAGCTACGGTTGCCCTCTCTAAGAGACATTAGGACTTAGCAGAGTGGCATGTATAGAATTAGAGAGATGAGCAGAAAATAAATGTGTACTACAGTGCACAAAAATGCATTGCTGGGTCTCAGGAGGATATGATAGTGACATGGATCCAATTAAAATGGGACTATTGCAGGTTCGTCAAATAACACTTTGGGGTAATTATAAGATGAACCATGAATTGCTAGTTTCCTCCTTCTCAGATGAGTGATAAACAAGCGCAACAAGAAAGACAATGCTAACTACAGAAAACCCACGTCACATTTAACCCTCCCACCATGCCCTGTGGGAGACATCCCAGGTGGATCAAAGGATAGAGAGCTCCGGGAAGCCCCCCAGGGCAGGACAGGCCAGGAGCAGCCATCCACCAAGACCAGGACACACAGCGACCGCAGCCAATGAGCCACCACCAACCCCAGAACGCACCCACCCATCACATGCCTGGGATGGAGAAGAGGGGGAGGAGGATAGCGGGAGAGCCCAGATCCAAGACCTATCACCCTCAGGCCCACCCAGGCCTCCCCCACAGGTGCATGTGATCCCTTCTCACATCCTTGCCCACCCTCACTCATTCTGGCATATATACACACCTACACACACACACACCCACAGCATACACACACGCGCACAGAAACCTTCCAGTCTTACCACTAAACACACGCCAGCCCCCCCCCCAAATCTGTCCCATTGCAGGAAAATTTAATCCGAAACTCTGTGAAAGAATAGAAGTCTGAAACTAGCAAATCTACCCCCTTATAAGCTCACATCTCTCCATATGCGTTGGTGGGTGTGGTTTTCTATGCCTGCAAGGCGAGGACCCGTCTGTTTGCATCTGGAGGGAGGGGCTATGAGGTTTTTTAAATTTTCTCGTGATGCAGATAACTTCTCTATGTTACGAAAAACATAACCTGGTTTTACACTGTAGATTGAGTTACGAGCCATTTTTTTTTTTTTACCCACAAAATCCTGTTTTTAAATTAAATTAAATTAAATTTCTACAACAGCATATGTGGTTTTCATCACAATTAAGTGATACTTAGCTCAAAAACACATTTTTGGGTGCCCTGCCCCTTTAAAGGTGTATATTTTTTTAAAGCTTTCATTTTTGTATTGAATTAATCGAAATGAACGCATTAGTTCCCCCCAATACATATATATATATATATGTGTGTGTGTGTGTGTGTGTGTGTGTGTGTGTGTGTATACATTTCATTTCTATTTTTCCCTAGTGAAACTTGCTGTTTAATTACAGTACTATTTTTTGTATTATTTTTTAAAAGACCATGCACTCGTGTAGAAGTTTGTGATCACGGTAAGTGGAACCAGAATGAAAAAAAGGGTTGCTTACTGAGGCATCCTCTAAACAGACATTGACAGAGGGTCCGTGTGGACCTGGAAGTGGTAGCAAGCTTTGACCAGGGAATGAACTTCATGGTAGGTGCTCAACCATAAAATTGGCAATGAGCCACAGTGAGGTAACAAGCAAATAAATACAATTAGTGAAAATTTGCTGTGACAATTAGCAACAACTACTTCAGTTCACCTTTGAAGCCTAATGGTATTATTCCTCACAACAAAAATCCCTCATAGGACTTTACTGATTGTTTTGCCTCACTGGGTATACTGTTCATGTTTCTATAAACCTCTTGCCTGCTTCAGGACTGTTAGTATGAGGTAAATATACAAAAGTAAGGTCAGCCTGCACAGTTGGCAGAGGTATGATGAATAGGAATAAACAGGGATGGGTAAGGTTACCTTACAGGCAAGGGAGACACTCCTCTGACTGCATTTCTGCTGTCAACTCCATCTTTGTCTCATTTGCTTCAGTTCCTTTAGCTGCAAGCAGGGTTTGCTTGCATGTCTGAGATTTGAGGAGCATGCAAGTCTTGATATCTTTGTCCTGGAGGCAGTGTAGACAGAGGGAAGTAGAAACATGGAGTGTGGAGACAGGAAGAGAATGGAAGCACTTGTCTATACAAGATTGAGTGCAGCCAGTTTCTAGAAGCTGCTCTTCAAAGGCATACAAATAATGCAGCTTTCACCCAGCCCACAGGCCAACCCAGGCAAGCTATAATTTGCCATTTGACCACAAACAGAAACCTAAAAGTCAGCATTGCAGTACTTTTAGGTTTCGGCCCAAATGTAATCCCCCCTTTGATGGCGGGCCAATCCAATCCCGTGGCTAACATTGCCAAAACGGACAGCAGCATTGTGACCTTTATGGCGCACCAGCTAATCTCTCTTCAACGAGAGAGCGTTAGAGTGGAAAACTGGCACTGAGTCTCCACCATAGTTCCTCTCTCCCCATCCTCTGTTGCAGACAAAGCTTTTCCCCCCCGACAACATGAACATAATGTCATTTTTTAGAGCAATAAGAAACCCTCATTCAACCCTCAGTCATTTGACATTTAGCAAATCTTCATGATTCCGTTTCTGGTTTGTGTGCATGTTGCACAGAGGTGGTGAGCACACTTTTCCCTTCGCCAGCAGCATTTGGCACATTTATGACCGAGGCGTCATTTGAGGCTTTTTCACACCTAGTTGGATCAAATCATTTACATCAGTGGTTTCACAGCTAATTTGGCTGTGAAGCCAAGAGAGAGCAGAAGAATCTGACTGAGTGGTTTTGAATGTTCAGCACTTAGTTTGGAGTTTGATTAGATTATTTTATGAACAGATAGGTAACCTAATAGAACAGCCAAACGAGCCATGACTTAAGAAGACTATTCACCACCAATTCACAGTGATTACTTATGAATTGCGACCAACACTCTAAACTATAAGCAGGCTTTTATCAAAGTAACCACTAAAGTGTTAAGGGATTTCTTGTGTGAGACACCAAAACATGTTTATTTATTAAAATAATTTGCTAATAAGTCTTAGTCTCACTCACAGGGTTCCTTGAAACAACACATCCTGTAATTTACCTCCATCTATCATAAACTGACTCTGTTTAATCGCCTTTTATTGGCCTTCTCTCACTCGTTCAGCACCAGTCTTCCCTAACATTGGGGTTTTGCAATTTTGTCACTGTGTTGTCAGGATCCATCTAGATTTGGGTGTAATGCATTACAGTGTAACTAAGACCAATTTTGTTTTAATGAGTAATTTTACCCATTAATTTGACCATTCAAATGATCTGTTTTTGTTAAATGTTATCCATTCATTTCCACCCCACTAGAAAAACTCTATTTAAGACAGTTTAACATTACATGGAGGCAAGAAATGTACTAACATGAAACTTAACCATGAAACCATCATCTGGTTCCTGAGCCAAACTATTTCCTTTGTAAATGTCAAACTTTATTCAATGTTAACTTCATTTATACGATAAGGGCAAAATTAAGAAAAAGAGTTTTTTCACAAACTTAGAAAATAAAGTCGTAATATTACGAGAATAAATTTGGAACTTTTTGAGAAGAAAGTTGTAATATTACAAGAAAAAAACTCTTAAGGTTACAAGAATAAATCCGTAATATTATGAGACTAAAGTAATATTTTAGCAGTTGTTTTAGAAGAGAAACATTGTTCAAATGAGGGTCGTGGAGCATTTCGTGAAGTTGTACTTCAGCATAGATTCCTCAAACCAGGAGATACTTAATCTTTTGCCATATCAGCACCACAGTCTCATTAGTATCAGGACTTAGAAATAATCTGCAAGAAAATTAATCTATTCTGCAGAAACAGGAAGGCAGTTTGAAGGAAATCACTGCTTTTGTGGAGGGGGAAATGGCTGGAATTAGTACAATTACAACATTTTTTTTCACTTAATATTATGACTTTTTTCTATAAAATTATTACTTTATTTTTGTAATATGTCTAATTTATTCTCAAAGCCTGTGAAAAAAAATATTTTTCTTTATGTGGCCCTAATACTCCATCGTACATTTCTGATAAAAGATGAGCAGTGTCAGAAATTTAAGCTGCTATAACCTATGAAGAGAAGTGTTACTCAACAAGGAGCTGGTGTCATTTTGTAAAAGGAAAAAACAAGCCTGATTTGTGTAAACAAAAACCAAAAGAGCTAAACATAACTTGTGGAAGTCAAACAATCTGCTTGAGTTGTGGCAGCAGCCTTCGTCTAAAGTGTCCTCCAGCTCGTACCTAGGCTGCACGAAGAAAGATGCATTGCTGATATGAATTTGGTACAAATTACACCCCATTAGTTGCAAACCAGTGAACATATCAATACACACTAAAGTAAACAGTGAAGTCATTTTTCATTTTATCAGCTCATAAAACTGATTTTACATTAGCTTGAAGCTTAAGCCGAAAATATACTTGCTTTTAATTATGCGCACATGTGGTTTTAGTGGCTGCCTCAAAGATTTTTGTTTGAAGCATCATTTATTCTCATCCTTAGAAATGAACGCTGCATGTTTAAAAGCTGCAATATTCGAGTAATTGATAGGAGCGGTGTAGGATGTGTTGTATGTAAAGTTGCGTCGAACGCAGTAAAAATGACAGTAACTTTCATAAACATGTTTGTTGACCAAGACCAACATTACCGTCATGTTTAAGATGTATCATTGCCACTGCACAATGACAAATACAGTTGTCAAAATAGATGGTGAGAGATCAGTTTCTGTTTTCACTCTGTTATTTTGTTTACACCCTACAAATTTGGCAACTCCACTCAGTCTGTGTTGTCTCCTGTACTAAATCCTCTGGTAACAAATGCATAAGCAAGTATGTGAGAGGTTTTACTTACAACAAAGACGGCTGCCCACACAAATCGGTGTTGCTCTTCATGAACATAGCCTGCTATGATTACATAGGTTCCAATGAGCGATCACATGCATTAAACATATCATTACAAGCTCATTAAGTGGCTGTCATTCAGTATAGCTTCCAGTGATGTTACAAAACTGCTTAAATTGCACAGTCTGAAGTTGCTTTATTTCTTATTGGTTTCAGTATTAGTACTATTTTTGTGTGGATGTGTGTTATTAGCTAGTTAAAACAATTAAAAGTTTATCATAGCTTTTATTCTGAGGTTAAAACTGCTTGGTTAGGCTCAAGAAACATACATGGTTAGGTTGAGGAAAACATACAAAACTGCTATTATCCTCATTCCTTTGTAAATTCACAGTGAAATATGATCTGTGCCTTTGTGATTATAAGCATGTATTCTGCTAAGGGTTCTACCTAAAACCTAAAACATGAGATCTATTAATTTAGCCAGCAGTCTTGCTTGCTTAATGAGCTCAGCAGTGAACCACACTGTTAACATTAGTTTTCGGTTTCAAGTTTAGATTTTATCTCTATCTATTTAGATTTAGTTTAGATTTATTTTTTGTCACATACACATGCAAGATGGCAGTGAAATGCAGCCGTACATACATCCAAGGCTGTGCACACCCATTTACTACTAGTAAAAAAACAAAACAACAACACTGTAATAAACTAAAAAGGCAATAAATATAAATATAATACAGTGCAATGATTGTGCAGTGATGTGCATGCTATGCAGACTGACAATAATATTTACAAAGTAAATGGTGGTGCAAAATATAAACCTCGTTAAAGTGACATGAGTGAAAAATGACTTTGTCAGCAAAAGGTAGGACACTGGCTAGTGTTGCTACAGGGTAGAGTTCACAGTTCTGACAGCCTGATGGAAGAAGCTCCTCTAGAGTCTCTCTGTGTTCACCTTAATGAGCTTTAGGCAGCAGCCAGAGCACAGCCACTCGAACAGATGATGAGGGTCTCTCATGATCCTGTTTGTTCTGGATGTTGTTCTCCTCATGAAGATGTCCTGGAGGCTGGTGAGTGTTGTTCCCATGTTACGCTCTTCTGATCTCAGCATCCTCTGCAAAGCCCTCTGGTCACGACCAGTACTATTCCTCTACCACTGGGTGATATTACCAGTCAGAACACTCTCCACCACTCCAGCCTCATGATTTTCAGAGAGACTCTGAACTTCCTCAATTGTCTTGAGGTGAAAAAGGCACTGCCTCAGCACACCCTCTCCACCAGAGTCCCATTAATCCTCAGAGGGGTGTAGTTCCTCCACTGTCTCTTTCCATAGTCAATAATCGTCTCCATGAGCAGCTGGGCAGCTTGGACTACAAGCTGCCTGGGGCTGAACTTCACCCTGAATGCCTGGATCCTGGACTTCCTGTCAAAGAGAACTCAGGTGGTGTGGGTGGGCAGGCACTCCTCCAGCCCTCATACCTTTAACACTGGATCTCCACAGGGCTGCATCCTCAGCCCTTTGCTCTTCTTCCTGTACACTCATGACTGTGTAGCCATGGACAGATCCAACACATAGTGAAGTTCGCGGACGACACTGTGGTGGTTGGTTGCATCAATAATGAGCAGGCATATACAGGGTAGGTGGAGAAACTGACAGAGTGGTGCCATGCTAACGGTAGTAACACGTCTCAGGCGTACCAGTGTAATACAGTGATCCTATATTGGTGATTTTACAGGATATTTCTTATCAACAGACTTTTTGTCCATGTTAACATTCCCTGAGCTAAGAGCAGGAGGCATGTTCTATAAGAAAGTTAACCTCTTCATTAGTCCTACAGGGTCTGTATGAGATGTGTGCAGTAGACAATCTATGTGCATGCTAAGAATCACTAATCCTAACATGTAGCACAAAATAAGGGAGAAACTCAGCTAAAAGCCTCTACTCAGTTAAAAACAGCTACCAAGTATACCCCGAAAAACACATTTCAAACCCACATTTGAATTGACATGTAACAAAAACACAAAGAGCATATCCACTTTAATGCGTCTGCTAATTTAACCACTTCAAACAAACGACTCAAGGTGTCATGTGAAATCAGAGACTTTGCTGATTAAAAAGATCTCATTACAGTATCACAAAAACAGCTAGCAGCCAGAGTAGCAGAAATACTTAACAAGAATTTTCTACAGTGTTCCACGTGGAATTACTCTGACATATTGAACCTGTAGCAATCTCAAATGTCTTTCTTTTGAGACCAAGATTATTCACACAGCCCTCGTACGCAGTAGAAAACAGATGATGAAGAGGTTAATCAAACTAAAACTAAGGGAATGTAATGCAAAAGCATAGTGCATTGCAAGTCTGTTGAGGAATGCAGGATGGAGCAATATAATTTAGACAATGAAGCCCGTACACTTCCCAAAGACTCTTGCACCACAATTGCAAAGCTAGTGGTGATGCAGAGGGGTGTAATATTACTTGTTATCTCTCCACAGCATGTGCCTCCAGAGCATTTTAGTGTGGTTTCACATTAAATTTATAAATCTCTGATACTCTAATGGGATGGAACACCATTCTTGGAAAGATATTCCCTTATTTTTAGTATTGATGATAGTGGTGGAGAAAGGCTGTATTCCCCCATAAGTGTTCCGTATTCATTACCATGATAATATGGCCAATATGGTGTTAAGAGAGCAGTGACAGAAATCCATGTACTATCCTGAGGATTAGTCAGAACCAAGAAAATAACTGTTTTAGACCAAGCAATATGTAGACTGGAAATAAAAAAGAATTGAGTCTCCATTACCACCCAAAACAAAACACTTTTCCAGCCACTATTTGTGTTTCAAACATTATCAAAGAAGAGCTGAAATTCTCTCTCACGTAACAGCATTTCATTTTCTTCATATTTTCGTGTATCCCCTGCCATCATTTTGTCTCTTTTGTTCCTGCCAGTCCCAACTGAAAGGAAGTGTGGCCTCAACATGAGCTTGCATCAGCAAGTGACCTCCAATCTCCTGCTATTTTCCAGCATGGCACCAATCAACACTTCACCCCCACCCTGCTGAGAGGCAACCATCTCAGACACACAGAAGAGGACCCAATAATATGGCATTATGGAATGCATGAAAGAGAAGGAGGGAAAAAAATAGTTGGTAGAGTGAGACAGAAATAGAGACAGTAACGGTAAGCAGTAGGGCTGCTCCTTGTTAAGCATCCTAAATTTACCTCGGTACAGAGGCTCCCCGTCGTCTTCTGCTCTTACACTGTCAAAGGATGCCTGGGCCACTGCAGATGCATCTGCAGAGCCCTGATACGCATGCACTCAGAAATACAGTAAAATCTTTGATATTACTGCAGCTTCCTGAGCAGAAAGACTACACTCCAACAAGATTAAACTCCAACTCAAATCTAAGTACAGATTTCAAGGATGGCTCCTGTATAAAATGTTTTCAGGCCCTTGGTAAGTTTATAAAAAAGAAAACCTCTGAATATTAAGAGCCAGCCAAATTACACCACTGTGGATATTAATCTTTTTTTTCCAATAACAGTTTCTGTACTTTCATATATTTCTCCAATTTATCATACTGTGGCCTTGCTGCCTAACCCCTTGCCTCACACACGAACTATTGATCCAAGCTTTTGCAGTGATAAATGCAATCTTTTACCCAATGACTAGATTTTACAAATGAGACTATAAATGGCTTTGCACATCTGGCCTTTATATGCTGTTCAGGTATGAATCTGTCACTCCAGTACCATTCTATCTATCTATTACTCAATCTGTCCTTATCTGCCCTGCAGTTAGCCCAAACCAGGCTCAGTAAGAAATGACAAACTGAAGTAGCAATCACATGGGTAGGTCTGTTTCCAATTTCAAGGTATGCCATGATTTTAAACAGTCAGTTTCAAAACCACTATCATTTTTCATTATATCTTTCCTGTGACATGAGCTAGTTTGCAATGTCAAAAAGGAAAAAAGATCAGGAATCCCTTTAGTTGCATGCAAAAATGAGAAAATATCCCCCTCTTTCCTGCAAGTCGATGCTACCAATCATCAGTTATATATGTTGACTGGAAGGAGTAAACAACCCAAACTTTTCCCATGTAAAAGAAGACAAAGTTGGTTGAGAATTTTTCTGTATGTTGAATAAGAACAACAGTCACTAGCTCGGAGGAGGAAGATTTAAAGGTCCCATATTATACACTTTATTCCCAATCTGAGACCATTCATTAATATCTAAATGAAATATTTCCGCCATGGTATGGACAAATCGACCCTCAGTTTGAGTGCAGCGGCTTCTCTTCACCTCCCTCTTTTTAGCAGCTTCAGAAATGTGCCGTTTATGGTGGGCGGAACCCTACGGTGTACATTTTAGGACATCCTCGTAGTCAGAGTCAGGTGTCGGGTGTCAGGACAAAAGTCATCAGGTATCAGGAAAAAGTTGTCAGATGTCAGTGTCGGAGTCGGGAAAAAAGTTGTCAGAGTCGGAGTCAGACAAAAAGTCGTCAGAAAAAAAGTTGTCAGAGTCGGAGTCAGACAAAAAGTTGTCAGAAAAAAAGTTGTCAGAGTCGGAGTCAGACAAAAAGTCGTCAGAAAAAAAGTTGTCAGAGTCGGAGTCAGACAAAAAGTCGTCAGAAAAAAAGTTGTCAGAGTCGAAGTGTGTCTCAAACCGCGCACTTCTATACTTCGAACATTTAAGTGCTATAGTGCACTGACACAGAAATTTCAGTCATCTTGCTGACTTAGCGGAAGAGAAGGGACTTTCAACCAGTTTTTCAAAGCTGAATAATGGCAACTACCAACTCAGCTGAAGCGATGCAGGCGATGGCTGCTTTCTACTGTTGTATGAAGTTATTTAATCATAATTCTAATATAAACTGCAGCATGCTTTTTATCTCTTCTATCCCTGATGACAGTTATGGATCTGATCATTTCTTGGAGGCTGCAGTAGAGTTAGCAACGTAAATGTTAGCAGTTTTATAGCCGATTTTGCGGATGTAGATGGGCTAAGTGTTAAAAATAATTAATTCTATAGGTTCCGTATGTTTATTCATGATTGTTGAACCTCAGATTAAGCACTGCGGGGTCTCTGGTGTAAATGAAATGGTCCTTGATCTGAAAACTGATTAGGAAACATCGCTGGTTTAGAGAACCCTCTGACTAAGCCATAGCTGATAGTACATCACTTTAGATAAGCATCTGCAAAGTACCCATAAAGTATATATATATATATATATATATATATATATATATATATATATATATATATATATATTAATGTTTGCTTTTATATAAACTCCCATTGTGTGTTCACTGTGGCATCAAACTAAGCCAGCAGTGGCACTGAGGCACCTGAGGGCTTGGACGTTGCTGTGGAGAAGGGGAGGCGGCAAAATTTTAAATAAAATGTTTTCTGCATCCCTGTTTTAGCGTCTTCATTACAGCATTTCATATTTTAAATGATGGTTTCTAGTATAATCGGTTTCCTGTTGCCAGACGTGAACGGTATCAGTGTAAACACCAATGAAAACAGACGTATAATGTAACGTATTTTAATTCAGTGAAGATTTCTTTGCATATTTAAAAGCTGTTTTATTAGTGTTTTAAATTGCACTTTAGGTATGGGGGAGACATGCAAAGACACATGAACGTGTGCTGATGGTTTCTATTGTTATCTACTGAGATAGATTAATACAGTGGAGGCCACGGTTCTTTGTTTCACAAATGAGGCCTTTTAAACGGCATTTAATAGCATAAAAGTATGATGACATGCAAACACGTATGTTAACGTGATTTTAGATTTTGGAAGAACTTGGACGGATTGTCCTAAAAAAAAGTATATTAATGGAGCGGCGCTGCTATTAGGCAGCATGTAGGAGGTCATATACCTTAAAATAAATAAGCATACGTTCTAATTCATGTGCAGCCCAAGGAGGATCCTGCGATCCTGTACGTCACTACTGGTAAGTGCAAAACGTTAGTGCTCATTTTGGATCAGTGCTTACCCACGATAGTGTGCACTACAGAAGGTAGTGCTTAGTGCGTACTACACACTACCTTCCAGTGCACTCATGTAAGTGCGCGGTTTGAGACACACTTCGACTCTGACAACTTTTTTTCTGACAACTTTTTGTCTGACTCCGACTCTGACAACTTTTTTTCTGACGACTTTTTGTCTGACTCCGACTCTGACAACTTTTTTTCTGACGACTTTTTGTCTGACTCCGACTCTGACAACTTTTTTTCTGACGACTTTTTGTCTGACTCCGACTCTGACAACTTTTTTTCTGACAACTTTTTGTCTGACTCCGACTCTGACAACTTTTTTCCCGACTCCGACACTGACATCTGACAACTTTTTCCTGATACCTGATGACTTTTGTCCTGACACCTGACACCTGACTCTGACTACGAGGATGTCCTAAAATGTACACCGTACTGGTGGAGCAGCTCAGCTGTTGGCTCCGCCCATCGCATCGCCCGTCATGAGGTGATTGACAGGTTAATATATTTTCAAGCTATCAGACTAATAAGGCCGAAACGATAAAATAACTGCCAGCTCTTACCTCTCCAGCTGTGTCACGGACAGTTGGTATTGAACCTGGCTTCAGCTTCAAACGGTTGGCGAAGCCTGCTTTCCATGCCCCCATGTTGTGGAAACAATCCTCTTTGAAATGCTGGCCACAGACATGCAAAACCTTTGGAAGTTTTCCGGGTACATTTCCTCCAAAAATAAAATTAATCCACTCAGTCCTCGTGGGTTCAGTGGATGGAAGTAAAAAAAACGTTTTCGTGTTCATTTATGCAGCCACAAACAGAACAGTGCTTCTGTCGCTTAGCCATGTCCGCTAACGAGGGTTGCCGAAGAGGGAAAAACACTGGGCGCTAGGTGATTTTTAGAGGGCGGGCTTTGAGAGCCGGTAGACGGGTCCATCGCTCTGTGGGGAGTGGTTATTGTCCCTTATGACGTCATAACGTACACGCTTTCAAACAAGCTCATTTCAGCGCTTACTTCCCTAGAGGTGGAGCAGGGGGGAGAGAGAGCGCCTGAAAGAGTTTCACACTTACGGGTCTCCTACACATGCGGGGGGACCAGTATGACTGTTCCAAAACCATTAAAAAGTGAATTTTGCATAATATGGGACCTTTAATGTGTAAGCCATGTTAACATAGAGTGGCTATCAAAAGAGGCAGTACATCTACAGGAACAGGGCATATCACTGTCAAATTCATAGGGCTGTGTAGTGGAGAAATATGGATCACAGCTTATCTATGAAGCTATGATTAAAAGATCCTTGTTTAAACTGATGGAGGGGTTTAGCAGACACTGTTGTCAGACCATGATCTCACTCAAGATGATTTTATACCATTTTATTGACAAGGTTAATTCTACAAGAGCTTTAATTTCACCTCCTGTATATGATCCTTTAGTCCCTACCTCCTGCTCTGCTGTCTTAGATCAATGTGAGCCCGCCACCCTGTCCTTTCTACAGGAGATTGTTGGATATATAAAGCCCTTAGGCCAGGCATGTCAAACTGGTCCAGCAAAGGGCCGTGTGGCTGCAGGTTTTTGTTCCAGCCAGCCAAGAGCACACAGTTTGACCAATCAGCTGTCTGAAGACTGAGATCAGTTGATTGAATCAGTCAAATCTAGTGTGCTGCTGCTTGGTTGGAACAAAAACCTGCAGCCACACGGCCCTTTGCTGGACCAGTTTGACATGCCTGCCTTAGGCTCTTCTAATGATGTTGTCCCTACCTACCGGACTTTCTAAGGAGGTTTATCTCTTTGCATGCCAGTCTGTTCTAGAAGTTAATAATAGCAGTTATTGTAGACCTGAAAATGTAAAATATGCAGTCTTACAACCTCTGATTAAAAAACCTATTTAAAAAATCTGTGAGAAGATAGTGTAGACTCAACTGATGACCTTTTTGGGAAGGACACACTATCCTAAAGATTTTCCAGTCAGGTTTTAAAACTCTGCACAGTACCAGATCAGCATTTTTAAGAGATTTTAAAGATAAACTTTTAGCAACTGACCCTGGTGACTGTGTTATTCTTGTACTTGTAGATTTAACGGCAGCTTTTAAAACAGTGGACCACAGTATTTTAATCTCTCACCTGGAACAAAGAGTTGGCATCAAAGGGCTAAAATTTAGAGAGGTTCCGGTCTTACTTGGCAGAGAGAAATTTTGTATCAGTCTTGATGACTCTGTCTCCAAATCTGCTCCACTCTTGTGTGGGGTCCCACAAGGCTTGGTTTTGGGCCCCCTTCTCTTCTTCCTATATCTGCTCCCACATGGTTCTATTTTTAGGAAATATGAAATTTCTTTTCACTGCTGATGACTGTCAGATGTATGTGCTCTGTCAAAAAAAACTCAAAAGAAGAAAACAAAGAAAAAAGACAAAGATGTACTTCCCCCTAGAGAAAATCCATGCTCTATTAATGCTCTGTTTAAGTGTCTTGAAGACATTAAAGCATGGACGCAGCTTAACTTTCTGAGTTTTAATGATAAAATGATAGAGGTGACAGTTTTTGTGGGACTGCTGGGGCCCCATCTATGAACCTGGGTCGTCTGGCCCCATACGTCAACTCCACATCAGCCAACCATCTTGTTTGTCCGATTTTAAGCCTTTCTTAAAACTCATCTTTTCTCCTTGGCCTTAGACACCTCAAAAATATTGATTTTATTCATTCATTTATATATTTAATTTATTGATCCTCTGTGGTTTTTAAAGTGCTAACAAATAAAGTTGGACTGGATAGCTGGAAAGCCAAGAACAAGAAGCAAAAAACCAGAAGCACTCAGAAAGTGCAGACCTCCACCAAGCCATAGGGTCACTGAGAAAACCCTCAGAAGACCCCACAACCCATGCATCCCTATATTTGTAACCAGATCCAGAATATCAACAAGATCCTGATCAAATAATGTTGAATTTTAAAACACCTTTTAGTTCTGTCATAGTTGGTGTTTTGTGTTAGGCTTTTGTTTTGTGTTTAGTTTCAGTATTGGGCTAGGTTAGCGTTTTGTTATGTTGTGACGACGGTCACCTTAGTTTATGGATCTGCTACTTTTTATTTGGTTTTAGGTTCCTCGCTGAGTTGTAGTCACGTCACTGTTTGCGCTCGGTGGGTTTTGGGTATATGTTTTGGTTTATTTCTTTCAGCAGGTCCTCTAACCCAGCACTTGTTTATTTTGTGTGGTGTTTGAATATATATATATATATATATATATATATATATATATATATATATATATATTGTTTTGTTTGTTTTTTTTGCCAATGATTCTGATGTGTTAGAAGCTGTATTGGCAGAATTATAACAATCTCCCAATAGTGAAGAATGCTTAAAAAAATCCTGGATCCAGATGGTGATCTGAATCACCCTCATGTCTGTACTGAACGGCTGTGTCCTCTACCAGAGCTGCATCAATGCCAGATTGACCCGACGTGGTTCATTGTTGAGCTGTCGACATACAATATAATAAATAAAATATCAACTGACAGCCAGTGCTGTTTCATTACTTCAGCATATGATGCTTTTTTTTTCATTTCCCCTCAAATTTTTAAAAATATGAATACATAGATTTTTTTTAAGCTGATTGGTGAATGTTGTAAGCTAGTAAGTATTTGATATTTTTTATTTGAAAATACAAAACCCAAGCAATCCCACATGCTAATAAATTATGTATTTATTGAAGCTGTGTCTACTTCTAAGGCTTAATAAAGCTTCAAAGGAAAAAAAAAACTGCCTCTGTAAATACCACCTTTATAATTTTTTTTTTCTTTTATTTGGCCCCTTTCTGAAAGGGCCCAAACTTTGTCGACTGCTGCGTCTGTACATGTGGATAATCGGATAAAGATAGTGGGGAAAGAGGCTCTTGCTTTGGACTCATCTCTCTGCCTTGGACTCATGCCATTTATAATTAAACTTGTGCTTTAGAATATATTTTCAACTGCAGCTGTCTTGAAGTTAAAATTTGCTACCTTAACTATCATTTGCTAAGGCCGAGCTAATTAAATAGCTACCATCGGCTACCATCCTCGAATCACTTTACAGAGTAGAGAACAGTAGAAGTTCAGATTTACTTAAATTTAAATGAATGCTTTTAAATTAGTAATATAATTAAATTTAACTGGTGTTATATTCCTCTAACTCTTCCATTACAGTGTACGTCTGTTCAAAAAGAATACTTTTAAATCTGCTGATTCTCTTGTGTCTTTGTTGGCACATTAATGCTTTCTCGCTAAAATCTAGCCACTGGTCTCAGTGCCCAAATGTTTACAGGCTATTGTTCAAAGAACATGGCATTCTCTACAGTGGTGCAAAGAGAATGTGTGAATATCTACACTCTCTTTAAATCTGTACATTGTGTTTTTGCATTATCACCAGGTGATACTGTGGAAGATAAGATTCCTTTATCCAAGCTGTTCTCATATTTTATCTTGTGGTTGGTATTTTTTTTTTATTTGAACCTGCAGAATGTGAATTATCACCAGCAAGAAATGTTGGGCGGCCACTTTGTATGAAATGATACTTGGTTAACATTCTTCAGATGTGAAATTGATGCAAAATTGACAGGGTGTAAAACTGCTTATGAACTGAGCTCAAACTGCTGAACTGAATGGGCTCTTCTGTGGCCATGATTATGAGCTTTGTTATCCTACATTAGCGTAACCATCTCTCTTTGACCTGGCAGGTTTGTTGTGGTACCGTATTCTTTCCATTTGTAGTTGTGGATTTAATGGTGCTCTGTGGGATTTTCAGTTTTAGATGTTATTTTTATAACCCTGATTTTTACTTTCCCACAACTTTGTCTGATCTGTTTGGGGAGTTCTTTGGTTATCAGGGTGTTGCGGGGTAATGCCTGATGAGTAGGCCTAGTGTTGTAGACTTTAGGCCTTGCAGAACACGAGACATCAAATTAACCGTAAAATGTCCATAGATGGAAATTATTTAACTAATCATATGACTTCCAAAAGTAATTGATATTAACACCGAAGTTTATTCAGGGCCTTCATAGCAAAAGGGTTGAGTGTGCATATATATATATATATATATATATATTGTTCATAGGTTCACAGTGAAAGTTATGGAATCTAATATAGCTGCCAATCTGTGATGCCACAATATGAAATTAGATGAGTTTCCATCACAAAATCTTGTTCATAATCCACATTAATTTATTAATTTACACATTTTTCCTCCTTTATAGTATGCCTTTAAAACTTTAAAAACTCTAGTGATACTTGGTTAATTCATGGGAAATTATTTCACCAAAATGAGTAAGAGCTTAAAAGTAATGGCAAGCACCTTATATAGCTAGAAACTTTTTAATAAAAAATGCAAGAAAAAGAAGTAGGAATCGTGTGCTAAAAAGGCTAGTATAGAAGTCTAGAAAGGCTCCAAGTCAAGAGGTAGAAAGTAAGTGAAACAGACAGTGAATAAACAAACATGGCGAAGTAGGGTTTAAAGTGAAAAAGTAGACACATTGGGAGCAAAAGAGAAAGGTGGCAACATTAAATCAGGCAAATATTGAACAAAAGAAACAACAATGGCAAAGTGAACAGGAAAGGAAGAGATCAACAGAGTGGGAAGACGAAGAGCTCAGTGATGACAGCAGATGCCTTCCCCAGTTCCTGCTGCCTGCTTGGACTGCCAGGACAAGAGCGGTGGCACTGGCAGTGGAGAAACCCAAACAGAAGGCCTGGGATGCAGCATTTGGTCATTTCACAGAGGGCTGCAGCCCACCAAAACAATGTTGAAGCAATCAGAGGTAATTGCTCACTAATAGCTCCCTTTCCACTCTGCTTTTCTAATTGGCTGGAGCACCATCTGTATACACACACACACACACACACATGCTTGAATGCGCTCCACACACACAAAAACAGACGACAACAAAGGTTTAGAAAATGAGAAAATAACTTCTTATAAATCAGAAAAGTGAGGTATAAAAGATTTTATAACAGTAAGCTTTGCCACCCAATGAGGGCATTTACGTGTTACACTGCCAGTCAGAGGGTTTGCATTGACTGTGTCTTTTTCTTTCTTTCTTTTTTGGCAATAAAGGATCTAGAATAACAGGAGGAGAGATTTTGTGACTCATACACTGTCGCTGATGAGCGTGTTATTGCAACCCCTGATGGATCTCCCTGTCTCTGTTTTCGCCTCCTTTCTCTCCCACCTGACACATTATACCATGAAGACGCTTCATTCAGAGGAAGAGCTTGTCATCGCTGTCATCTCTGCAGCTCCTTTTCCATGCATCAGGCTTCTTCCCTGCAGTTCTTTGTTACCACTCAGCGGGGGATCTTTTTTGGCTGCAAAGTGTGGAAACTATCACCACAGGCAAAGGTGAAATAAGTACGGCTGGGAAATTGTTTTAAAGTATAGCAGTTGCCTCGGAGACCAGCTTTGCCCACAGTTTCCTTGTTCGCTCACCTTGCAGTATTTGAACATCTTGTTCGTTTAATTGACACATACAGACACATACAGAGAAAGTCCTGGAAATGATTAAATCTGCTGCATACCTGCTTGTTTACAGTCTGGCTCTGTTTCCCGTTTACAGGGACATTTTCTGTGCTACCATCTGTCTGTTTTTCCTGTTTGTAGGGAAAATATAATTACAGGTAGTAGATGTCTCTAATTTTTTTGTACAACAAAGGGGCGATTTGTTATTTGTCATAAACACACATTGTCTGGAAGCTGCAACTGTCTAAGCAAACAGGCTTTGTGTTTGCCGGGGCCTTCATTCTTCAAGAGGCTTGTATTAAAGTCAATGATACCAGCTTAGAAGCATCACTTTAAACTCGGCACGTGTAGCAAACACTCATGCACAGCACTCACAAATTGCATGCTCCACCTTTTCATTAATTGAACTAGTTGTTGAGGCTGTCTTTCTGAAGACTTACCTTTGTATATCTTGTCAAACACTAACTCTCCAGCTTCTGAGTTTAACACCAAAAAATCATATTCATTTGAGCTGACGCAAAGACATGCAAGATAACCGAATTTACAGATGCAACACTTCACACTTGTTCACACTTGTCAGCTTGGTATAACAAAGTGTCCAAATGTACGCTCAGAGTAATGATGGTCTGTCAGAGCTGGGAGACTGAGCTTTAAAGCTGTTTCATAGCAATGAAAGAGATTTTCTTTTAAGATTTATTTAATTTCATCAAGCAGGTTGGACATGGTCTCAAACTGAACTTCAAGCTAGGGCTGTGACAAGTTAGTTTGAACATTTTTTGGAAAATGGAGAAACATTTATCAATTACTGTCTCTAAGTGTTTTAGAGCGCATTTACATTGGCACTGTTTAAACGGACCCTGGTCCACTTTTACTGATAGCGCTGTTCATTTTAGGTAGTGTGAATGCCTATTCGAACTCTGGTGAGGTCAACAATATTTCAAAACAATTCATTTCAAAACATATGTCCTTAGTAAAAGCTAACAAAGCTACTTAGAAGGCCCCACCTTATGCATCCGATCAGTTTTTGTCCATGTTCTCTGTGGTTTAGTGAGGTTAGTGGAGCAAGCATGTCTGTTCTAGTAACTTTTTTTTTCCCGCACCACTTAAATAATGAAACATGTCTGACAAAAGCCACCGTGCAAGTGATTTCTTCCTTCCAAAACTGATAATTAAAAAAAGAAAGGCTACATGATAGTTTGGTTTAATCAAAGGAAAGGAAAGGATTTGGCCAGAATGCATCATTTGTGACGAGACATTCGCTAATGACAGCAAAAAGCCAAGCATGGTCTCAGTCCAGGGTGGGCTGTTGTCCATGGCTTTAGCATGAAGGAGTCCTCAAGGAAAATGCATTGGAACCACTGCCTTAGACCAATAGGCTATATGGATGCAGAAGTAGTTAGCCTTTTGGTCCAGCTGTAGTATAAGATAAGATAAGATAAGATAAGATAAGATAAGATAAGATAAGATAATCTTTATTAATCCCACATGGGGAAAGTTCCCTGTTACAGCAGCTCAAAAGGAGATAAAACAAGTTAAATAAAAATACAATTAAATGAAAGAAACATTATATACACTATACAATAAAAGTGCATAATTAGCTGTCGATCATACCGTCATGTGAATGTGGGTTCCAGTGATGCAGTAGATTGTAATGCAGCATTATACAGTCTGATTGCTGTGGGTATGAAGGACCTGCGGAAGCGTTCCCTTTTACACTTCGGGTGTACGAGTCTTTCACTGATGGAGCTGCCTAAGGCCCCCATAGTCTGATGCAGAGGGTGAGAGGTGTTGTCCATGATGGCGGACAGTTTTGCCAGAACTCTCCTCTCCACCACCACCTCAATGGAGTCCTAAGGGCAGCCACAGACTGAGCTAGCTCTTTTTACCAGTCTATTGAGTCTGTTCTTGTCCCGCTCAGAACACCCCCCTCCCCAACACACCACAGCATAAAAAACCACGGATGCCACCACGGTCTCGTAGAAAGTTCTCAGAAGTTGCCTGCTCATGCCGAAGGATCCCAGCCTCCTCAGCAGGTATAGGCGACACTGACCCTTCTTATAAAGAGAGTCGGTGTTATCTGTCCAGTCCAGTTTATTATTTAGGTAGACACCCAGGTACTTGGATGTCCTCACTCTCTCGATGTCAAGTCCCTGGATGTTTAACAGTGCAGTAGAAGAGGGTTTTTTCTGGTAATCGATCACCATCTCCTTTGTCTTGCTGGCATTTACTAGAAGGTGATTCTGCTCACACCAGTCGACAAAGTCCATGATGACCTTCTTGTACTCGCAGTCGTTCCCCTTGGACACACATCCCACTATGGCAGTGTCATCGGAGAACTTCTGGAGGTGACAACTGTCCGTGGAATACCTGAAGTCAGATGTGTACAGGGTGAAGAGGAAAGGTGATAGTACTGTGCCCTGAGGGGCCCCTGTGCCGCAGAAAACCACATCCAACACACAGTCCCTCAGCCTTACATACTGGGGTCTGTAAGTAAGGTAATCCATGACCCATGCAGCCAGATGGTCACTGACCCCCTCCCTCTCCAGCTTCATCCTGAGTAGTAAAGGTTGAATTGTATTAAAAGCACTGGAGAAATCAAAAAAAGTGATCCTCACAGTGTTTCCAGTGCCCTCCAGGTGAGACAGGGATCTCTGCAGCAGGTAGATGACAGCGTCGTCCACCCTAATGCCAGGCTGGTATGCAAACTGCAGAGGATCCATATTTGGGCTTACCAGTGAGCGGAGATGGTTTTGGACAATCCTCTCCAGTGCCTTCATCAGGTGAGAGGTTAAGGCCACAGGTCTGAAGTGGATGGGCTCCCTGGCACACGGGATCTTGGGTACTGGGACCACACAGGAAGTTTTCCACTTGACCGGAACTCTTTCCAGACTCAGGCTCAGGTTAAAGATGTAGCAGACCACCTGACATAGCTGGTCTGCACAGTCCCTGAGGAGTCTGGGGCTGATGCCATCAGGACCCGTGGCTTTCCTGGCTTTGATCTTCCTTAGTTGCACTCTCACCTGATCCACTGTCGGTGTGAGGAGAGAAGGGGGTGGTGGAGAGGAGAGCCCCAGGTGTGGTGGTGGGAGTGAGGGGGAGGGTAAGAGCTCCGGAGATGGTGATAGTGGTGAAGGGGAGGGTGCGAGACCCAGAGATGATGGTGATGGTGGTTGTAGTGAGGTGTCAAACATGCAAGGGGAGCTGGGGGTATGCTGGTCTGTGCTCGAGCTGACCGGGTTGGGAGTAGGCCCAGTATCAAATCTGTTGAAAAAGAGATTTAGCTTGTTAGCCCAGTCTCTATCTCCAGATGCAGGATCCCTCCTCTTGCCCTTGCCCTGCCCTGAAATAGTTTAGAGTCCTTTCCAAACCTCCCTTGTGTTGTTCTGCTGCAGGTGGTCCTCCATTTTCCTCCTGTAGCTGTCCTTACACTCTCTGATCTTTCTTTTAAGATCCCTCTGTGTCCTCCTCAGTTCCTCTCTGTCTCCAGATTTGAAAGCCCTTGTTTTGTCCAGCAGCAAGGCTCTCAGCTCAGGAGTCACCCAAGGCTTGTTGTTTGAGAAACACCGCACCCTCCTGGTGGGCACGGTGGACTCTACACAGAAGTTAATGTAATCAGTGATGCAGTCCGTTAAACTGTCAATGTCCTGTCCGTGTGGCCCACAGAGCACCTCCCAGTCAGTGGTGTCAAAACAGTCCCTCAGTGCCTCACTGGCCTCCTCAGACCACATTTTCACACACCTTTTGGTGGGGGGCAATCTCTTCACCATAGGTATGTAAACAGGGAGCAGATGGACCAGGTTTTGGTCTGAGCAGCCAAGCGGAGGGAGGGGGTGGAAGCTGTAGGCGTCTGCTGTGTTTGCATACAGCAGGTCCAGAGTTTTATTGCCCCTGGTGCAGCAGTCCACATACTGATGGAAGTTAGGGAGAGTAGCAGACAGGGAAGCATGGTTAAAGTCCCCAGTGATGAGAAGAAAGGCTTGAGGATGCGCTGTCAGTAGTTGTGCCACAACACTGTGGAGAAGCTCACAGGCTGCATTGGCGTTGGCCGAGGGGGGGATGTACACCGTTATGGCAATGACATGTGAAAACTCCCTCGGCAGTATGGCCGAATGCTAACAGCTAGCAGCTCAATATCCCTAGTACACTGTTGCTCCTTAACATGAGTGTGCCTAGGGTTACACCACTTGTTGTTCACAAACATCGCTATTTCCCCGCCCTTCTCCTTACCACTCTCCCTTAAGTTTCTGTCCGCTCTGACAAAATGAAATCCGTCCAGCTGCACCAGTGAGTCCGGGGTGAGCTCGTTTAGCCAGGTCTCCGTGAAGTGAATCAGACTGCCCTCCCGGTACTCCCGCTGTAGCCTCGTTAGCGCCGCTAGCTCTTCCATCTTGTTCATGAGAGACCTCACGTTTCCCGTGATAACAGATGGAAGGGATGGTTTGTACCTTCGTCTCCTCTCATGGCGCTTAACTCCGGCTCTGCATCCCCTCCTCCTGCTCCTTAGTTTGGCGGGGATATTCAGTCTCTCCTCGTGGGGTAGCCTAGCTTGGCTAAGTGCTAGTAGCTGCTCCCGAGTGTAAACAACTGAGCCATGGCTGGATGCGTTGGCCGACGCAGTGTATAAAAGTCCAAAAAGCAGTAAAAAACACAGAACCAGTCTCATTAGCTTCACATCCAAGTATGGACGTGAACAGGAGCGACTACTGTAGACACATAAAGTGTAAAGGAAATAAACAATGAAGAGCGTCAGAGCTGCCGTAACTGGCTGTCATTCAGTCGGCACCATCTCCGGTATAAACTTGATCTAATGCTTGTCCATGTAAAATTTTAGTAAAAGAAGCTAACGAGGTATATGAAGTTTCAATAAAACCCACTAAACAAGCAACCAAACCCATTACAGGGAAAATCATGACATTAAAGATTCAAAGAACAAGTTGTTCGAGGTATTTTGATTATCACATTGTAAATAGTATATTAAACAAAGAGTGTAAATTTGTTTACAGATTGCAGATTGATACCAAAATATTGTTACTACTAATACCAGCTTTTTATGTTCTAGAATCGATTTTCATATTAGAATATCAATATTTTACTAATTTGGGGTAAAAATGCAGTCTATCACAAACTGGATATTATAATATTAGGATCCTCTCTAAATTATACCCAGTTGACGGGAACTACTTTTTCTTCCGCCTGCCAAAGTTATATGTGAAATGGCCCAGCAAAAGGGCGCAGCAGTGCATCTCTCAGGCAGTAGCAGTCATGTGTGGAGCTGAACAGCAGCGATGTGATGTATATGTGTGGGAAGACATAGAGGTATTGTATCAACACCACAAACCACCTTAAACATCTTAGAGTAACTATAACACAGTATGTAATTAAATTATGCTGAGAAAGAGGTGGAAGTTAGCAGGACAGGTGCTGCAAAGGCGAGACACATCACTCTTAGAGTCCCGTGATGCTGCAGGCTGGTACAAAGGGAGGGAGAAAATGTGGAGCTATGTACCACTGATGGTAAATTTTGGGAAAGTGATTTTCATCTGCTACGTTTAGGTTTGTGTTAATTTTCAAACAACAGCAGTTCCCCTCATTCTAAAGACTATTGTAGCCTGTTTTCTTCAAACTGATTTGCAGGTTATTATGCTTTGTGTACCTAATCACTGGTTACATCATCTCACTCTCATCTGTTAGACTAGCATTTTTTTTCCAGATTTAAAGTGAAAATTCAAACAAGGCTGTCATATCCTTAACAATTCATGTGTGCTGTACTACAACGTGTCCTAACCTTGTCCCTGAGTGTGAATGAGCAGATGTTAAACTCAGGCTATGTTCACACTGCAGGTCTTAATGTTAAAATCTGATTTTTCATTTACATAATCATTTCAATGCAACTTTCATCACGCTCAAGCGAATGTAATGGATGCTTACGTCTGTTTATCAGTTTGGAAGTACTTGACCACTCTGAACTAATAAAATTATGCCCAATTGATGAATGATAGAAGGAGACTGAGAAAAAGGAGAGCACAAATGTTAACAATGGCCTTCAGTGGAGCAGTGGCTCCTACTTCTTTACAGAAGCATGTACAGACAATGCAGCCGAGTTAGTCTGTTCAGAGTTCTGCACAGGTCCAATTTTACCAACACGCAATGGCCTGAACTCGTTAGGATGATTACCAAACCCGACCCGTGGACATCGTCCAGTGAAATCTGGACCACACCCGATGATATACGATATAAAACCCGAACTGACCCGCACATTAACACATTCTAAATGTAAATACGCCCCACCATTCATTACTTTTTTTAATTCCTTCATATATTTAAAGTGATTCTATTGGTTTGTTGTCGTTTTCATTTACAATAAAAATAAAAGAAAAACAACAACACAGAAAACGTTGTGAAACAGCAGAATTGTGAAGTGGCATCAAAATCAGATAAAATGTGGCATGACGATCAGACTGAGGTCGCTTCCACACAGATCTGATACCGATCATGACCACATATGAAAGTGGCCTGGGTCAGATTTTTTAAAAATGGGATTTTTGCCGGTCAGACTCTCATTAAAAAATCCAATATGAGTCACAATATGAGCCTCAGTCCCAGCTGCTGGGTTTGGAACAAAACTCACAATAAACTATTCTTCCCTCTGGATGGTGGCTTTGTAGCCCAGTTTAGTTCTATATCCAGTATTCACTCTTTTGTTCATCCTCTGCTGTTGCCAGAAGGGGACCAAAAAAAAAAAAAAAAGCAGGCAAATGTCAAAGACCAAATTGGGTCAAAAAGTTCCACTTATACTGCAGCTATATAGGGATTTCAAAAGGCTGGTTTTTCCCTTCTTTGCCGTACTGATGTCATTGTCCTCTGACTGATTTAGCTGTCAAAACATTTAGGTCACTGTGTGATTTTCTTCTTTTTTATATTTGATGGACAAGTGCAGAGGCTGATGGGTAAATCTAGCAGGAAGATTAGCAGAGTGGACAGGTGTGTTATATAAGTGAATTAAAGGCAGCAAAATACAAAAAAGATGCTTTCCTTTCTGTGTGCTTGCTTCACCCAAGCATATCCAACGCAGTCGTTATTTTCCTAACCTTGTCCACGTACAGCTGCTTTAACCCCCGCATGCCAGTTTGAGATAAAACAGCAGGATGGGGTTTTGAACTAGCAACCCAGCAGCCACATTGCGAGAGCTTTACCCTCCGAGGCATGCAGGTCCAGACCTACTGGCAGAGCATTCTGACAGAGAGCAAACACATGTAACCAGTGGGAGTCAGCCCATCTGTCTCTGTCTCGGCTAGCGGGACACACACACACACACACACACACACACACACACACACACACACACACACACACAATTCTTCAGTAAAGGGAGACATGAGCCTGTGTTGGCAGTGACAAACGAAGTGCACAGTGAGGGAAAACCAGTTAGAAGATGAAGTGACCAATAGATCAGACAACTGAGACTCTCCCTTTCTAACTTGCTCTCCTCCAGCATGGTTCTGCTTTTCCTCTCTGCCTCCACTTACTAACATGGCTCAGATTATTCTAAGGTTAGTTTACAAAACACCCTCTAGGAAATGCTTATTTTCATATCCTCAGTAGCATTGAGTCACACAAATATTCTCAATAAAATGTGTAAAATGTCATTAAAAAAACACAAAGCAATGATCTGCAATTAAATAAAAACAAAAATATTACAAAACAACTTGTCAACTGTTGGCAGAAATTTAAATTATTTGTAAACATGTCTGCAGCTTAAACTAGAATAGACTATAGTTGGTTTATAGCTTATAGATAGAAATAATTTGGGTGAGCCTTAGCCATCACCTTAGGTATACTGCTAAAGGATTCAAGCTAATTTATGCTGCTGTATTGTACATGAATAAGTATGTCTGATTCTAACATTTCCAACATTGTCAAACGTCCGAAACGTTTGAATCAGACATACGGTCCACCAGGGGGCAGTGCTGAGATCAGAGTTCATTTCCAGATTCCAACATCAGTTTAAGACAACAGCAAACATGGCAACAGTGGACGAGATCATAAAAAATTAACATGTTCAGAAAGAGACATAGAAAGAGGCAATAAGGTAGATGGTGGTGGTCTTGAACACACTGGGCCTGATTTATTAAATGTTAGCCTGTGTAAAAATGTGCAAACTTGAAAGCCCATGCAAAAACATGTTTAAGTGGATTTACTAACTGGGTGCACTGAGGATTGCATCTGTTGCGAGAAGGAGGCGCAGACACCACGAAAGACAACGGAAAGACCATATCTTTGCTGCTCCTGTTAATCTTTTTGGAATGCCAGAGGCAAGGATTATTGAAACATATTGCTGGGTTGCTGTGTTGTATGCTTTTAGGCAGGATGGGCCGTTGCTGCTGCGCTCTGGGTCTGCTGGCATTCAGAGCCCTCAGCCCTGCCTGTTCCCCTATCTTCCATCCCTCTCTTAAGGGCATTAATGACCATCATTCACCCAGATACAGCACTTGCCAGCTGCGGAGTGTGTGCTGCAATGTGCTGCCATTAGCGCACACAGCTTACACTACATGCGTAATGAAAGGTGCCACAGGAGGCACGTTCATTTGATCAATATCTCTTGGGCTGAACATTTTATTCCATCAATAAAAACTATTGTTTTGTTGCATACATCACTGCAATCAGCTCTATTGCATCGTACCTGGTATTCCTTATGTCTTATTTGCCGAGGTTTTATTATAAGCTATTTGTTTTGGAACTTCGTCTTAGAACTTGTCACCTCCTCTTAACCTCATCTGGTGTTCTTGTGGTTTTGCCAGCTGCATTAACTGTTTTCAGTATAGAGTATTTACTAGTCATTCTTTTTTGCCTCATTCACTAATATCTAAATCTCTACTGAGTCAAATTTAATTTTGCATTTGACTTTTCTGCTATATTTCCAAACTCTCCATGGCAACACCACAACACACGCTAAACCCCCATTTGAATACTGCTGTTTGCGCTAACATTCTTAGTTGATCACCTGCAAATGCGAATCATAAACAAAGAACACTGGCAATATATTTGCACGCAATTTTGCGTTCTTTATCAGGGATTTTAGTTAATCCGGCCCATTGTGTCTTCTACTTCTTTGTTCCTTTTGCTGGTTGCATGTTGGAGTACATATCTGCAAACTCTCTGAAAATTGAAATGCGCATGTAATTAATGCAAAGGAAATGGCTGTACAGGTGAATTAAAGACATATATATTTATATTTCATTAATGTGTGCCCCTTATTCGTCCCCAGAAGGGTATCCCTGGCTTAGAGTTATGGTGTTTGGTGTTTGTTGACCCCTCTTTCCCATCCTGGTTCTGGTTCTGCTGGAGGTTTTTGTATTCCTGTTAGAAGTGAGTTTTCCACCTCCATCCACCACTACAATCATGCTCAGGATGGGTGATTCAATTGAAGAGAAGATTTGATCTGTTGGTTTCCGTAACTAGATTCTTTTATGAATTGGATTAAATAAAAACAGTTATGATAAATTGGGCAACAATAAATTGGACTGTATCTGTAGAAGCACCTTGAGATGACCTTGTGCTGAATTGGTGCTGCACAAATAAGGCTGAAGTGAATCTAACTGAATATGGATGCCATCTATGAGATGCTAAGCCAATCAGAAGAAAAATGTGGAGAGGTTTTAACATTCCCCAGATAAAAAAAAACTGTGAGCAAAACAATTTTACAGACTTTATTTCCAAGAAAGTTGGAAATATGTATTACAATGCAATATGGACAAATCTGTCATTTATTTATTTATTTTAACCTTTACTTTTATGGTACGGCTCTGGTGAGAGGCAAAGTAAGACAGAAAAGTTTATAGAATATAGAACTAATAGTGAACCAATAAATGTTACCATCAGAAGATTAAGTGGTGACTTGTGAGGGTGCCAGGATTAGGTATAAAAGAGGCAAAAAAAAAAAAAAAAAAAAAAAATTAATGGTGGCTCACCACTGTGTACCAAACTCTACCAGATAATAATCAATAGGTTTTAAAAAAATATGTCATAATGCAAAACTGCAAGGACTGAATCTGAACATTTATATTACAGTGCAGCCTCCATTGTGGAACAATTCAGGGATTTTGATGACATCTTAGTTCCTCAACATCAAGGAAACAAAACCGTAGCCGAGGTTCAGGTTGTATTATTTATACCTGTTTGTTTTGCAGTAAGATAAGATTCTTAAATACATAGATATTGTAAAAACCAATGTAGAACAGAACAACATAATGAACCTAAAAATCAAAGAAATACAAGCAAAAAACGATCAAAGTTCCAACAATTAAACCATTTAATAAAACATTAGTATCAAAACAACATCTATAAACAAAAAATCACATATAACCTGACTCTAGAAATGAATGCATGAGTAGATCATGTGAAAGTCTCCAAAAACATGTACAAACTAATGCTGCAGCTTGCTCTGTTCAACAATGCCAGCAGGACAAAAGCTGTTTTAATAAAGTTTAGTTTAACATTTTAGGACTAAAAACTTTCATTCAGAGGACGGAAGCTGGAGGGGATGGAAGGAATCCTATGGAGTAGAAAAAGCTATTTGTTGTAACTACTGGTAGCCTGTCATGGGCAAGGACATAATATACATAGATGCCTCATAGACTGACGCTGCCTATTGGTGGTGACAATCAACATGGCCACCATCTTGGATGGGTCTCCTATGCGCCTCCAAAGTATTTATTTCTAAGGTTATGCCCAACTACAACCATCGGAACTCCATGAACTTTTACCCGATTTTTTTACGGTTTGGTTTGTTACAAACAGCAGAGATGTATTTATGATAAAGTTTACTGTTACACATTAAAAATACCTGCTTTAATGCTGAAATCATTTTTAATATGCTCTTTAACAAAGACATGTATGGTAAAATATTAACAGATGTCAAAACCAAACTTACGCCCTTGCCGGTGACCCTGCATCAGAATAAGCAGGTAAAAAAATTGATGGATGGATGTCAGCTGTAACTGTCTGGTATACAGCGATGCTCGTCCTTAGTCTGGAGGACCATATAACTGCTTTGTTTAAGGCTTGTGACTGAACCGTGACACCAAAGAAAACAAAATTTGATAGTTGTGACCTTTAAGCCCTCGTGCATCACCCCATGAGACGGTAGACACGTCTTCTTATGAGTACAGATGAGAGCCTATTTCAGCAGATTTCGGGAAAGACTGACCTCTGGTTATATGTACAAAAGAAAAGAAAAGTTTCCAGGCTGTTATCAATAAATGATGCAAAGCCAGCATCTGTAAGGATATGGGGGTGCATCAGGGTTCTTAGCACAAGTGATTTGCAAATGTGCAACAGTACCATTTACGTAGAGCTGTATACTGGAGAAACATGAGACCATAAAGATGATGCCTTTTTCCCTGGTTATTTCTGCAGAACAATTCCAGGCCTCATTCCGTACGACTTACAGCAACATAACACTAGCAGCATTTCCATTACCCCTAGAATATTGCAATAAACAACCAGCAATGGAAACACCTACATTTTGAAAAAAATCTCAAATATCACTAAATAGTTTTTATGCTCTCATGAGGTGGTTTGTCTGACATGTCGATATAGAAGTATATCGCAAAAGTGTAATGGAAACACTTTTTCGCATTTACACGTCGCCAGACGTGACGTAGTGAGTCAAGTGACCAGTTATTTCAAGTAAAGATGGCGCAGTATGCACGGACGGAGGATTAGACAGAATAATTAAAAATAAAACCATCATTCTTGATAGCAAACAACAACAAAATGAATTAGAATAAAACAAGTTTTACAAGAAATTACAAATCGCCTTCCTCCCCAAAGCGGAGTCTCGCGGGACGAAATTTTACGAGAATCACTGTTTATGTGCTAAACACCATTCAATGGAAACACCTGCATATCACAATTGTACTTTGTCTAGGCTTTTGAAATACTGCTTTTTTTTTGCAACAAACTACAATGGAAACAGGAAACTGCAACACCAACAGCAGAAGAATAAAACCAAAGAAATGATGTTAAAGGCACACAGAATGCCGCACAAAATGTACCATACAAATTAAGTTCTAAATAATAATAATTATAATTAAAACATAAACGTGTATGTGTATTGTCCCACCAGCCATTGAGAAAATTGAGTGATGGTTGGATATGTAAAGTAACACACACTCAATGCGTAAATGCACACAACAGCTTGTCTGAAACAGCTGGACCTATGATGAATGGCTCATCATGAGGAATGGCTCGTAAGCCGGTTCCGACTTCCACGTTCTGTGCTCTTGTACCTCTGTGATGCTTTGGGCCAGGCGTTATAGAGACGCTCCAGAATGAACCAGTCTGTCTACAAGCGCTGACAACACTTCTGGAAACTGTTAAACACCAGCCCTCTGACACTCCTCCACCTTTCTGGTGTTGGTGATGTCCATGACATGCCCACCAAATAAAGCATTCTTACGTTTAGCGACACGATCCATCAGGATCTCAGTCTCGCATTTTGAAAATATCCACTTCTTCGCTCTTTTCCTTTTCTGAGCCATTATGGAAATGATATCAATGTATATTAACAAAGGTGTTCACCTGACCTTTTATAGCCACCACATGGGCGGGGCAAGGCGCTCCCTCATGTGTGCCAATATTAGAGTTGATTCTGATTTATAAACAAAAACAGGTGTTGGACGTGCATGCGCACAATGAAAGTTTTTGTGCACCGTTTTACTCCTGTTTTACCTACATACACCACCTGTAGTCATCTTTCCTACATACACTTTTATAAATGAGGCCCCAGGTCTTCCAGGCTGAGTAGATGGATGATTCATCTTGTTATCAGTACACAGCTCGTATTCCTTTCTATGATGTCCAACTCAACAAGTTCAAGGACTTATGGGGGGAAGGTATTCAGTCTTTAAATATTTAATAGAATCCACATCAGAAGTCTTCAGGAAAATCATTGGGAAGAATGAATGTTGTTTAAATTTGCATTTGCAATGTCTCAGCACCAACTTAAATATCACATATTGTGATGTTAAAGACTATGTTTCATGTCTGAATATGCCTTTTATGGTGTTTATATTCTGTTCAATACATTGCAATAGAATAGTGCGCCTGCTTGTGGCTGCCATTAATGTGACAAACTATCCATAAGTCAATTCTCCACCTATAAATTTGGATGTGTTCTCACACAGTAGGTATGGTCACACTAAATGACATCCTATGGCCTTTTCCTCAGTGCCCCTTGTTTCCTCAGCACACCTAGTTGGGAACTGCCTTGATTTTAAAGGAACGATGGGAGGAAAAGTATTCCAAGGACATAGGAAAATTCAACCATACTCACACCAAGCTTTGAGTTGGTCTGCAGTTTTAAAACTACAGACATTCAAAACATATGTCATAAAAATTGCATTAAAGATCCTTGATCATATTCTAAAATTTACATATGTGACATAGGTGTAAAGGACACAAATACACCTACAAGCACCTGGTTGGACTGAGACCACTGGAGTACATTGAACTCATTGTTATGTTCAAGGAACTTGTTGGAGATGATTTGAGCTTAGTGACATGGTGCATTATCCTGCTGTTAGTAGCCACCAGAAGACGCTACCCTCATGGACATGGTCAGCAGCAATACTCAGGTAGGCTGTGGGGGGTTAAATCGTACATAGTTGGTGTTAAGGCGCCTAAAGTGTGCCAAGAAAATATCCCCACACCATTAACCCGCCGGCATCCTAAACCTTTGACAAAAGGCAGGATGGACCCATGTTTTCATGTTTCCATCAAATTCTGATCCCACCATCTGAATGTTGCAGTTGAAATGAAGGCTCATCAGACCAGGCAACATTTTTTCATCTTCTGTCTTTCAGTTTTGGTGAGTCTGTGTGAATTATAGCTTCATTTTCCTGTTCTTGGCTGACAGGAGTGACACCTGTAGAGATATAAATGCATGGCTTGTTTGTCCTACAGTATTATGACCACCATGGAAAAATAGCTTTTTCATATACAGAAGCTACGGTCTCAGAAAATAGACCTAATTTTATCAAATGCACAAAGGTACAAAGTATTGTCACTGGGGTGTTACCTACAAAGGTACGACTGCTGTACCAACACTGAGTGTTTATTTGTACCTTATAAAGACCAGCATTATATCCCTGGGGGTTATATATAAATAATGTGTTTTTATGTGAATTTTTCAAGTCGTATTGCGATAAGGAAGGGGGATGGATGAGAGAATATGTGTGACAGAGAGAGAAAGGTGAAGACAGGAAGACAAGAAGAGAAAGACAGATTGTGAACGTGAAAGAAAAAGGTGGCGACAGGTTTCTCCTAAAGCGGGATTCATTACCATGCATCTGTTTGAGCGCCAACTGAGGTCTTGTTGCCAATGGCAATATGGAGGGGAGTTAAATGGCATCAGCATCCTTTTCTCCTCCACCTCCTCGTTTGCTTCCTTCCTATCTCCCTTCCTTCCCTCTCTCTGCTGTCTCTCCTCTCTCATTCTTCCAGCCAGAGCTGTGAAACACATCAGCATGTCTGCTATTGCTCTGGCCTCGCCATCTGCAGACGCCGACACAGTGCAGACAAGAAAAGTCCATTATCGCTTTCCTCAGTGTGACTATTTATCTCGCTCACTATCTCTCCCTGTCACTTGCAAACCCACTCACCTACCCCACCCTGCCTGCAACCACCCACATGCACACACACACACACGCACACACACACACACACACACACACACACCAGTCAACTAGGGCTGTGATGGGCAAAACACTGCATCACTTGTCTTTTTGTTTTTAGCCTGAGCTGCTGAGCACCCTTCCTTTCCAAAGGGATGTGTAGGTAAACACTGTGTGTGTGTTTGTCTGGTTGCTGGGGAGAATTTTCAAATGTGTGTGTAACTTACTGAATAATACCCCCAGTACCTATCATCTAGAAGACATTTAACACCCCACAGCTCCAGCGGGGATGCTCCATAACAAACAATGACGTACACATACACCCATTCACACACAAAATCATACAGCACTTCTTGGGAGTTATCTACCGTAGTGCTACCTATCATTCACACACACCAATAAGCAACGTGGGGTTCAGTGTCTTGCCCAAGGACACTTTGACATGTTTTCTGATGAAGCTGGAATTAAACCTTCAGTCTTCCAACTGGCTCTTTCTCCCGAGGTACAGCCGCCCCCGGTTTGTTCCCTTGAGTCACCAAAGACAGAATTTGAGAAAATGTTCAGGGTACTTTAACAGAATAGATGAACATTTTCAGAAAAGGTAATATTTAACAAGAAAGATGTTTTAAAAATATAAACTTTAGTTGTAGCCTCATAATCTAAAAACTGAGGCTGCCCTGAAAAAAATGTCTGTATGTTTACTGTGATTAAAAGAGTTGAGCTTCTGTGACATGTTCAGAGAATATAAACCTAGCAGAGCTCTTAGATCCAAAGACTCAGGTCAGCTAGTCCAGACTAAACATGGAGAAGCAGCATTTAGCTGTTATGCTGCAAACAAGTGGAACAAACTGCCAGTGGAGATAAAAATTTCACCAAATGCTGTTTCACCAGACACTTTTAAATCCAGGTTGAAAACATGTCTTTTCTCATACACCTATGCATGAAATCTGTTACTTTTAAAGGTCCCATATTATACACTTTATTCCTAATCTGAGACCATTCATTAATATCTAAATGAAATATTTCCGCCATGGTATGGACAAATCGACCCTCAGTTTGAGTGCAGCGGCTTCTCTTCACCTCCCTCTTTTTAGCAGCTTCAGAAATGTGCCGTTTATGGTGGGCGGAACCCTGGTGGAGCAGCTCAGCTGTTGGCTCCGCCCATCGCTTGCCCGTCATGAGGTGATTGACAGGTTAATATATTTTCAAGCTATCAGACTAATAAGGCCGAAACGATAAAATAACTGCCAGCTCTTACCTCTCCAGCTGTGTCACGGACAGTTGGTATTGAACCTGGCTTCAGCTTCAAACGGTTGGCGAAGCCTGCTTTCCATGCCCCCATGTTGTGGAAACAGTCCTCTTTGAAATGCTGGCCACAGACATGCAAAACCTTTGGAAGTTTTCCGGGTACATTTCCTCCAAAAATAAAATTAATCCACTCAGTCCTCGTGGGTTCAGTGGATGGAAGTAAAAAAACGTTTTCGTGTTCATTTATGCAGCCACAAACAGAACAGTGCTTCTGTCGCTTAGCCATGTCCGCTAACGAGGGTTGCCGAAGAGGGAAAAACACTGGGCGCTAGGTGATTTTTAGAGGGCGGGCTTTGAGAGCCGGTAGACGGGTCCATCGCTCTGTGGGGAGTGGTTATTGTCCCTTATGACGTCATAACGTACACGCTTTCAAACAAGCTAATTTCAGCGCTTACTTCCCTAGAGGTGGAGCAGGGGGGAGAGAGAGCGCCTGAAAGAGTTTCACACTTACGGGTCTCCTACACATGCGGGGGGACCAGTATGACTGTTCCAAAACCATTAAAAAGTGAATTTTGCATAATATGGGACCTTTAACTTATATTGCTTTTAATAATTTTCATTTAATTAATTTTTTACTGTGAATTTAATGTGATTTTTTATATTTGTTGGAGCCTTTTACTACTTTTTAACACTTTCTTTGCTTGCTTTCTGTAATGATAATATAATATTTTATGTAAAGCACATTGAATAGTCTTGTACATAAAATGTGCTATACAAATAAACTAGCCTTGACTTCTACATGCATTTTTACATTTAAAAGAACAAAGGAGACCATCAATAGCAAAAAAAAAAAAAAAAAATCTTTTTAGGGTTAAAAGAGAAATAAATAGGCTTGACCCGGGTCTGTTTACTTTGACTGTATATTACTGATTCATTTCATTAGCATTTCATTCGGTAAAAAATCATGGTTTTGTTTTATAAGTGTTTTTTTACCATAATGTTTTAATTTAATAATGGGACTTTGGCCGATTATTAAAAGAATATCATTTTAAACGGAAAAACAGAGAAACACCAGAACTATTCTGGTTTAAACTATTCAAACTCACTCACCTTACCTTAGTAAGCAAGCAAGCTGAGCTGTGAATGAAACACTTTCCACCACTCATTTTTTCCTCTCCCTTTTTTTGGTGTTTAACCTTCAGATACCATGAAACAAATTCCCATCTTTGTATTTTTAATACCAAATACCTTTGAAAAAGGCAGTGCGGATCCATCCATCCAGAGGACACCAAGGGCTTTTTCCCAGACAGTTTGGCATTTTGGCTATCTATCAAATTGCATTGGAGCAAAGCGTTTACCTCCTGCGACCCTCATTTTAACTACAAAAACTCAGTTTAATGGCAAAGCCAGCACTATATTAGCAGAAAACACCCATGCCTGCCTCCTTCCAAGTGGTTTGCAGTTGTGTGTCTAGGTAGAATGGTGAGATATGGCAACGTGTAAGGAAAAGGTCTATCTCGTCAGGATGGATCTCCATCAGTGCTGCAGAGATGTCTTAGCTTTCAAGCCTTCAGCACACTGACACAAGACTTTAAGAAACTCTTTCGAAGTGCCAGTTAAGCTCTGACATAGAGATTTATACAAGGAAAGTACAAAAGCAAGGTTGATTCAGCTAAACTAGTCTAAAAGTAGGACAGAGTGAGGGGAGACTGAACTGGAGGAAGTAAAAATCTGACCTGAGGGGTTGATTCTTATCAATCTTTCAATGATAAAGCATTAGAGAGAGAACAATCACATACAGTCACCAGCCACTTCATTAGGGCCACCTCTTCACATGCTTATATCTAATCCGCCAATCACATGGCAGTCACTTAATGCATTTAGTCATGTAGACATGGTCAAGACGACTTGCTGAGATTGAAACTGGGCATTAGAATGAGGAAGAAATGGGATTTAAGTGATTTAAAATGGGGCATGGTTGTTGGTGCCAGACGAGCTGGTCTGAGTATTTCAGAAACTGCTGATATACTGGAATTTTCACTCACAACCATGTCGATGGTTTACAGAGAATGGTCTGAAAAAGAGAAAAAAATCCAGTGAGCAGCAAGTCTTTTGGACAAAAAAGCCTTGTTGACGTCAGAGGTCAGAGGAGAATGGGCAGACTGGTTGGAGGTGATACATCATAGCTAATTGTTTCATTTTCCAGAAGGTAAATCAAATGTTTTCACCTTCCTTTTTCCCCCCACACACAGATTGAATCTGACTGCATTTCTTACCAACTCAATCCACTTTGCCACATAACTGGATAGGGTTGAATAAAATTTTTTATCTGCTAAAATACTTCATCTTATTTTTAACTGTTGGTGAAAGTGTTAATATATTAAGCCAGGGCTACTCAATTTGGCTCTATGAGGGTCACAATCAAGCAGGTTTTCCATGTATCCCTGCTTTGACATACCTGACCTGATTAATGAGTTATTGTGCAGAACTTGATAAGCTGTTAGATCCATTTAATTAGATTTAAGTGTGTTGAAGCAGGGATACATGGAAAACCTACTGGACTGTGGCCCTTGTGAGATTGAATTAAGTAGCCGTGCATTAAGCCATAATTTATACTGTATTCTGCTGGATTGGTTTTTGTTTGGCTATTGTCCCATTTTTGTCTTAATAACATTTTACATACATAATAACAAAAAAAATTTACAAAGACTATGAGCTGACGAAACTAACACTGCCACATTCAATGTACCACTTAAAATGAAATCCATTGAGCCTTTCGTGCTGAGTAGCTAGCTATTGCAGTAGCCTTAAAGACACACTATGTAACTTTCCAACAATAAAACTCTGTTTTCCAGGCTCATTTGATGGCACAGCAGCATCTATTATATGTTATTCTGGAGCTGTCGCTGCCCAGCAGTGTCCCTAGGCCGAGAAACCACACTATACAACAACTCTTGCTCCCAGGACACCATGTGATGCAGCAGTCAAGTCTTACTTTACACTATGTCATGCACTAGCAAACTGATATAAACATGCATTCATTCATTCATTCATTATCTGTACTGCTTTGTCCATTAAGGGTCGTGGGTAAGCTGGAGCCTGTCTCAGCATTTTAACAGGTGAGAGGCAGGGTACACCCTGGACCTGGACAGGTCACCAGTCCATCGCAGGGCACTGATATAAACACTGATTCATCAAAGAAACACAAGAAGACATTATCAGTGGAAGAGAGGAAAAGAAAAAGAGAAAGGGACAGGGCAAGAGATAAGACAAGAGTCAAGATAAGACTGTCTTTTACTTGCTGGGAGAGCTCACAGTACAGGTAGGATGCAAGATGAATGCCAAATTAGCTGTTGATAAAAAATCTACAATAGTTCTGTTGTGCATCTTTAAAGGCTACACACTCTGCAAGAAGCAAGAACTTTTTTCTTGTTCTTGAGGCCAAAATTACGCTATTTTGCTCTTGCAGACATGAATGGGGACATTCTCGATAAATCAGCTGAGCAGAACTTTCCTTTCATGGGGCTCCAAGAAGTATTGTATGATGGGTTGGACATTTGAGGAGAGTGTTGTTAAATTAAGGAAAGTTGTGGCATCCGCATTTCCCCTGATGCGAGGCTGAACAGATTTTTAATGAACAGCTGATTGAGGTGGTGAGAAAGTACGTAAATGTATACAACACATGGGATTTAAAGACACGGATACCGCCGTATGCACAACCCCACCCAGCCATGGACAAAATTTCTTGTTAAATATGAACCTTGTCAGCTGTCCATTACACATAAAAACACAGACATCCCCTCTGCAGTCATCCCCGCCCCATCGCCGACAAAGCTTCTCCTGGAGTACAAATTAATAATTAAGACTAATACAATTTTCTTCTTCTTGCGGCCTGTGGACAGGAAACTCATAAAAGGCCCAGATGATGGCAGATACCTGCCCACCTCAGGAGAGTCTGTACTGAAACCTAAGGACCAATAATGGAGGGTGCCAAGAGCCAAGAGGCCAGAGCACACTCACCTCCATCATGCACCACTGATGACAGACTGAGCAGAGAACAGGTCACCATGATATATCCAGAGTCCTGAAGGCAAGCCTTGCCACATGATCTTTGATGCATTTGTGGTCAAGTGGTTTCCCCTGCAGTTGACCTATCAACACAATTACGATGAGAGGATTATATAATGATAACCTCATATAAAATGGGATAGATACAGTATCTAAGGGTGAACCAAGGTCCAATTAGAAAACCTGATATTCCTCAGCTGTTCCTCTTGACTGTCTTTCTTCAGTACTAATGAGGCCTTACTAAATTATCAAGAGGGGGATAGGATTGTCTATGGTGAAAAACCTCCTGAAAGCACAGCAATTGCCATGCTCAAATATGTGCCCTGAAGGAAACGCTGTGGTATTGTCTCTGCAATCGAGGCAAACAGAATTTCCCATGTAGTTTTCTTCAACCAACATTTACTCCCGTTTATCTACATCACCAGACCCAGCTGCAGACTGCTGATTGGTTTTGCCTGAGTAATGAGCACAATCGACAGAAAGTACAATTTAATTAGTAGCCTCAAACGGCAATGCTGAGATGGAAGATACTGGAACAGGACGGGGATGGCGATTAATGAAACAACGCCTTCCCAGTGTTCCATCATTTCAATCTGATTTATTAATTACCCATGGCGGTGAGGTTTTTATCTCCCCCGTCATGCAAATTGGCAAAAGACACACACACACACGCACACACATACAAAAAGGCAATATCTAATATCGAGAGGAGATTTCCCTTCCTTCAGTCTGATATTCAGCTATGTGACTCGCTGTAGGTTTGTTCGAATGTGCGGTTGATTGACAGCTCGGTGAAGTCAAAACACACAAACTGCACCAAACGTGCTTGAACTCAAAAATGCGCCCATGATTGGATTTTTTCTTTAATAGGTGGAGGGTCGAGGTTGGGGGTCTGATTAAATGCAGCATGTTCTTGGCTGTTATGATGGCAAGTAGTGACATCATGGCCACAAGGCAGTGAGGGGAAAATAAAAAATGAAATCCTACTTTAATATCCAGCTGCTGGGTGCCTCTGGCTGGGATTAGGACCAAATTATGCTTGAGCGCACTGCACATCCTCTCTGGCGTACTGTAAATCACCAAACACAATCAGACAGACAAGAAAACAGAACATACCGAACAGCAGACAGACACAGCAGGAGTGTTAATACTAGGACAACTTTCATTTATCTCATACCTCTTTGTGTTTTATATACCAAATCAAAACTGTGATGCACAGCCACAAGATCTCCCTGTTGCATGGCTTTGTATGGCTGAGTCTCCAAAATGGACACAAAGCAAATCTTTCCAATTCTAGTTGCCTTTGCATCTTCTTTACAATTTTTTTTTTCCTTTTTTTTGTTCCTAATAATAATAATAAGGCTATCCAGTAGTAGATTAATGAAAATATGTATGTCTCATCGGGCAGATTATAGAAAACACAAAACTCCTTGAGGACTCAGTTCTCTTGGCCAACAAAATTGCGCCTCTAGTGAGATTTTTTTTTTTTTTTTTTTCAAAGGGTGTCATTGTGTGTTTGCAATGTGAAACAGCGTGAACTGCTCCTGTGTGCATTCTTTACGGCCACAACTAAACCACTGAGTGCCTGATGTGTCACATGCAACCATTATAGCCAACATCTGCAATGTAATGTAAACCAGTTTGTCAGCTGTCTGTGGGAGTGAACCTTTCCTTCTTTGTTTATTTATTTTGTCCATTAACACTAAGGACACTGAACAGAAAAATAGATACCTAAAGTTATGTAAGTCAAATACATTTTTTTCCTTAAAAAAAAAAAAAAAAAAAAAAAAAAAATATATATATATATATATATATATATATATATATATAAACAAATATTGTGCTTTTTCACTTTTCTGCTTTAAACCAAATATGTGGAAAAAGTAAAATTCAAAAACATGAATTTCAATGTAATTAGGTAAGTACATTAAAAATAAAAAAGAAATTTCACAAAACAAAAATCCACCTCAATGTCCTGTTTCTGACTGATCAGATGCTCCATGGGGGTAAAAAACAAGTGCCTACATTTGATTTTTTTCTTTTTTTACATATTTTTTTTTTTTATCGGTGACAGCTTGTGACCCGGAAGTTATCTCTGCTCCATTTAAGAAAATAAAAGAAAAAAGGATTCATGTGTGATCAAATGTTTTTCTCTGCCTGTCTATCCACAATCAAACTGAGTTCATTTAGCTCACCAAGGGACCAGCAGCACAGAGTACAACCAAGCTAAAGTCTCTAATCGTCAGAAAATAAGACAACATAAGTAAAAATGTTGAATGAGCCTCAGTGGAAAATGTTAAGCAAGTTAAGCTAATAAGTGCCACCATCACCCAAAAAACTTGAGGATGCGTTAACAAGCTAAAACTGTTTTCTCTCAGTATCTGTATGAACTTTGTGGAAATTTTTAGCTTGATAATGTTCATGTGGAGAGTCTGTAAGCAAACAGAAAACCTTTTAAAGTTTCTTTATTCTGATCAGGAATATTAGATGGAAAATAAAATTAACAACAAAGAGATGAGGACATTTCTCATGGCGAAATCATCACCTAGATTAACTCATTTTAGACAAATTAGACAAACTGTAGACAGATTGTCTACTCAATGTTTTTCTACATCACACTGTTACTTTACCAAGATGAAGGAATTTTCTTCTATTTAGTTACATTAACCTCATTATATAAAACCCTGGTCATGTTTTGTCCAGTTTTGCTACAATATTAAGTCGACTTGAATAACACTTTTTACAGTGCAATCTTCTACTGGGAACCATGTTGTTGCATGAAAACACTGCTGCAATTGTTAATCTAACACACACCTTTCCCTTCCATAAACCACCCCCACCACCTCCATCTCTCTTTGCCTCTGCATCATTGCAAGAGACCTTGATATTTCTTTGAGGGTTTGCCACGGCACATTTCCACGGTAAATCTAGCATGTTATGCCCGCACCAGCGTTGCCAAGTCCTCATCACTCATCGCGATGACTCACAAAGCAAGACCAGAGCACAAATGTCTTCTGCCATTGAACCCCTGAGACTGTTTTGACAAAAAACTCCTTTAGCATTTGCATCAGACTAGTGTCATGTATGAGAAATAAATAATTATTTTAGTGATTCATTCAATCTTAATTGCTGCTGTCCCCAGCTGCTTCTTATCTTCCATATATTTCTTCTTTCCTGATAAATCAGGCTCATAGATGCAATTATTAGTCAAATCATGCAGAAACTTAACATGAAACATAATACTGACTTTCTTGTAAACTATAATCCTCAGCCTTGTTCAGTGTTCCCTTATATTCCCCTGAGGTGGTGGGAATTCATATCCAGCGTGCACAAAAATCAATGATCGCTTGAGTTCATGGTGCAAAAAGAGGCGGAACTCATGTTCGCAGTGATCAAATAGAGTGGCAACTAGTCCCTGAGGCATGACATCTTCCACCCACATAAAGAAAGTACTGCACACATTCACATATACAAACATACACACATATACATAAACTGGGCTTCGAACCTCTGCAAACCAGCTAAAGCAACATTTGATAGGAAGTAATGGAAATGGGGGAACGAGAGCTTGTAATCCTGTAAAGGTGACTCAAATGGGTCCTGGTGGCAGTGTAATATTGGCCCGAGGGCATTGGCAAATGAATCTGTCTGCAGTCACGAAGGCAAATGAACACAAGGAGCTAAGTAAGAGAGTGGCGGGTGCGGTACTTCATTTATGAAATGTATTAGGATTTATGAGGCAATGAAGTGTAAAGGTGTTTTATTACTCTCCCACCGCCATCAGTCCAACAAGATGGGAAGCAGAAATGACACTAAATGTTTCAACTGCTGTTTTCTATCCTTTATTATTCTAATGGAAGGAAACTGGTTTAATGAAGAAATCAATTTGAAAAACTTCTCACATGAGCCATCTTCCACATTTTCTCTTATTAGAGTAAAAAAAAAAAAATCCATCTCTGTATTTTCTGTGCCACACATGCTGTTATGGAAGAAACACCTCTCCAGGTCACGCCATCACCCGGTCTGACAAAATACACCTGATGCCATATTTGCTGAGAATGTATTTCCAATATATATACTCTGTGTGAAAAAGCCACCATCAATACGCGCCACTGTGACCCCTGGTGAACCAATCCTGAAAGCTGACCAGGTGTGGAAGGAGAGAAATGGTGCTAATCTCCACTAGCTGTAGAGTATGGGAGGGTCTGGTGTGTTTGAGGCTGTGTATTTATGTACTTGTGAGCGCTGATGTTTGTGCACACCATGGGACTGAAATGCGAAGAGGGGTTTTGCTGGTTCAGTGCATCCTGGTTGAGATCAAAATCAACTTGAGGTTATGTGAATGAGGTCTCCAAGGAGGGTAATAGAGAAAAAGGCCCGTTTGGTGGTTTGTGGTAGATTGTGTGTGGGGGGGCATGTGTGTGTTTGTCTGCATGCACACAATATGGATCAAAACAGGACCTTGGCTTTTTTTTTTTTTTTTTTTTATCTAAATTAGACTTACCAGCCTGATTTGTTAATTATTTTGCTCACTTATGAGGGAATTTGTGTCATTTTGTTATGGTTGGGTTATTTCATATTGCAGTAATACGGGTAGCACAGGGAGACAGCACACAGCCTGGAACAAACATCTGCCTCAGAGGACAAATTTAGGGCAATTAGATATAAGAAATAACATACCGCAAGGCATTGTGGTTTAAATTGTCTAACGTGGGTACAAATCTATCAATTGAAAGTGAAATAAAGATAAAACAGACAAAATAATTCACTTTATTTCCACTGAAACACAAAAAGCTTCTGGTTAAATCACTAAAAATTAATTAACTTAATTATAAAAGACTTTAGTTGAGTTTTTATACAGATTATTTCAATAGTCTTACCTGGTCTTTGACATTAGTTAAATGTTTCTGGATGTGTCCTTATTTAATAATATTTTTAGCCTGGTAGGTCTCCTGTAGTATCTGATCTCGTGTATCTGATCTAACCCTTTAAGGCCTGACCCATGAAAAAATGGTAACAAAAGTCCAATTTTTTTAATATGAGGTCTTTATTTGGCCCTTTAACAAAATGTTACAAAATAAAATTAACATTTTGGGGGGATATCTACCATTTATTACCATGTGATATTTTAAAAAATATTATAATGTGGTTTTCTGCTTCTGGGTATCTATTAGGGGGACAAAAGACAAGTATCAGATTGTGTTCAACAGAATTTTGAGCAAAGTTTATACCATAAATTAAAGCAAAATTTCTCAGAAACTGTATGTAACACATATGTCATGTCAGGCTCTTCTGGGTTAAGATGATGTAGCAACAAGACGCAGCCATGCAGAGTCTTCATTCCAACTTCTGACAACAGTGCTGAATTCAAACTATAAGCCAGATTTTAAACTGTGTTGATAGACCAAGTAATACCAGAGGTATGATACTTTTTCTATCTATTTTATCATCATGTTTGGTGCAGGAAGAAACTGTAAAAATGGCTGATTCTAAAGAAAGCGCTCGCAAGCAAGAAGAAAAGTGTTAATGAAAAGTTGGACATGTATTTTCCTCTGTGGTCTCAATGAACAATCTTGTTCATTAAGACCACGGAGTTTTCTCACAGTAATTGCGTAATTGAGCTCATTGATTATCTGCACCGCTTTGTCCATTATGGAGAAGCTGGAGCCTATCCCAGCATTTAGCAGGTGAGAGGCAGGGTACAACCTAAACAGGTCACCAGTCCATCGCAGGGCCAACACAGAGAGAGACAAACAACCATTCACGTTCACCCTTAGGGAGAATTTAGAGTGACAAATTAACCTAACATGCATGACTTTGGACGGAAAGGGGAAGCCGGAGAACACGGAGAGAACCCATACATACACGGGCAGAACATGCAAACTCCACACAGAAAGGCCACCGTCCTCAGGGGTTGAACCTCCCCCCAGCCGAGGCTCCAACCTGCGACCTTCTTTCTGTGAGGCCATCATCATCATCATCATCATCATCATCATCATCATATCATCGAGACTTTCCTAATTTTATCACTGCATTAACGTTATCTTCTGTTTTCTTAGCTTTGACATGAAGAGGAAATACTTTGTATGGGGCTTCAGGTCTGATTCCCATTCTGCCATGAAATATTTATAAGCCTGTACTCCAACTTGTATGCTTTTAATTCTGCTCCTGTGAAGTGCAACTGTCGATTGACTAGGTAGTTGTAAACGACAAGGTAAACTGGGTAGCAATAGCTTTGTCAGGAGTTTTTTAGCCAGGAATTTGGAAAATTATACGAATTTTCAGCACCAACAAGAGCACGTTTTTCAAGATATCGCTGTCTGACTTGACCACATTAGTGCTGAACTGGTTTGGAAAGTCTGAAGTCCGCGAACGCCATCCTTGACACAGTTAATAGTCACTCGACAGCAGGAGCGGGGTCCCAGCTAGCTTTTTGCCTCCCACCGTGGTGGCATAAATGAACAACTGGACGTCCCTGAGAATGGTTTATAGCAGGGCTCCTCAATTCAATCCAACAGGTTTTCCATGCATCCTTGCTTCAACACACCTGACTCAAATTAATGAGTCATTGCGATATGTTGTATGTGTTAAAGCAGGAATACATTGAAAACCAACTGGATTGTGGCTCTCGTAGGGCCGAATTGACTAGCCCTGCTGGTCTATAGTCAAAGAAGAAAAATAAACTAACCTGTTAAATTAGGTTTGGGAGCAAAGCCACGAAACCACACCCTTTATTACCTGGTAAACCTTCCTACACTTGGTTCACCCAATCACTATTTGTGTTCACTCACCTCCACCATATCCCTGTCTTCCATCATCCTCCCGCATTCATCCTCAGAATCGAAATCAGAATGGGACTTTACTGCCAAGTTTGCAGATACAAGGAATTTGTCTTGGAGTGGTGGTGCAAAAAAAAAAAAAAAAAAAAAAAAAAAAAAAACATAAACAGTATTTACAGGGCATAGAGTAGAAAAGTAAAAAAAAAATCCACATCTGTATATATACATGATTGTTTGCTTATGAGCAGTGGGCCAAAATACCTGCTGAGAGGTGCAGAAGTCTCATTCACAGTTACAGGAATCGTTTGATAGCAGTGATCACCTCAAAAGGTTGTGCAACAAAATATTAACCCTCTGGTGCATGAATTATTACAAAACAGTACCACATTTTTTTAAATAAAATATTTTACTTCTACAGACATGCACATTGATGTGTTTCTGTTTTTTTAAATGTTATTTTAACTTTTCCTCAGTGTATTGATTTTTCTATTTGATCTATGAACATATTGATGAAATAATATCTTGTCTTATTAATATAATATAAATTTTCTATAAAAACACTTTATCATTTTCTTGTCCTGTTTATCACTGAGGCAAAATACAATGTATGTATATATACTATATCAAATGTAGTTATTCTTTATACGTGGTAGAGCATTGGTGACTCACTAATGTCGAATAAAGTTGCTCATGTATGATTCACACCGATGCATCATTTTAAAAAATGCCTTTAAATATGTGTCCACTGTAGTGGACACTATGCATCAAAAGGTTAAGTTAGGGGGACCATCATTTTTGTCCAGGCCTGTTTCATGAGTTTATTTTTTTAAATAATTCTGTTGAAACATGGTTGAAAAGCAATGTCTGACTTTCATTGGTTAAATTTTTATTTATTATTACTTTTGTCAGATTCAAGTTATTTCTCTGACGATTGTGAGTTTTTCTTTCATTAACCGAAGGGTACCAACAATTTCGTCCACGTCTGTACATGGGCATTTTTTCCATTGTGGTGTCATTTGATGTAGTATTTTTAAAAACTTTATATCTGTAGAATATGTACAATATAAACAATAAATTATGGGGAACTGTAAGTCTATAACACAAATTTAAATATTTATTTTCATGAAACTTAGGTGGGGTTAGTGTTACTACATGAAGAGACAAAATCACTGAACTAAAACCTTTTAAATGCTGAAAAATATTAAATATTTAATAAGTTATTTGAACTATATTCATATATGAGTGCAGGTTCATGGTGCAAGTGCGTAGCCTACTGTAAGTTCAGCAGCTCCCTTTCCCGAGTATTTGCTCTGCACCATCGACTCCAGATATGCAGAAAAAAGGGAGTTGTACTAAAACTTATCTGACACTAATGTAAACTAAGCTAAAAACAACTAATGTGCTGAAAAACAAGCAAACTAAAAACAATGCTAAGCTTGCTGAAGAACTGTGGTAAAATTAATAACTGTAGTAAAACTAATGAAAACCAGTGGTAAAACTATTTAAAACACATTGTAAACTGCAGACTAAATATTCTGTCAATCTCTCTGAGTGTGTCTCAATCAGCGCACTGACGTGAGTGTACTGCAAGGTAGTGTGTAGTGCGCACTAAGCACTTTCTTCTGTCGTGCACATTATCGTGGGTCAGTGCTGTCCCAAAGGGAACACTGACGTTTTATAATTACTGGTAGTGACACCTGCTTCTTTTACAAGGCACTTTTATCTTTGACATGGTCATAATGAAGGAATCCCAAATAGGACTCTCCTCCCTTTCTCCTAACTTTCTCTGTGGCATCACGCTAGCCTGCGCGGGTGTGACAGGTGACGTCACAGACCTTCAGGTGCCATACGATGCAGACACATGGCATAAATCCGGCAGAGCGAAGTAAATAGATTTCATATCAACCCCAAGGACTTATGTATGAAATAAAGTTATAAAAAAAACTAAAACAAAGGACATTTTTGCTAAAATTTTAGTTTGTTTTAGTTCGTTTTGTAAACACACAATACAGTTTCAGTTAGTTTTCATTTTTTAAAAACTCATTTTTATTTTTATTTCAGTTAACGAGAATGTTTTTTTAATTCTAGTTTTCGTTTTTTATTAGTTTTCATTAACTATAATAACCTTGACTCCAGGCCAACATTTCACTGACCTGAATCCATCCTCTTCCTGCTCTTTGTAACAGCCTTTGGTCTGTTTGGATTGATGAACACTTTGCTCCTTTTTTACTGGTTGGCACAGTTAAATGCCCTTTGCTTACAAGCTTGTCTCTGCCCTGTAGTACGTCTGTGACACTAATCAGAATGTCAACTAAATTAGGTCCAGATTAGGTTTCCTGCATCTTGATGGTTGAGGCTTCAGGTGCAGATGCAGAGTGATCTTTAAAATTACATGGTAGATACTGCACAATGGGATGGTTTGGTTTTAGTTTTTTTGGTGACGGGGGGGATTTAAAATGAAACAAGATCTGCTTCTGCTGATTTAAAGAAGTTTTCACATTTAAATGTTCACAACTCCCTTCATACATGCACATAAGTACATACACACTGCCCATCCGAATAAAAACACCCCCCCTAGATTTAACTGAGCAAATATATAAGAGCCTCCCACTGACGATGGTTAGAAAATATTTTCACTTTCAGTAAGATGACTGAGTTCAGAAAGACATTAACCCTTTAAAAACGGAGCGGCCACTGGAAGTTCCTTATTAGCATAATTCTGTTTATAATATCCTAAAATAAAACTATTATAGTATTAGTTAAAACAATAATATATATATTTTAGCTGAAAAGTACATATAAACATAAATAATGTTTGCTTTCATATGTACTGCCAATGTGTGTTCACCGTAGATCACTGTGGCCATCAAACTTCAAGCCAAGAGTGGCACTGAGGCATTTATGTGACAGTACGGCCTGGGGATAGGACGCTGCTGTGGAGAAGAGGAGGCAAAAAGAGAGAAGCATTTTAATAAAATGTTTCAATAAAAAGTTTTCTGCATCCCCGTGTTTTAGCCTCTTCATTACTCCTTTTCTCATTTTAAACCATGATTTCTCAGTATAATCAGTTTCCTGTTGCCCACTGTGAACTGTATCAGTATAAACACCAATGAAACCAGATGTGTATAATGTAAAGTACATTAATTCAGTGAAGATATCTTTGGGTATTTAAAAGCTGTTATACAAGTGTTTTAAATTGCACTTTATACTAACAGGTATGGAGAGACATGCAAAGACACATGAATGTTTGCTGATGGTGCTTTCTATTGTTTTCAACTGAAGTAGACTAATATATTGTAGGTACGGTACTTTGTTGCCCAAATGAGGCCTTTTAAAAGCATTTAATAGCATAAATAATGATGACATGCAAAAACTATGTGAAAGTTATTTTGGATTTGGATTTTGGAAGAACTTATCCGGATGGACTTTCCCTGAAATGGTATTAACGGAGCAGCACTGCCATTAGGCAGCATGTAGGAGGGTCATAAAACTTAAAATAAATAAATAAGCAAACATTCTAACGCATGTTCAGCCAATAGGGGGAGGATCCTGCGTCGGCGTAGTTTACAGGTGGGGTTAAGTAAGGAGTAAACAAAAGAAAGTAAAATCAAGAGTTGAAAATGCAGATATGTCACTACCGGTAAGTACAAAACGTCAGTGTTTCATTTGGGACAGCACTGACCCACGATAGTGTGCACGACAGAAGAAAGTGCTTAATGCGCACTACACACTACCTTGCAGTACACTCACGTCAGTGCGCTGATTGAGACACACTCAGAGAGATTGACAGAATATTTAGTCTGCAGTTTACAATGTGTTTTAAATAGTTTTACCACTGGTTTTCATTAGTTTTACTACAGTTAGTAGTTTTACCACAGTTTAGCATAGAAAATTGTTTGTTTTTACCACAGTTCTTCAGCAAGCTTGTTTCTAGTTTGCTTGTTTTTTCAGCACATTAGTAGTTTTTAGCTTAGTTTGCATTAGTGTCAGATAAGTTTTAGTACAACTCCCTTTTTTCTGCATATCTGGAGTCGATGGTGCAGAGCAAATACTCTGGAAAGGGAGCTGCTGAACTTACAGTAGGCTATGCACTTGCACCATGAACCTGCACTCATATATGAATATAGTTCAAATAACTTATTAAATATTTAATATTTTTCAGCATTTAAAAGGGTTTTGGTTCAGTGATTTTGTCTCTTCATTTAGTAACACTAACCCCACCTAAGTTTCATGAAAATAAATATTTAAATTTGTGTTATAGACTTACAGTTCCCCATAATTTATTGTTTATATTGTACATATTCTACAGATATAAAGTTTTTAAAAATACTACATCAAATGACACCACAAGGGAAAAAAAATGCCCATGTACATATTTCAGTCGTTTTGTATTGTTGATGAAATCAACCAATCAAAACGTCTTTCTACTGAGCTCTTAAAAAGGAGTGTATCACAGTAAGTAAAATAATAACTGTTAATAATAACAATAACTGTTGTAATAACTTTACAATAATTTTCTTTATTTTTGTACAATTAGAAATGATTTGGATCACTAAGTTTTGTGTGTTTATTTGCTAAATATCATGAAGAAGTTTAAAAATTTTTGTTTTTTATATTTATGTTATAATTTCAACACTTTTATGAGTTATTGTTTCCCTTTGACTTTTATAAAACTTTTAGCTAAAGTTGTACAGATCATAGAAATATGATTCACTTGAGGAGACTCCAAGAAATGACACCACTATGCACAAAAATAACACAACACAGGCAGACCATTTCTATTGCAGTTTTAAAGGGTTAAAGAGCTAAATTTAGGTATTTCAATCAGTGAAGACAAGCAGTTAACCAGGTAATAAAACAACTGCTAATTGGAGTGTTTTCATCACTTCATTATAACTTTGCAAAAAGCAAGCGTGTTCACCGCTAACTGTTAGCGTGTTCACCGCTAACTGTTAGCGAGCTCACTGCTAACTTACTCGGATGAATCTGACTTACTGGGTTTACTGGGTCTTTTTACTCAAAACAGAACATCCGTGATGTGAAAGCAGTGCAGCTTACCACACCTTCTACCATCATCATCATCTACAGCGGCTGATAAGGGTCCTGCTGCGAACTCAAGCATTTTAACAGCTTCATTAGCATCTTTTTTATTTTTAATTGGATAGTTTCTCTGCACCTCCTCTCTGTTTCCCCTACTCGGGCTGACATTTTGCTGCATCCACTGGCAAACAGCCAAAAGCGGTTTAAAGTCATTTTTATGAGTCAGCTCTGGAGATTCTAGGGCAAAGATTGGCAGCTCTGGAGCCACAAGTGGCTCTCTGGACCTCCCACAATGGCTCTTTCTTAATACATGGCTAAAAATGATAAAGAACTAACTAATGTTTCTAAATATAGATATGATAACAAATGCAGGTTTTTAGCTTTTTTTTTTTTTTTCGTTGAATAATTACAGTGAATTTCCACAACATAATGACACTAAAAGTACCAGTAAAATTTATTTTGAACTATTTTTCTAGTCATTAGGTTGGAAACTAAGTTTAGATTTTTTTTTCCACAAATATCTACATCCCATTGAATAAAGTCTGTCTATCCTCTTGTGCTTTAGCAAAAGTTTTTTTATTTATTTTAAAACCAGAAAATAGAAATGAAAATGTGGTTCTTCAAAAATTATAAATTGTCTTTTTTCTAATAGGTCTCGTAACCTTTGGGGCTCTAAATGAGTTTTATTTAGCTGGGCCGAAGAAAAAAATGGCTCTTTGGATTGTAAAGGCTGCAGACCCCTGTTCTAGGGGGCATTCTAATGTTTGCACTTCTAGTGTTTAAAAAAAATCTCTGCATCCATTGTCATCTTGGAATATGGCACGGCCGTATTCCAAGATGACAATGTTTCATCAGTGTATTATATAATTTACAAATTTTAAAAAAACATCTAAATTTCATTTTTGTGGCTTTGGCTCTTTTCAAGTGTGACTTTCACAGCTATGAGGATCCAAAACAATCTCATAACACATCCAGAAGTCCATCATCTGACTGAAATGATCATCATCAGCAGACTCAGCCGCTCCCAGAGCTTCTGCTTAATGGAGTCCTGCTGCCATCCAGAATACTCAGCAGTAACAGCAGCCAACAGAGGAATAGGTCCTCTGACAGGGTGTATTTTAAAGTTGCAGGACAATTAGCTCTAGCTGGCTGCTGCACACTTCTGCAACTATAACATCATCTTGATTAGTGAGTGGCCACAGCTGTGTGACATTTCACCTGCCATTGCTCCCAGAACAGCTGAATCAAACCATCCACCACCACCGTGACGTCCGGGGTCCAAACTCCATGAACAGATGAACACAACTACTTTGTACCTTCATTTATTATCATATTCGATTGTACTTTACTATAACATGATAAATCATCTGAAAAAAGACAAGAGGAGAGGAGCACACTGACCAATAAGCAGCATCTGAGGATGCCTAAATTAAATTTATTTGTACAAAGGGCTTCACACAGTAAGAACTTATAAGGGAAAGATTAAATAAAATATGAAGATTAAAACAATTTTGAAAGAAACACCAAAGAAAGAAAAGACATTTTTTAAATTTTATCTTAAACATAGAAAGCATGTCAGCATTTTGATCCTGAACAGACAAAGACAGGAGCCTAAAACTTTAACAGCCATGCCACTCACGTTAGTTCCAGAAAATCTTGATGCCACAGGCCAGCGTTCAAGGAACAAACGCTGCTGTGGGGTACCTGGAAACAATGAAGTAATATATCTTTTGTAACTTACTTTCAGGGATTAAAAAAATATTTTAAGAATTTTCATAAGACCTTTCGGATGATGGGAAGCTTTGCTTTTTTTTTTATAGCATTAGAAAGATTTTAAAATAAAATTCTACATTTTAAGGGAACCAGTGCAGAGTGGTTAACACAGGAGAAATATGATCTCTCTTGGCACTACCAGCCATGAACCTGGCAGCAGCATCTGGGGTCAACTCATGGATTTAAAGAGAGTTGTTTTAGGGATCCAGCTAAGACAGCTTTAGATGAATGCATGGATTAATAATCATCGTAGGACAGGATGCCCTCATTTAGGTTTGTCGTAGAAGAATTACCAAAAGTCTGGTTTAAGTAAAAAAATATAAATTTTATTACAGGAGAATTATTGAATACAGAATTACTTGCAAGTTTGAGAGCGGTCTTCTGACCCACAGGAAGTCAGCAGAGAACTCCAACTTGTTGCATCAGAGAAAGACAGTTTTATTCAGCCGATCTCCAGCTGAAGGTCAATAACAAAACTGATAAAATGAGTAAAAGGAGACTGAATGGCACCACTCTCTCCCAGTTCTCAGAGGAGGATCACACACCCAAGGATCAAAACAGGATGGTATCATAAACAACCACTGCTATCTACAGGTGTCTTCCAAAACCAGTCTTACCTTTCCCATATCCAAGGTCTGAGGAGAGAGTGGTCAGTCTGACCTCACACAAGCATGCACAATAAACCTGCAGAAAAACAGTAACTTCAATATTCTGTAAAATGAGAACACACGATAAGAAAATGTAATGTAATGAATGGGTACACGATTACGGAAGCGTAGAGCTGTCACCCAAATAAAAAAAAAATCGGACCTTATCACGTTATAACGTGATATGTTTATTGTAAAAACGTAAAACGTATCACGTTATAACGTGATACTTTATTGTAATAACGTGAAACGTATCACGTTATAACGTGATACTTTATTGTAATAACGTGAAACGTATCACGTTATAACGTGATACTTTATTGTAATAACGTGAAACGTATCACGTTATAACGTGATAAGTTTATTGTAATAACGTGAAACGTATCACATTAAAACGTAATAAGTTTATTATAAGAACATAGCCTGTACTGTATGCAGATGTTGTTACGACCTATATTGGAGCAAAATACATTTTATGGAAAATATACTTATCAAGCAGAAACTTTTCAGTTCTTTTTGACAATGATTAATTGTTCTACTCTGGTTTATTGTTGTACAGAAATGTGGGACAGTTATGAGAAACACGTAGGTCACCTGCCTGCGCACAGTGAGACGGTACGTGCCTGTGTGTCTGAATTGCCACAGAGCAGGCATCCCCAACTTGGGACCTGGTGAGCCAGTGTCCTGCAGGTTTTCAGTGTGGTTTATTATTTCCAGAGAAATTCCTAATTTACTACATGGGGATTAAGTTTTACTTCATTGGAAAGATTTGATGAAGCTTGGAGGACACTTGTTGACGTTGCACTCTTTAAGTAGACAGGACCACGTCTTTGTGTCGGCAACTTATTTCTCCCAGTCCCAGCGGTGCATATAGCCTTTATAATTTTCATTTTTATTGTCAGGAGACAACATATTATTAACTGAAAGCAGCGCACACACTCTATTGCCACTCAGACACATGCACGCACCGTCTCACTGCATGCAGGCAGGTGACACACCGTGTTGCTTATAACGGTCTTGTGTACAATAATAAACCAGGTCTGCACCAGCCTCTTAACGACCCATTATTTGAGTCAGGTGTGCTACAGTATGGACATACTGAAAACCTGCAGGACACTGGCTCAAGAGGTCCCAAGTTGGGGATGCCTGCTCTGTGGCAATTCAGACACACAGGCACGCACCGTCTCACTGTGCGCAGGCAGGTGACCTACGTGTTTCTCATAACTGTCCCACATTTCTGTACAACAATAAATCAGAGTAGAACAATTAATCATTGTCAAAAAGAACTGAAAAGTTTCTGCTTGATGAGTATATTTTCCATAAAATGTATTTTGCTCCAATATAGGTCGTAACAACATCTGCATTCAGTACAGGCTGTGTTCTTATAATAAACTTATTACGTTATAACGTGATACGTTTCACGTTATTACAATAAAGTATCACGTTATAACGTGATACGTTTCACGTTATTACAATAAAGTATCACGTTATAACGTGATACGTTTCACGTTATTACAATAAAGTATCACGTTATAACGTGATACGTTTCACGTTATTACAATAAACTTATCACGTTATAACGTGATACGTTTCACGTTATTACAATAAAGTATCACGTTATAACGTGATACGTTTCACGTTATTACAATAAAGTATCACGTTATAACGTGATACGTTTCACGTTATTACAATAAACTTATCACGTTATAACGTGATACGTTTCACGTTATTACAATAAAGTATCACGTTATAACGTGATACGTTTCACGTTTTTACAATAAAGTATCACGTTATAACGTGATAAGTTTGACGTTATTACAATAAAGTATCACGTTATAACGTGATACGTTTTACGTTTTTACAATAAACATATCACGTTATAACGTGATAAGGTCCGATTTTTTTTTTATTTGGGTGACAGCTCCACGCTTCCGTACACAATAATAAACGGATAAAGAAAAATGATTTTACGTGTGATTATTATATGAGTAAATATGAGTGATTACCATATGCAGTAAAATTACTTCCATGGGTTATATTACACATGTTCTGATTTATATTTGTTTACATTTGGCAGATTTTACTGTTATTAATTAGTGTTTGATGATATATTGCATGTATGACTTTTCCAGCCTTTGAGGGAAGAATTACTGCAGTCGATCGGCTAGAAACTGTTTTTTATTGTAATAAGAATTGTACATTTTACAAAAAAATAAAACAAATTATTTTAATGTCCACAGTGTCCACAGTATATTATTTATTTTTACACACATATAACTGAAAGTACATTCACTCATATAGTTGTGATTTTATTTATTAAAATTACAAAATTGTTTGGGAATTTCAGAAGGATAGAAAATCTTCTCTCCTTCTCCAGTTATACTGTCTTCTCTTATGTTTTATTTTTAGGTCTTTATGTGGCGTTAAACTCTCACTACTTTTATTCATTATGTCTCTGAACCTGTAATAATCAATTACATGCCTATTGTAATTGTTTTTTTAACGTTCCCTGCCACCAGATATGTCCTAATGGTGGTCACTTGCAGAGGAAGCTGCTGACATGCTGCGGAGGATGAAGCCCACATTGCTGATTCTAATGAACTCACCACATTCCCAGAATGTCCTTTTAATCATACATTATATGACTCATTGCTGTAGATTATATCACCCAACAGTAGTAAGTGGTTAAATTTGCTCAACATGGTGGCAGTAAAACATAGTATACACTTTCATTTAGCAGTGCAAAACCTTTACATGCAGCTGGAAAAACTGGACCATTTCCACTGCTTTTGACATTTAAAAAGCAAATTTGGCTGTTTATGCTGGAGGCTATATGATTCAGCTTTCTTAACTCCAGCACATAAAATAATTTTCTTCAAGCACATTTAAAACAACATAAGGAAAAGACGCAGTCTGTATGGATTGTAACCAGTGTTGTGCAAGTTAGTGCTTCTCTTGAACTAGTTCAAAATTCAGCTCTCACAGGTTAAAGTGAATCCTTCATGTTCATAGTTCCCAGTATTCCATAGTTAAACAGCTTTTTTTGCCTTACCTCTTCCCTAAACATTAAAACAAGAACAAATGCTTCAAATTGTAGAAATATTATAAATCGATATCTTCTCGACGCTTTAACTCTGCATGTCTTATCAAATTAGAAGCTGATGTTTTGAATCATTCTTTAAATTCAGGCGGACATACAGTAATTTACACAGAAAAAAACACTTTAACACATTTGGAAATTCTCTTGTCCCTATGTTTTGTTATAGTTTGTCAACTTTGCGCTAACACCTGAGGGCTTTACGGTTGTTCGGGCGGAAAGCTCAGTCAGGTCTGCTGGAGGCAGCCATGTTTCTCCAGGATCAGTTGGTCACTGCATTCAGGCTACATCATGACACAGGAGACATTGAGGAGATCGCTGAAAATAGGCAACTGGATTGTTCTGGGAATATTGTCCCTAGCAAGCAGATGTTGTAACTACGTGATGTTGTCCAGAACAAACTGCAGTGTGAAAGCAAACCAAAGGAAGGTGCACATTTCTTCAGAATCCACGGCCTAATGCAGGGGTAGGCAACTCTGGTCCTCGAGAGCAGCAGTCCTGCAGGTTTTAGATGTTTCTCAGCTTGTCGAGTTCAGCTCAGTTACTCAAAAATTAGAACCAGGGGTGTTGAAACCAGGACTGGAGATGCCTACCCCCTGGCCTAACCAGCCCGAATCTCCCAGACTACCCTGGTGTGAATGTACCTTAATACTTTTTATACTGCAGCAGTTTTATGTTGATCTAACTTTCATGATTTATGCACAAAGATTTTACTGCAACATTTTTGAACACTTGGGAGTGCTTACCTTCATATTAACATGACTGGATGAAGCAAACTTCAATCACACTGACAGTGTGCTGCAAGCAGAGCCGATCAGTGAACATAAACTGCTGTTGTTGTGCAAACATAAAACATGGCACCACCTGCCAGAATAGGACACAGATTGGACTGAATCTTTGTAGTTTTTTGCTCACAAACAGAAAGCTTGAAGCCTGCTGACATTAACTTGTGACGTTGCGTCTAAAAACTTAACATTGCTTTAAGAATTAATGTGGTTTGTTTTCACTTATTCATTATAAACAGACTGCTGTCATTAAAACTGTTATTGCACAACTGATAATGAGCTTATGGTGCAGTATCGCTTCACTTCAAGCATTTAAAGTCATACTATGGTATATTATTAATGACTGGTTAACAAACTAGGAATCTCATCTGTCATATAGTGGTTGAAGTGGAGCTCCGGATATCTAAAAGCATCTCAGTATAATTAAAAATATGATCTTCACTTTACAATCTCCATCCAGTTTAATTTGGGATTAAATTTTGCTCTTTAGTGTGGTGAGGTAACACCTTCAGCATCGAGAAAATTTAACTTAGCAAGAAAATTGCAGAAAAAACTATGTTAAGGTTAAAAAAAAGCAACAGATTATCCCAATAGTAAGAATCTTTCCCTCTTTTTTTCTAAACTGAGAGAACTAAGCCAGATTTCTTACTTCATCTGTTCACACAAAAATGTCATGATGTACCTTGGAAATCAGCAGATTTTTATTTCCTGACATTCTGTTGACAAAAAAAGAGCACTTTGACCATGTTGATAAGATGAGCAGTACATGAAAAAAAACTTGTATAAATCAACAGTTTACCATCAAAAATTAATTTAATTGATCACTGGATAATTAGGCCAAAAAACCTTTCAGGTCAATCAAAGCTATGACTTAATATGAAACAAACAAACAAACTAACTAATAAATAAATAAACAAACAAATAAATCAAGGGATGATGGAAGAGTGTCACTCTCACAGCAGAACATCTGGTAAATATAGGTCAGGATTATTTTAAAGGTCTTCAATGAGTGAAATGAACTTTGAACTTTTAGCTTGCACAACATTGATGTTCTCCTTTGAAATGATTCACTGTTAATGCTTGATCAAAGCCTGTGTTTAGGATCTGTGGAGCAACCATGGCTGGTCTGGGTCGTTGAATACATACATGCAGCAATAACTAAAATTATTTGGAAAGATTTCAGTCAGATGAGCATGTTTAGGTTTATTTTAAAAGTTCAATATATATGATACAGAGCAATTTAATTCATTCTTACATTATGACTAAAAAGGCTATGGTGTAATTGTAAGCTTTGAAGCCTTATGTAAGCTCAAGCCAACTGATTAGGTACATGGTTTAATTGTTTAACACAAATGGCTAATAAGCCAATCACATGGCTGCAATGTTGACATGTAGACATGGTTGCTGAAGTTCAAACTGAGCATCAGAATGAGGAAAAATGAGAATTTAATTGACTTTGAACATGGCATGGTTGTTGGCCTGAGTATTTCATGGTCTGAAAAAGTACCCAGTGAGCAGCAATAGCCTGGACCAGAATAGCTTGTTGATGTCAGAGGTCAGAGGAGAATGGGCAGACTGGTTGGAGATGATAAAAAATGTAACAGGAACCTAATGTTTTGAACCAAGGTCTGCAGAATAGGATCTCTGAACACACAACACGTCCAACCTTGAAGCAGATGGGCTACAGCAGCAGAAGACCACACCGGGTGCCTCCTGTCAGCTAAGAACAGGAAACTGAGGCTACAATTCACACACACTCACCAACACTGGACAATAGAAGATGGAAGAACGTTTCCTGGTCTGATGAGTCTCTATTTTAGCTGCAATGTTCAGATGGTAGACTCAGAATTTGCTGTGAAAAACATGAAATCATGGATCCATCCTGTCTTGTATCAATGGTCAGGCTGCTGTTAGTGTAATAGTGTGGGGTACCAACTGAGCATGGTAGACCACAGCCTACCTGAGTATTGTTGCTGACCATGTCCATCCCTTTATGACCACATCTTCTGATGGCTACTTCCAGCAGGATAATGCATCATGTCACAAAGCTCAGATCATGTCCAACTGCTTTCTTGAAAATGACAATGTTCAACTTTGTGATACCTGGCAAAAGGTGGTCCAAACTGGTACTAGCAAGGTGGACCTAATAAAGTGACTGGTGAGTGTATCTGCACCACAATTCAAACGATTATATAAACATCAAACTATTGATTTAGGACTGAATTTGTCTTTGTTCTGCAGCTGGAAAATGACCTTTAAAGACAATTATGCACTTCCCTAAATGTATGTACAAAACCACTCAGTAGTTTAGACAAACTTTCCCATAAGATTTAATGGGAAAGTGTGTCCAAACATTTGACTAGTACTGTACATACCTCGAGCACATATTACTTTGCCTGCTATGACTCCTGCCTGTGCTATATGTGCATGCCATCATTAAGTATATGTGTGTGTTTTAGTGTGTAGTCCCTTCAGCTTTCCTATACCTGCCAGCCTGTGTGGTCTCTGGACTTCCCACTCAGTAGAAAGCATTTTATTAACAATCAGTAAAAGATGCAGCAAAAAAAGAAGTCCTAAGTACACGACACTTCCATGAAAAGCCCTCCAAGTGTGTTTGTCTGTGGTTCTCCTTGTGCACATCAGCACAGTGAAAATAACCGGCAGCAATGATTATTTGTTGCGTTTATTAAGCCACCGCATACAATCCTCTCTCCTTGGCACATTTGATCATCTAATGACACCTAATTATGTGACCACCTAATGTTGGGTTTCTCTGAGGTCAGGTGTCGGCTGTTTGCTGTGCTGAGAATGATTTTTGGAAATATAGAGGTAATTATTAGTGAGCGCTCGTCTCTCATTAGAAACTCTCTGTATTGGAGCAGTGCAGAGAGTGAGAACAAAATATAATTATCGCCCTCTTCTCACCAACCCCTCTCCAACATCAATGCTCTATTACAGCACCTCGTCCCTAGGGTGCAGACAAACTCTGACTCCCACACATGTGCAGCATGCATGAGCTCATATACACACAGAAACAATGCATGAAGTCATTAAAAAATGGTACATTTTGCTCTGTTTACAGCTACATGTGACAGCGCTGAATAACAGAATTTAAAAGTTTAAAACAATAACTTTTCCTACAAGAACTTTTGTTAAATTCCCTGATGTGCTCCAGAGGAACAAACTCTTTTACAGAGAGTTTGCTGTACTGAGGAAACAAATGTGAGGAGTAACAGCATTTCACGTGACTTTACTAGACCAGATGGAGCTTGACACTGAACAGCAGTTCTTCATAATTGTCTCCGGTTTGCAGATTTTTCAGATATCATAAAAAACAGAAAAACAGTCACACAGGAGGTTCACACTGCGTTCTTTGCAGAGCTCAAGTAAATCTTTGAGATGTAGTCAGCTCCTCTAAGTATTTTTGCTTAAATGTTTCAGACATATTCATACCAAAATCACTCTCTGACTGCAGTTCAGCTCATTAATAAAAATCTGTCATGATCAATGTGCTGCTACATGAGAGCTGCAGAAAATCACTATATGTTCATACGGGCTTGCACCTGCTGACGTGCATCCAGCAGGAACGACTCTGCAGCACCTTGGCTTTGAGATGATTTACTTTGATCTCACACACTGGTCTTGGGACAGCTAAATCCAGGCTTTGTGTTCTCTAGCGAGCTGCTTTTGGTGTCAAATTCCAAACCGTATGCTGTTCCTGGAAAGTTCAAGGCCAGGTTTTCACATAAGATTTGTAGGTGATGACGTTGCAGTTTATTGGACTGTAGTGATGTTTCAGTGGCAACAGCAGTATGACCACTACAGCAGAAAGCTTAAAAAAAACATGATTGAAGCTATTTCCACATGAACATGGGTGTTAGGCTGAAAATATACTTGCTATTAAACATGAGCATGCATGATAGTCACAGCTGGTGATGTATTTTGTGTCTGTTTCAAGTGATGTTTGTGCACATCTGCAGTAACTGCGTGTCCACAAGCTGCAATATGCGATTAAGCTAGGGCCAGTAATTTAAAGTAAGGTGTGTGATAACAGTAAAATTTACAATTAAAAACAAAAATTAGAAGACAAGACACAGCATGCTTGTTTTATGTGCATTTTATTAGGGCTGGGTGGATCGATCCAAATATAGATAGTATCGATACCAAGGCTAGTATCAGTATTGTTCGACACCAGTGTGATGAGATAAATATTTTTCTTGTGGAGGGCTTCGGGGCTAAAAGCCAAAGAATGTGAATGACAGCCAGCCAGTTGTAGGTTTTCCTTTTGTTTAGCTGATTTGCACCGTTGACTTTATTTCTCTCATATAGTTCTATGTGATAAAAGGAATTAACACAACTATTTTATTATTTTGTTACATTGTTAATGTTATTTTATATTGTTTACAAACAATAAAAGCTTAAATTAAAATTTCTTATGGTTTATTTGACACAAATATTTGTATTGTGTTGTATCATGATCATAATCAAGATCAATAATTAAAGGCAAAATCATTAAATGATTGTGACATTTCAATCAAAAATTTTAGTACTGCATCAGTATCGGCGATACATGCACTGAATTTAGTTTGTATCAGAACTTTACTAATATCTGCAGTATCGCCCAGCCATCTACTATACAGGTGTTGTTATTTTTTCTGCTCTGATCTCAATGTGAACCAAATACTAAGTTCCTCAATTGTCACCATGTTCATCATTTTGTTTACAAACTACAAATTTGTGTCTCTATCTGGTGTGAGACACACAGGTGTGGAACGGCTCCTTGTTAAGAGCAACATATTTATTTTTTGTTGATTAAATCTCAGTTTAAAATGGCGTTACAAAGTACCGCCAGGAAGACAGAACAGAAACTGTTAGATGACTGATGTTCTCTTTCTTTGTTTCTGAGTGGTGTTTTGGTCATACTTTAAGCAAGGCGTTGCACTGCAATGGCATCATGCTATTACATAGCTGAGGCATCAGTCGCTATCCGGCTGATACTCCGCCTCTCAGGTAAGGTAACGGTTGGCTGTGGAAACGCAACATTACAGTTTACAAGCCAAATCTGCACCCTAACCGTCCCGGCCCGCACACGTTGGTGGAAACAAGGCTTGTTGCACACCTTAGTGTAATCCTCCAGTACACAGCATAGTACACAAGCTAGTATTTTGCCTTATGCAAAAGTGAGTTTTCCCTCCTACGTCCTCTGAGCAAATGGGAGCAGGCTTACAAAGGAAAGTCCTTTTCAATCCAGCCAGTTCAGGAACTTCTAACTTGTTTTTATCAACATGTTGAAATGGCTGCAAAATACTTTAAAAAGGAAAAAAAAAAGGAAAGGAAAAGAGAAGACTTCATTTATTTTAAATTTTTTTCTAAGCTTACTGATCTGCCAGTTCTGCTCTAAGTTGTATTTGTTTGTCAGATTTTTTTTTCTGCTGTTCACAAGTGTGCCGGCTTTATTTTCTCCCTTCCTTTCCATTTTAGTTCAGTTATTCAGGGCCTATCTGCACATTTAGGTCTCACTACAGTGCTAGCTAGTCAGACATCTGTTTATAATGTCTGTGATTTGATTTGAAATGATCTAAAACATCAGTATTTACTTTAATACTTTACTCATTTGCTAGTTCTGTGTCTGAAGGAACGTCTGACAAATGATGCCACTGATGAACTGAGCACTGTCACTGCAGGCAGTTCCCCACATTGTTATTATATTCTAGTCAGTCTTCAACTCTCAGGGACTCAGCCATTTGTAATATGAGATATTTTACTCTAAAGACTGAGACCTTGAAACCAAGATGGGCATCATAATCTCACCTGCACCTTTAGTGCGTAGCCTTGGTGGCGCTGGCTAAAGAGGTTTTTGCTTCATAGTTTGACTCATAACCCACCACATACTTTACCAATGTCTTTGGGCTGAATAATAACCACTAACACCATACTCCATGTTTTAGTGTTACCGCTTTGCTTTAAGTTTGAGTATCTCCTCACTGAATTAAGGAAGAGAGGTCATAAGGCAACTTGGTGCTGACTAGCAGGGATCAAAACCAGGTTTGAGAGGGAAATAAGACTATAAATGTACCCAGATTTTCCATTTAGCTGCACTGGCATAAGATGCACCCCATGTTTTTGTTTGCTGCCGTGCGTGCTGCTTTTAAATTCACTCCTCACTTCTGTGGTTACATACAAATTCATGAAATATCAACATTCACACACCAAGGAGCCTCATCTGCCATTCTTAACATCTTGTAAAGAAAACAGTAATTTCCACAGCCTGCATGATGTCCTTAGCACTATAGACAGAACTCCCCTGCTCCCTTCTCTCACATTTCCAGCTGTAAGAGCTTATCTCCAGCAGAAAATGTCCTGCTGTGGAACATGGCCACATAGCAACAGCAGAAAAAGTCCAAACTAAACTCTGCACTGTCTTCTGAAAATCTCTTTTCATGTGTGAAAATGGCTAAAAAGAGAAGCGTGAGCAGCAAAGGAGACTTTAAAGTCCAAGAACACAACAATCAGGTCCTCACTTCCACTTCAGGTTGCATGCATGAAGGCAAAAAATGGTGTTTGAATGACTCCAGGCCTGCATGACTGGCTTCTTCCCATGCAAATGACATTTTGTCAACTTTCCAGCTGTTTCTTCCTCAAGGAAAAGAAAATGTCTTTGAAATGACAAACATGGCTGTGACTGACCTCCATGCCTATATTGGGCCTCTTATTTGGCCCAATATGTTTAGGTACTAAGATGAGACTGCCTCTTTGGAAGACTGAGATAGGAAAACCAATTTTTTGCGCTACCATGTCCCTGGAAATGATCCACACCATATCGGGCAGAGTTCAGATCCAACAGCTGTGGACAGTTAGACATAACCTGTGTGGTGTGTCCTGACAAACTGGCAGGAATAAAGGCTAGGTGGGACATGACACTATGTGACAGCAGATGTTTTCCAAAAACAAATGGTATAAAATCTAAAGAAAGGCACTATACCTGCTCAGCGAAGCATTACCCAAGAATCAATCACTCAGCTGTTAGTTACACAGTCTAGATCAGTGGTGTAAAATATTGCATTAATGCTTGTTACGACAGATATACATATTGTACACATATATACTCAGCAGCCACTTTATTAGGTACAGCCTGATAGTACCAGGAGTACTGCAGTTAGGGAGTGCAAAATTGTCTTTAACCCATTGGTTCCAGACGTCCCTTAGGTGGGACATGACCAATAAATATGTATTTTACTCAGTCCCTCTTTCAAATTATGTATAACATCCCAGGCTACAACCATAACTATAGATTCAGTAAAAAAAAATTTCTGACCAGTCACAAATGGAATTTATCTTTGAAGCCATACTGTCCTCCTGTAGCAGATAATACTGCAACAAAAACGCTCCTGTTACATCACCATGGGTCCAGGGAAAGTAGTCCAGTAAAACAGTTGGTCCACAACAAGTCTTACATCCATAAAAACCTTTTTTTAGGCAAAAACTGAAGGATTTTAAGGCCATTTTTCTATTGCAGACTCAAGACAAATGCTTTCCTGAATCAATAGGTTGATCTTTATCTGACTGTTGAAATCATAGTTCATATGTACCTGACCTTAAAGGGATGGACATGGACATTTAATTCAAATTCCCTTTTCAATTATAGGGTTTCTCTTGATAGTCAAACATTCTCTTGGTAATAAAGTATTTTGAGCTCTAAACATTTATTGTGCTGTCCGATGAACTGAACCCGTTAGTATGTTCTAGATATCCGACACTGGAAATTGTACGTACTGCTCCTTTTTTGGACAATAGAAATGAACGTCGTTAACACCTGAGCTAAACCGTTAAAACAGCAAACCTCCACACAGTAAGTCAAAGATGATAAAACCAGTGAACAGCAGAGAATATGGGGGATTTCTCATCCAGAACCTGCTTTGCTCTGCATAATACTGAGATATATCTTGACAGTTTAGTGTGCACATGTTTAATGTAGGATATCCAGTTCACCTTTTCAACTTCAACCCCAGCCCCAGTGCAGCTATATCTATATCTGTACTTTTGTATTCTTACTACAGTTTACAAATAGCATAATTACTACCAGAAAATCCAAAGTCTGCTCCAAAGCTTAGTTCTTTTAAATCAGGTCTTAAAACTCTTTTGCATGCCACTTTCCTGCATATGTACATGGACAGTGGTGGTGATGAGGACGGTGTTGATTATGATGATGGTGATGATGATGATCATTATTTTCCCATTGACCTCTGTTTGTATCATAGGTACCTCACTGTAAATATCCCATTGTCTGTTTCTCTTAATCTTAGCTTGCTTTGTTTCTTATTAACTGCTTTAATTCTTTTAAGTTTTTAATTTGCTGTAATGCTTTTAATGTTTTATTTAAAGTACTTTGAGTTGTTTTGTACATGAAATGTGCTATTCAAATCAGAGTCAGAAAGGCTTTATCACCAGGTAAAGGGAATTCACAGTACAGGGAACATGTTGTGGTGTCATGTCCAAACAAAGCAAAAGCAAACAGACAAACAAACAAAGACTATTCGCAAATATACAAATGTTTTAAATATGTGAAGTAGACTAAATAAGTAAGAAAAAACTATTCTGGTGGTGTGAGACTGTGATCCTGATGGAGCGGTACCTTTTGCCAGATGGGAGGGACTGAAAAAGTCTGTGTCCAGGATGAGAGGGATCGGCTGCAGTCCTGGCTGCACTTCTACGGGTCCTGGAGATGTCCAGTCCTTGGACAGATGGGAGGTTGTAGCCGACAACCTTCTCAGCAGAGTGGATGACACCCTGCAGCTTCCCTCACCTCTTTACTAAACTTGTGCTTATCTGTCTATCCCACATCAGAACCCAGCCTTCTTCTCTGACGTTAGCTGCCTGAGTTCAGCTGTGAACCAGGGTTTCTCATCATTATACACAATACATTTAAAATCTGGATGGCAATCAACCCAGACTGGAATCAAAGGAAGCTCCAAAGAAGACAACTAGGCAAGGCACTGGTGACAACCATTTCAGTCATTGCTATACTTTAAGTTTCTCTGTTAATCCCGGGTCTATTTGGCTGTGGAATTTTATTGACTAAATCTACAGCATGAGATGACAAATTTTAAGGTTTTCAAATATTGGCAGCAGCTCAAATAATCATCTCAGTTCCAACGGACGTGGTGCCAAACAGCCAATGCAGACATGAGGTCAGTACATTAAAAACAACTGAAAGCACAGCAGCAAGTCTCTAGACAAAGTTTAGACTCACATAGTAGGGCTGGTACTTGGTATGGATCCGATACCAAGTACCTTTTATAACACAGTTGTTGGAGAAAAATAAAGTCAGTGCAAATTAGTTAAACAAAAGCAAAACCTACTATTGGTTGGCTCTCATTCACATTTGTTTGCTTTTTGCCCCCAAAGCCCTCTGCAAGAAAAATATTGATTTCATCATGCTAGCATAGAATGATACTGATACTAGCCTTGGTATCAATACTGTCTATATATGACTGATCCACCATGCCAAACATTATAAGGAAGAAGCTGAACCTGCACTGATTCTGATAATTTTTTTTTTGTTTGTTTACTTGTTTTATTGGAAGGCAGGTTCAATATTTCAGTGTCTTTCCACAACGAGGCAAATGTGTAAATTATGAAGCATGACTGTAGTCGTAGGTTAAAAACTAAAGAATAAGTGTTTAAGACCAGGAAACAATTAGAAATCATGAGATTAAAAATACATTTTCCGGAGAAGTTGGACTCAGGATATGAGTCACAAGATGTGCAGATTTATTAAAGTTTGCTATGACATGGGATGAATCTGTTTCAGCCTTATTTTTAATACCCAGCAGTGGTTCTAGCTTGAGAGGCCTCTGAGGAGCTAAGTTGCATCTGAGAATAAACTTCGAACTCCGTGCCTGGTCTTTTACCACGGGCACTTTGCCAACCCTCTTATGTCTAATGTTGAAGTTGGAACATGGTAGGCGAAGGGTAACGGATTCCAGGAAGAATGGAAACAAGTTGAGTTAGAGTCTTCATGATTCTCCCACTCAGCACTCAAGTAGAACTATGGTAAGTGGGTGTTTTTCTCTGAAAACGAAAGAGCTAGAAAGACATCCACCCGGAGAAGTGCGAAGGGGGGCAGCAGACTGTGTGAGGCAGGTGGAAGAAAGGGAGCGGAGGTAAAGGGATAATTTGATGTTTTAGACGGCATGCGGAGAGGAAAGAAAAGTTTACATGTGGAGGATATATTACATGCAGTTTCATTAGTGTGTGTAATGGTGCTGAAAGACTGCGTCCTGTGCTGTTGACCGTGATGCTGGAAGGAGTTGAATTAAACTGTTCCCTGTCAAGCAGTGCTAGTCACACACTGAGCTATCAAAGACAAACACACCACATGCAACTTCCTTTATAGAGCCCTATCGTTACACGTCAAGGCAAGGCGTTGTTCTGGTTTACTCATGGTGGGTGAGCTCAGTATGAGATGAACTCGGTCATGATGACGTTTGGTAATTACCTCTATGGAGAGCACAATTTACACACAGCTCTGTGCAAGCTCAGGTAATTGGGTAGCAAATTACTAGCTCGGTGAGAGTGTGATAATTGCTACATAACTGAAAAAAAAGAAAACGTGGTAACACATACCTGTAAAAAGCCAAGAATTTGACAAACCTTTATCAGAGATGAGAGATGATAATCGTAAAATCCCATGGGGGGACAACGGCGGGGGTCCTGTCCCCCTTTTAAGTTTAGAAGGTCTGGCAACCATGAAAAAACCGGCACTTTGATGTTTTCAAGATCTATAAAAGTTTGATAATTAAAGTCTGCATGAAATTAAAATTGATATTTAATTAGTGCTGCAAAGTTAACATTAGTTAATTAGTGAACGCAGGTCCCTCTTTATGGTCATTTTAAAACGGGATGGAAGTGAATCCACAGTCCCTTTGAGATCATGTTTAAGTTTTCTGCAAAGTACAACACAAAATAGGAAGAAGTAATGCTTGCTAAAATGAATGCTAAAGTAGTGAAGGTGGCTGCACCTAACAGGGGAAGTCTGTTTTGTTTAGGAGGCTTCCTAACTGAAAGGAACTGCTGGGAAGCATGTAGACAGCAGCTATGGTAATGCTTTATTTTTATTTATTTATTTTCATTGGTTTATTTAAGGCTGCATGGTGGTGTGGTGGTTAGCACTGCAGCCTCACCTCAGTGGTTAGGGTGGAGGTTTGAACAGTGGCCTTTCTATGTGGAGCTTGCATGTTCTCCTTGTGTATGCGTGGGTTCTCTCCGGGTACTCCGGCTTCCTCCCACCATCCAAAAGACATGCATGTTAGGTTAACTGGTCACCCTAAATTCCCCCTAGAGGCGTGAATGGTTGTTTGTCTCTGTGTTGGCCCTACGATGGACTGTCAACCTGTCCAGGGTGTATCCTGCCTCTCACCTGTTAATTGCTGGGGTCCAGCTTCCCTGCAAGCCTGAATTGCTTGAAGTGGTACAGAAAATGAATGAATAAATGGTTTATATGACAGAGATATTGTACATTAATAGACATGGCAAAGTGACCCCAAACTTTTGAACGGTAGTGTACCAGAGTTAGCCAAATGGCTATTTTACATGTGCAGTCCCTGGTGGAGATTAAAAGATAAATAATAAAATAAATGAAAAGAAAATAACATACTAGGGAACGGTGTTTCAATGTTTCTTTTAAGAACTCAGACCATCTGAGATCATTCTGACCCACATTTCCTAACCCACAGCTGCAACTTTTGAAGCTATGTTGGATTCTGTTTTTCCATGTGACTAAATGTGATGTAATATGGATAAATATGAGGACAAGGGATTGAGTGCGAGTACTTTGTGATAATAAAATTGTAATTTGGTGCTTTTTACTTTCTTAATGACAAACATTGATAATTAAATAATATTTTACATCTTTACCAATGAATGTGATACATCTGAATGATAATGTGATAAAACTGAATGTGATGGTCTATAGCACTTTCTGTAGAATATTTATTGAACATCTGTAGTTTCAGGGCTACAAACCCCTTTCAGAGCTCAGTTTAAGTGTGGGCAGATTCTCATTGCAACACAGTTGTCAACATAGTCCCAAAATACAGCTCATTCCTTATGTTTGCACTCACACACCCCTGATTCAGTAACATGCATGAGATTCACAGTGACACTGTTACATACTCGTTGCTGCTGTTGTTGTTGATCATGCTTTTCTGAGTTTGTTTTCTTATAAGTGCTCCTGGTGATTCTCTGCTTTCTTTTTGCAGAGGCTACAAGATGGTTTCTGTCCAGTTTCTTTACAGGTGTAGCAGCTGTTTTTTTTTTTTTTTTGTTTGTGTGTTGTTTTGTTTTGATTGTATAGTTGTTGCTTTTGTTTTCTATTTTTTGTATCTTTGACTCCATTTTTTCTTTTCTTCCCTTTCTCCATCTGTTCTCCTTACTCCCCTCCCTCCTTTGCGCCCCCCCCCCCCCCATCAGGTCCCACATTAACATGTAATTCAGTAATAACCCAATTAGAAAATAAAGAAAAACACTCAAGTGTCAAGTAGAGCCTATCTCCACAAAGCTTTATTACCTTTAATGCTATTAAGCTCCCCCTTGATAAAAACAAACTTGTTCGGCTAAACACGGCAACCAGACCATCATCCTGGTTGCTATGATGCTGGACAGGATAAGGTTTTAAAAAGAAATTAAAAACAGTCCCTCCACTTTTCTCCTACCACCTTTTCTTAACCATATCACATTTCCCAGCAAGGTCAAGAAAGAACTTAGGAAAAGATGATTTTTTTTTACTGTGTGACCAAACCCAACAAGTGTCACTTTCTGCTGCTGCCACTATTTCAGTCAGCTCCAACGACAAGCGCTGCAGGCTGCATGCTGCATGCTGCATGCTGCATGCTGCAGGCTGCAGGCTGCATGCTACATGCTGCATGCTGCATGCTGCATGCTGTAAGCTAACACTGGTGTTCCAGTCACTTGATCTTTTATGACTGGAATATTTTCATAAATATTGCTGCTTAACCAAAATGTGCATTAATGATAGTTTGCATCTAAATTTATTTTAGTGCCTAAAATGAGACAACATCCTAACTTGCATCATAAAGACCTTCATTTCCATGTCTGAGACACTGAATACGGTGGACAGCCAGAGCTTTTCTATATGAAGTTAGGATTATTTTATATTGGTTGCAGGTATGTGAAAAGACAGAGAGAGAGAAAGAGAGAAGGAATCAAATCCATACATTGTTTCCTTAAATTTCCACCAAATCAAACTTATTTAAAATGACCTGAGGACATTGTAAAGCATAGAAGCCAAGGGACACACTGATCAATGCAGGTTTTAAGAGCTGTAAGTCCACATATACAGTATATTGATTTAGCTGCATGGCTGTGCATGAAATTCACTGTTACCACAGCCATTTTTTTAATGCCAGGGTCTTAAACCTTCCAGCTATTTCCCTCGTTTTACTTTTAACTAAGGTAACTGAGGATGCAGAAAGATGAGTCGAGTGTCTATTGATCAAAATAGGATTTATGCTCATGGCCTGAGAAGATTTAACTGGAAGGGTTGAGAGGAAATCAAGCTGCTGCTCCTTCAGTTCATAAAGTGCACGCAAACTGAGACCAGCATTATCTGGTCTCTGCTTGACTCTGCAGTTAATAAGTGAACTGAGACTGCAGAGCTTGATGAGACGTTAGAAATTCAAATGCTAAAAAAGACAGGCAGCAAAATGAGATTTACATAAAATGACCTAAATAACTAAGTACATGCTTCTAAAAGTAAATGTGCTGTTTTTTCCTCAGGATAAATGGAGGCCAATCATTACCATAGCCAAGTTTATTTGTGCAAAATGCCTTGCAAAATGTTGGGATATAGTTCAACCAGACCTGTACTGTTTAGGCTTTTAATCTAAATACATCTAGATCAATGTGCACTCACACAAAGGAGGTGGATTTTGCAGCATCTGACCAATCGCAGATATGGAGAAACCCCGCAGAGCAGCCTACTTTACCATGGAGGAGCAGACAATTGTTCTTTAGAAATATGAAGAATGTAAACACATCAACACATCAATGCCAAACACAACACTGTTGCTGCAGCAGCAGTCAGGAAGTAGTGCTGGTAGAAAATAACCGACTCTGTTAATGTGTAAATTTGTGAGATTATACAATTTTAAGTCATGGGACAAAGGGTGTCAGAAACATATTAAAGGGGTAGTGCACCCTAAAATGTGTTTTTTGAGCTGTAATTTTTCCATTTCTTTAAAAACTGGATTTTGTGGGTAAAAAATGACTCATAATGTCCTCTACAGGGTAAAACCAGGTTTTGTTTGTTATGATGTAGAGCCACACTGGTGTTTCTCTACATCACAAGAAAATTTTAAAGCCCCATAGCCTCTCCCTCCAGATGCAAACAGATGAGTCCTCACATTGCAGGCATAACAAAACCACACCACCAGCGCAGGGATGTGAACTTTTCTGGTGTAGATTTGCTGGTTTCAGACTTCTAGTCTTTCACAGAGTTTCTGATTAAATATTCCTGCAATTGGACAGATTTGTGCTTTTGAGGGGTGTAAAAGGAACACCGGACTTTATTCTTTACCTGCTGATCCTCATCTGGTGACAGACAGCAGCTCAAATCATAGCAGTGGCAACTTACAGCGGCACTTCCTGCAGCTGCCACAACCTGCTGTGAGTCTCCACAGCTTTCCACAGCTTTCAAGAGCTGCTGACAGGTCAGCGTAACAGCACTAACGGCTCAGACTGATACGGTTCAGGGCCACCTGGTTCATGTACAGCTGAGGAGATTCAGAAGGGAAAAAGTCTTCCACCTCAAAGACCGTTCTGTGCAATAGGTGCTTTGTTAATCTCGCTTTCCATCTTGCTAGTGGCTCTAGTGATGTGCCAAGCACTAAAGAACCGTATGGGGCTATTATTGTAGCAATATTATCTACAAATCCGTGTTGAAAGTCACAAATGCATACAGAGAGTCGTGTATCCGTATCTTAATTTGTGTGTGCACAGTTGGATTCGCAAATGTGTAAATAAATCCACAAATGTGTGATGAGATTTCTGTGTCTGTACAAGAATCTGCAAATGTGTAAAACAACTTGTGTGTAACCCGGTTTGCAAATGTGTAAAAAAATTCCACAAATCTGTATTTAAAGTTGCAAATGTGTAGACCAATCTGTAAATGCGTGCTAAGATCTGCACATGTGCAGACCGATCTGTATCCACAGAGAGACATGAATGCCTGGAGTATTTCAGCTACAAGACCCAGGAATACAGACAAATCGCTGGTTACGAGTCAAGCAGCTTCTGGATTGGCTCTCTCTACACACGTGGATTTACACTACACTTGTTCCGTGAGAAATCCACAAATGCGTGTCAGGATTCGTATCCGTAACGCTTGGGTTTGCGTGCCCTGACCGCTGGCTCACAGGCTGCCTCACTCCGGCTGCCGTTGGTTCGCTTGCTCTGCTTCTACTGAGTGCGCGCGAGTTTCACCAGGGCAGGAAAGATGGCGGTGGCTGCTAATAGCGAGACGGATCAGATGTTTGGGGCCACAGATAATCCGTGGGTAAGTGACGTTCAGATTTTAAAAACAAATACAATGTAACATATATAATGAAATACAAATGTGAAGTTATGGAAAGGCTATTAATTTGGTAATTAGTAATGCAAGTGAACAGGGCTATTTGCCTCTAGCCGTTAGCTCTGCCATTCATGATCTTAGAAGTCACAAATATGTTCGATTGTATAGCATTCTTTGTGAATTTGGTGTAATTGTTAAGTCAAACCTCCGTTACATCTTAAAATATGGCAAATACAGCATTTTCCAACGCTGGTCCTGGTACTCTTATACTACATGTTGTAAATGTCTCCCCCCCTCAAACACTCATGATTCAAATGAGTGGGTTGTTATTAGGCTTTTGAAGTTCTTGATGATAAGTTGATCATTTGAATCAGGTGTGTTGGAAGAGTGACACATTTAAAACATGCAGGATAGTGGGCTTCGAGGACTAAATAAAGTTTTTCAGTTTTAGCTACTCTATTCCATTCGATTCTGTTTACTGTCATACTTGGACCGTGATTGTGGGTCTGCCAGGTCCTGGATCTGTACCAGAGGCAGTCTGCAATTAAAACAGTGGGCTAATAATTTACATCTTTCATTAGCTGCACAGTTACCGGTAGTTGGTGCAGAAAAACATTTCAATGAACATATTTTTTTTCTTTTTTTATTAGTAATTAACTTAAGTGGGCTCTAATATTAGAATTTTACCATGCCTTTAGTATGTTTAGAAAGTCAAAATTGATATAGTGTACTGTAAAAGAGTTGTATGTTAAACTAATGTCTTATCTTTTCTGTTTGATAGATTTTACTGCGACACAACATTCTTGAGAGGCTACATTCTCGACTGCTCCACATTTTAAATCACAGACCATTAGATTTGGACCATATGGAATTTGTGTGCACTCAAGACCTTGTTTTCTGCAGTGCCGTTTCAAGCAATATTGGCATTCCAGTGTGTATAATGGACACACTGTCTGAACTGTGTAGGTTGATCAGGGATGAAAAGGAGCATGCCCAAAATCTCCAATCAAATCTTCTGGTACAAATGGGCACAGGTCATGCTGGACGTCCCAAGATTAACTTTAGTCAAGAGTACCTTCAGTATCTTCTTGGAATTCCCTTATCCGTCACAACTATTGCAAGATTGTTGGGAGTGTCAAGACATACAATCCACAGAAGACTGTCAGAAAACAACATGTCAGTGGCTTCACTGTATAGTCAAATGACAGATGATGAGTTGGATTCCATGGTCACAGACATAAAGATGACAATGCCACACTGTGGTTACAGAATGATGAAAGGGGCCCTTAAAGCCAGGGGTCACGTGGTTCAGTGGGAACGGGTAAGGGCTGCAATGCACCGGGTGGACACCATAGGTGTACTGACAAGACTGACTTCAATGGGATGTGTTGTAAGACGCTCATATTCTGTGCCCTGTCCAAGGTCTCTCATCCATATTGACACCAACCACAAACTGATCAGGTAAGAATGATCTTGTGTGTATACAGTTGTATAAAGTAATCTCAATTAAAAAATCTCAATTTTAACCTTGGCCAATTTATATATTTATTTTCATTTCTCTTTGTCTCTCTATCTCTACAGATATAACATTGTTATTTTTGGCGGCATAGATGTGTATTCCAGGAAGGTAGGTTTGTGTTAAAATTGAATGCAATTATTATGGCAAGTCTATTTTTTTGATCATGTATGATATTTGATTCAGTTATTTTGAATATCATGATTAAATGGATAATTATATTCTTTAAAATTTATCCTTTTATTCTATATAGTTTGTTTCTGATATTCATGCTATATAACTATAGACTTGTTCGGGACAAAACCATAGTGGGAATGACAATGAAATCTGTTCACAATTCTATAATAAAGTGTATCATGTTTTATAAAAGCATACATATACATTGTGTAAATATACAAAGATCGGTAAACTACATCACACAGACTGATATATACATATATCAACGCTACACTGCAAGTAAGACAGCAGACAGTCATGAGGAGAGTACGTGAGTGTGTGCATCTTGTCATCAAACCTACTCACAGATGGGGGAAACCGGATCAGCCCATCCAAAATGAGACATCTTGTTTTTCTGAATGCCAACCTGCACTGAGGACATTAATGCTGCTTTGAGTTTGGTTCTCATTCTGTTTCCTTTTTTGTTTCTGTTTTGTTTTTTTTTTTGTTGCTTTTTTTGTTTGTTGGTTGTTTTTTGTTCATTTGTGCAATATAAGATGTTTGTTGAAATATTAAACAAAAGTAAGTGTTTTGTATCAGAATAAATGCACAAAAAGAGACAAATACAAGGCTTCTCGTAAAAATGCTGAACACAAAAGAGGTTTTCAAAACACAATTCATTCGTTTTTAAGAAGTTAATGTAAATTAAAGGGCTAAAAAAGATGCTAAATTAGGAGCCATTTGGGAGCCAAAATAGTCGGCTCTTCTTTGGGAGCCGATCAAAAAGAGCCGGCTCTCTGAAAAGAGTCGAACGTCCTATCACTAGTGGCTGCTGAGCTGCTGTCTGTCAATAATTTCTGCCTGTATGTCCCGACCCGCCCAGTCTCTGCTCCTGTTTCACCCCACACCTCCCACCCCTACCCTTGCAGTTTAAGGCATTTTTCAAAATTTGGCAGTGGGTGGAGTTACACAAAAAGTAGGGGGTGTAGTTAGACTGTAAAGAGGTACCTTGTTTGTTTAAAACTGATGCAAAGGGCTATTGACCAGGTTCTAATGTGTAAATTGTTAGAAGTTAAAATGTGTTGCATCTTTTCTTTGACTACATTTCTATCTCTACTCTCTACTCTAACTGTTTGGAACAGCAGTCTCCCTCTGTTGGTCATTAAACACAGTGCAAGTCACTTTTGATTTGTTTTTTTTGTTGTGCTTTTTCAGACCTGAAGGCTCTGTCCTTCTTTATATGTATAAATAGCCCATGTTCCTTCTATACAAACACCCACATTTTTTTAAGCCTTGGCTGTCAAATGGAAAATAAAACCAGTGGCTTTATATTTCAAACATAGAAATTGGTGGAGGCTCTGACTGAAGCTTCTTCTGAGCTTTCTGTACAATTATCTTATGTGTTGTGTCACTAGGAGAACAACTTGACTTTAATTCTCCACCCTTTCACAAAAAGTTGTTTGGACATCATTTAAAACTGGCATTTTTCCAGTTCAGTAATGGTCTTTAAGTGCAAAGCATTGAGCAGTGCTGTAAACTGTAAAAGGAAATTAATTATTAAATGCCTAATTAGAGCAAGCATCTAAAACAATGCTCAATTATAATAACAAATGTAATGAAACATTTTCTTCTGTACAAACAGTGGACAATAAACTGAAGCTCAGGAGAGTTTTGGGGCTGTTAAATAAGGAGGAAAATATCAAATCTGAAGCAGGAAGATGAGTGAGAATGAGAGAAAGGATGGAGACAAAGAGGAAGACAGAATCTCATTAATGTTCTGAGAAGTCTGTGGCTATTCCTTCCTTTTTATTACTCTTTCATCGCCTCCTTCCTGACTTCTTGATGTCTTTTTCCTGCACTTCTTAATGCTGCAGAGCATGGTGAGATGGGTATTATTTATTTATGGTCATGCATTGTCTGTGCGTGGGCTTAAGTAATATTCATCTGAGCTGTGCCACTATAATACAAAGCCTCATTCCTTCTCATATGTAAGGGATGAAACATGAGCACTGAAGCTGTTACGGTCCCTGAGTCTGAATACTCCCAATTCCAAGTCAACAGCGTGAGGGGGAGAGGGGCTTCATACAGCTCAGTCTGCTTTTTTAGAATCTACAAAGAAGAATAACTCTGTCTAATGGCTCTTGTTTCTCCTTTACTCCATTCTGTGGGATCTGTATACCTATTCTCTTTATTTATTTTATCATTTCTGCTCATGTATGCTCCTTTGCTCCAGTCCAGCGCTGCAGGACAGGCTGTTGTTGTAAAGTTGGTGGTGCAGTGGTGCAGAAGTGCTTTTTTCTAACTGGGGAAAGAATCTCATATTAATTCTGGCTGGTGTTTTCACACTTTCCCAAAGCAGATTTAATGGCTCATCACATTGTTTTAAAATGTGTCAAGGTTTTTTGTTTTGTTTTTTTACTACTGCAGCATTTTTCCGCCTATAATGTATTTCCAGTCTAACTTCAAGCTCTCTGGTTATAATAAAGGACATGCATACAAGTGGAACATAAACTTAATATTATAATAAGGAAAAAAGGGAAAAGTCCCCATCATTAATTGGAGAACGGTGGAAGCAGCTGGACTGAACTTCTTCTAAAGGGTTTGTGGCTTTCCTTTCAGGGTAGGATGAAAAGTTTAGCCGTCTGGGAGGGGCTCCAAGTAGATTTGCTGCATCTTTGCATTTAAAGGGGCCAGAGAGAGTTCAGACATCTGGTCAAGATGCTCTCTGGATGCTTCCCAAGTAAAGTGAGGTGTTTTGGAAATTACCCAACAGGAGGAGTACTTGAGGCTGAAGGTGTTACAGAACTGTGCAGAAGTCTTACACCAGCTCTCATTTTTCCTCATATATATTCCCAAAAAAACTGGAAACAGATTGCTCTGCAAATACATAAGAATAATAAGAATATTATAAAGTTTATCAAGAATACCTCTGAGCATAAAAGTGAATATTTGCTATGAGCACCTGTATTCTATAACACAACCTTCTTTTACAAGCTTTCTTGTAATTTCTTTCAGTAGTCTTGAGGAATATTTCTCCCAGATTCTTCATGGATTTTCCAAAGTTCTTCTTCCCTTTGTTCTGTTCTCCGTCCAGATGATCCCACACTAAGGGTCCAGGCTCTGGGAAAGTTTCATCCCTCCATCAAACCTTGTTGTCACAAATTTTCTTGGGTCACTTGGCATAAATCAGCTTTTTCTCCCTGTTTTCCTTCCATAAGAATATCTCCTTGAAAGCCACCCTGAGACCATTTCAGATGACGCTTTACTGAACAGTAGATGGATCAACTGAAGGTCCAGATGCAGCCCTCAAGTTCTATATGAGGTTTTCTGTTTTGTTTTGTTTTCTTTTGTTCTTTTTGTTCCTGAAGGGCATCACATCCAGATACCATACATCTATAGGTAAACACTTCTTTTGTCCCCTATTTGTCCAGTTGTCTCCATTTTGAGGCCATGGTTCAGTGATTAGTTCTTTGGAAATCAAGTTTTATTCCTGTCATTCTGTCTTTGATTGTTTCTATTTCTAAACTGAAAGAAATTTTTTCTTAATTTCAGATTGCTAGTAACAAAGTGCCTAAAAATACTATTTAAATAGGTCATTTGACAGGCCCCTTTTTCATAGCTGAGTGATGAATAAACTAGTATTAAAGTCAAAGTCAATGTCAGCTTTATTGTCAATTTCTTCACATGTACAAGACATAAAAAGGAATTGAAATTATGTTTCCCACTGCCCCATGGTGAAGACAAGACAGGATATTTCAACAAAAAAGTAACTGTTAAAAATAAAAAAGTGCACAGGCTCAACAAATATCTGTCATGGGTAATAGTGCAAAGGCAGTCAGTAAGAGCAGCAGAGGTGTGCAAAGTGGCATAGTGTAAGATAGTAGCTATGCTAGGCTATGCTATAAGCTGTACTCACAGCTGACATGTAACATGGAAAATTCCTTTAAAAAAGTAGAAATTCTGTGAAGAAAAAAATCCCCCAAATTGTGGTAAATGTGGATAATTATCTGCTTAAATCTATTTAAAGTTGTGCTTTTATTCCACCTTTTACATATTTTCATCATTAAGCCCAGACTGGTGTTTTCTCCCAAAAAATTAGGATCTGAAAGCTTGTCAGCGGTACCACATAGTTAGGAGCTTGAAATCTGTTTTTAAAGTAAAGCAAGATGAGTGGGCATGAGAGAAGAGCACAGCAAGGAAAACTAAACTTGAAAAACTCTCAGACACGGAAGCACAGCCTCACAAGCGAGAGCAGGAGCTTCTTTTTGGAATTAGACAGCAGTGTCTGTCGCTCTAATTTCCCTCTCTCCTCCTGCTTCCATCTTTATCCCTGTTTCTGCCGAGCTAAGCCTAATGATGTCCCTTGTGTCAAGTGCTGGTTAACTGCTCGTCATCAACACACACGGGCACATAGACACAGATGCCGGAGCACCATCACGCTTACACACAACACACACTCTTACATTTCTGGCCAGCAGCTGGCAGCTTTGCCAACTGTGTCCCCCTGACTTGAAGGAGATATGGGGAGCAGATGTGACTCTATTCTGCCTGACAGGTCTGGGAGAAGAAAACAAGAGCCAGCAGACTGTCGAGGGGGATGGGATGGGTAGAAGTGGCAAAACAAGAGCCTGTTTCCACCTTTTTACTGCATAGAAACATCCAGCAGATTTATTTTTGCTTGCCATGGCCACAGTCACATCTTCCCTCTACACAAAGCACCCTTAGCAGGTTGCATCCCATTACCCTAGAAATGCCTCTTCCTTCCCTTCGCTGCATCCCCCCTCTCCTTTCTGATGGTGTGCCCCTGCCAAACACAGTAAGCTGCTTCATTATCTTCTTTGCAGCTCTGTTGGCGGAAACGTGGGACTAGCTTTTTAGAAACCATCTTGGCTGCCACGCCCAGCTACGTACTAAGCTGACATCTGCAGCAATGAGGAGCAAGATTAACATTCCTCTAAATCCCAGAGGTTAACAAAGATTAACTTAAGAATTCCCAGTGTTTTTTTTTTTTTTTTTTTTTTTTGGTTTTGTTTTTTTTGTTTTTTCAGTTTACAGCCCCAATTCCAAATGAATTGGGATGTTGTGTAAAATGAGTAAAATACCTGTAGAAGCATTCATTAATGTCGGTTTACTTAATGTGGATTCTGTTACTTATATTTTAACAGCAAAGTGTCTTAAGGCCCATTTTGCTCGACGCAGAGAAAGGAGACTTTTCTCTGTCTCCTACGTCGTTTACGTCCATAGTTGCTGTGTTTTCAGGGGCCGGAAACCACGGGGTCAGTGTTGAGCAATGTAGCTGCCATGTGATCAGCGAAGGGAACAAACCAGACAAGATGAAGAGGAACAGGAGGAGAAGAAGTAGACGACAAGGAGGACAAATGTAGGGATGGCGAAAGCTTCTGAAGAAAGGCTGTGTGAGTGTATTGGCAACCTAAAAGACACATGGAAGAATGAAGGGCGGCAACATATGACACCACTTAAAACAGACATACCTCTTACGTACGTAAGGGAGCATAAATGGGCCTTTAAGGTTGACAATTTCAGCAATAAAGCATCATGATCCTTTGTCGTTCCCCACCCTCATTTAAAGATCCCACTTTAATGTGGGAGTCACACATCAGCTCAACCCATGAAGACATGAGCCTGAAGATAAAAATGCCTCAATTTGAATTAAAGACGTGGCTTCCTATGCCCAGAGTCTAAATGCAATGCTCTGTGGAAGCTGCAACGTGAGGACACGAGTTTAGCTGAGCTACAATGATTTATAATGAATTATTCCCATGAGGCATAAAGCCCAATAGACACACTGTACATGTAAATGCTAAATGATCAAGCGAGGATCTCCCTTACCCCTTGTCATCATTCATCATATTCAGACAATCCACTGCACAAATGTGTGTGTGTGTGTGTGTGTGTGTGTGTGTGTGTGTGCGTGCGTGTGTGTGTGTGTGTGAGAGATGTGCATCTGCTGGAGTAGTAGTGTGTTTTGCACTAACACTAGAGTTTACTCCCCATTTCATTAATCTTTAGGTGATAGGTTTATCTGCAAGCAGGCTCATTTCCTTTATATGGAGATTAAGAGAGAGTAATTAATCTCTCATTTCATCAGATACATATCTCATGCTGGGGACTAACATTTTACAGTAGATGCAGCCGTAACTCACAATAGCCTGTATGCACACATGTGCACGCACGCACGCACGCACACACACACACACACACACACACACACACACACACACACACACACACACACACACACACACACACACACACACACACACACATATAGTTGGCTGATTAAAGTGTAATTTGCATAGTGTGTGTGCTTATCATGTAGCTTATCTGGGACAAGGTTATAATTAAACTTGGTCACAATAGCACAGAACACTTTTCAGACTATTCATTACATCAGAAAGCCTGAGTAGCTGTCAGTGTCCTCCACACACACACACACACACGAATACATCCAGCATTAAACCTGCAGTTTGGGATGAGACATTTTTGGGCTGCAGGAAGGTTGTCATAGTCCTCATAAGCCTTAAAGAAAATACTAGAGGGGTTACATTACATCAGTCTACATTGATGCATTGATTCAAGGGGCAACAAGCCAATAATATCAATTCAAACTCAAGATATTGATGAAACATCAAGACAATAATCTTTTGTAAGGCACACTTAAAAAAGAAAATGTAAAATTGCTGATAGCTGGAGTGGTGTTAAACTGTGATGAAGTCAGACTGTGCTATTACCAGACTGTGTTAAATCAGCATGTGATATAGTCTCATATTGATTGCTGGCTCCTGAATTTAATAGAAGTCACAGAGCTTGTGAAATTGCCATAGATAGAAAAGTTATCCAATGAACTGATACAGTTTCTCACAGAAGTGAGTACGCCCCTCGCATTTTTGCAAATATTTCATTAAATCATTTAATGGGACAACACTATAGAAATGAAACTTTGATCTACAGGACACCAAACTATAAAAACTAAACTTTGATATTCTGTATGTCAGAGTTTCATTTCTATAGCGTTGTCCCATGAAAAGATATAATGAAATATTAGCAAAAACGTGAAGTGTGTACTCACTTCTGTCAGATACTGTATATCGTTTTATGAAGATTTACACCTCTAGGAGGTACCTCCCTCTTTTTCTATGTCTGCACTGCAGGAATTGGGGATTATTTTCATGAGCTCTGCAGTGGCGGAGGACTTGCGGGGTTGGGGGGGTGGAGGGGTGGGGGCACTAACAACCTAATCTGATTGGACACACCAGGTGCCACTTCAGGTGACTGACGGGTCACTTTAGTAACAGGAGGAGTACAGAAACATCTGTCCTGACACACGTGGATCATCAGTGCCACTTCGCCAGTTTGAACTAGGATTTAAAGTGGTTTCCTAATTACTCAACTTTTAAATATATGGGCACTTGGCTACACATTTTTAGAAGAGATTTTGTTCCTGTGTAAGTAGAACTACTAATGTTATGTAACATAATGTTAGCCTGAAGCTATGTAGCACTGCCAATCTAGTTATATGGTAGAACTAGATAGTGTGTTGAAACCATGTCATATTTAGTTTTCAGTGTGTATTTAGGGACTACACATCAACTCAATTAATGCAGATTTTCACATTGGAGCTAAAAATAAACTATAAAGATGCTCAAAGAGTACCTCAGTATCCAAGTTACCTAGCACTGACTAAGCTAAAGCTACCTGTACCTGATCTAGTTTCATGTAAACAGGAGGCTAGCAGAGATGCTAGTTGATTTTTACATATTGTACAGCATCAAAATAGAATAGAATAGAATAGAAAAGAATAAAATAGAATAGAATAGAATTGAAAACTCTTTATTGTCCACCAAAGTGGAAAATTGTCTTTGGCTAGCCAGCATTAACAACCCAAACAGACCTTTGTGTTTTTAGCTAGATCATCAGTATCAGAGTTTCTTCAGCAATATCAGCTGTTTAACTTCATTTGTCAACATCTGCTGGTTTTATGACAGATATTATCACTATGCGATAATGTGTAGATGGTTGTGAGATGGTGCTGTATGAATTCTGCATAATGATCTAGAGCATGGTAGAGATAATGCAGAACAACATATAGAAGTACATTACATGCTGCATTTACTTACCCTTGGACATCTGATGTTTACCCAAGGGGAGGTCAGTTAACACTAAATGTGTGTATGCAGTGGCTTGCAGGAAAAATGGGCAAATTTCAGGCATAGGTGTAAATGGTGATTAATCATGATTAACCATAATTAATTAATTTGTAAGCTGTGATGGATCTGATTTAATTGCCTAATTACTAAAACCAGCAAGAAACAAAACTTTTTTTTTACTTTTTTTTGTTACATTTATATCCAAAAAAAAAAAAACTGCTGATGACTGATGACATGATTTCATTTTATTTGAGTTATTTTTAATGTGGTGTCTTTCAATGATGCAGTGGGTTTATAGATAAACAGTTTTGAACCCTTTTTTATTTAAAATTTCTGTGAATAATGACTTTTTCCACATCCATACTAACCACTGTAGAAACTTCTACTTATGTAGCTGCCAAGGATTAAGTAGAAAGCACAAAGAAAACAAAAGAAAAATCTGAAGAGAAAATTGATATATGCAGAGATTAATGTTTTGGTAAGAAAAAAAACATTATTGAATTACTGATTTATCAATAATAGAAGAAAGCTGAAGGTAAAAATAGTTATCTTGTGTTAGAGAATTACCTCAGTGTTTCAGTTTTAGATCAGCTCAGTTCTTTTGGGAGTTGCTTCAGATGTGTAGGACAGCTCAGTGCTTGACATCATATTTGCAGATATTTAAAAAACATTCTTGTTTCGTTTGGGATCATACGGGTGGAATTTTTAGTCCCAGTTGATATGACATGCAGCTGTCATGGAATGATGCGTGGCAGCACGGATGCCCTTCGGCTAAAAAAATGTAGTGACAACTCACTGTGATGCAAAAGTGGCACTGTGCAAAGTCACACAACATAACACCCACTCGGATTGCTGTGAAATTTATTAGGTTTAAGTTGTATAAATGACTAAATGCTCAAGTCTGCCTCTAGCCTCCGTAGAGGCGTGATCACACTCATTTCTGATCATTCCTCATTCCTCATACTCTGCAGGCTGACACAGTCACTGAGTCGTCCAGTAGGTTAATACGCTAGGAGCTCCTTGTGCTTAGGTCCTTTTGATTGTTGTTGTATTACATGTTTATTTTTATTATTATTATGTATTTATTCATGTTTGTTGTTTTGTTTTGTTTTGTTTTAGGAACTCCTGACGATTGTCAGCTTAGTTTACCTGTAAATGCTGCAGGAAATTCTTTGTTGTGTTTCTGTAGCAGTTGGTTGTCTAGTTTGGACTGAAGGGTCGTTGCCTTCTGTCTGTTGTATCTTTGTCTCCTCTTTCTTTTTTCTACTTTCTTTTTTTACTTCTCTTCACTATTCTACTTTTTTTTCTCCTGTCCCTTCTGGTCAAAATAAATAAATCAGATTACCAAGAGAAGACTTATACCCATAAAGCTCCCCTTGGCAAATCAAATTTGTTCAGCACAACACAGCAGCCAGACCATCATTCTACAAGTTATTAAAAAAAGCCTCCTCGGACCTACGCAGAGCCTACGGTGGTGACGCTGTAACCGGCCTTGCACAGACAAGTATAAATCCACCTTTAGTGTAGTATTTTCTTAATGACTTCCAAATATTTTTCAACCACTTGTACTTAACTATGTGGCTTTGTCCGAGATCAAGAACAAGAGCTTAGGATGAAATTATAAGGTCATTGTTTGACAATTCAGCTGCTCGCCTTGTTTCCAGTTAGGCCAACTACTTTTACTAAATTACAATTACTAGCAACATAGCCTTTAACGCCACCCTCTGGTAACAGCACAGCCCTTTTTTATTCACTTTAAGCAGGTCTGTAGAAACGTTTTCAATTAACATTTCTTTTTCTTTTTTTTTCTTTTTTTGTGGCGTCTCAAAAGATCACTACAGATTTTTTCACAAAAGGTTGAAAACCTTGTGAAAATGGTTATAGGGGCCTCATAAAATATGTCTAAAACAGAACACTAAACCTGCGGTGGAGAAAAAACTGTAGCGACACAAGGACACACTGACATTTATGTTAACATGCTTTTTTTTTATAATAATAATTCTGTCAACATGAGTCTACAGGGTTATTTGAGGTGGTTACAGCTGTTTGCACTGGCAGAATAATGGCTGAGATCAGTCTGTGTGTCACTTGTATGATTGAAATGGTAATGGTCCATGACATTAACTGCGACCTGACATATTTCCAATACTTGTTAAAGAAATGGAAGTTTGTATGGCATTGTTTTGGCTGAAACAGGCCTTGTGGGATGAAGATTAATACAAAATTGTGAAGCAACATATCAGCTGCTGAACTGACCCAATGCACATGCAGACAAGGCAAGCCAAGCCCACCTTGTCAAAACCCTTATCTCTCATCTGAAATGAGAACTTGCCCTGGGCCATGCTTGGAGAATAAAAATAAAAGACACGAAAAGAAATGCAGGGAGGACAGGGAGGGAAAATACTGAAAGGAAAATAAGCCAAAGGGGAAAATACAGAGTGATAAAAGGCTAAACCAGGTGAGGAAAGCAGGGAGAACACGACAGGGGTTGTGGATCACCCTGGAGGGTCAGAGGTGTGAAAAAGTTGTGGTTTGTCTCAGTCTCTTCCACCCCCTCGAGTCTACCTCCAACCACATCGTCCACAACACCTCCCACCTCCACCCACCCCCTCCAGGAGCTATTTAACATGGAAATTGATTTAAACAGAGGCTGAGATATCCGCAGTGGGACCTGAGGACAGGTGCCTCCAGTCAGCAGAGGGGAAGCTAATGAGAGGTGAGAGACCCGAGCAGAGCTAACAAGGAAAGCAGAGAGCACAATGAGATGGGAGAGGAGCGACAGGAATTACAGGGAGGGAGCACAGAATTGAAGTGAAATTGGAGAGAAATGAGGGAGTCGAAATTGTATAATTTCCAGCTCCAGCTCTCAGCCAAACTGCAAGACCAGAAATAAATAAATAAATGAGGAGCAAAAAGTGTGAGTGTTCAAGTCTGTATGTGGGTGTGGAGCTACAGTCTGTGGGTTACCAATATATTTCAGTCAGGCAAGAGGACCATTTGCTAGAATTATACCAATGTTGAAGTAAAGTTTCTAGTAGGAAGTATATTTCAGTAGCAAAATGCTAATGCATCTTCTCCATCCATGAGGTGCTGGAGTGCACATCAATTTATTGGACCTTTTTCTGGCCCAGTCTCCACCAATTCATGAAAGAAAGTTCACCAATCCAGTCGTCACTGGGAAAAGATGGGTAAATGGACTGGTGGAGTCTGGTAATAATAATTTAATGGTTTATGAAAATGTAGACCTCCATCATTCAACATTTTCCCAGACTGGTGTTAGTTAGAAAAACTTTAATTTGACTTTTTATTTTCTATGGATGCCCAGAACAGCCATGCTCACGGGTTGTTTGTTTGTTTGTTCATTTAATTATTTATTACGAGATAAGAGATTATTCAAATGCTGGGTTGTAAAGGGGATATAGGCATATTTCAGCAGCTACTACTCCATCTCAGGACCAACACAAAGAGACAAATATTCTGTCAGGTTCCCAGTCACTCCTAGGCAGAACTGGGAGACTCAGAGCAAACGAACATGCATGTCTTTGGATTGTGGGAGGAAGCCATGAGCAGGGACAGACTGGCCATCTGGCAAACCGGACATTTTCCCATCGGGCCGATGTGGTTTTTGGGCCAACACAGATTATTGGTTTGACTGGTCCATAAAATTCAGAAGATTGGTGGCCCAACTAACACTGGGCTGGCCCACTTAAGATTTTAAACACCACCCCTTTTGGTGTAATTCATTTGTCCAAATAGTCAGCACAGACCTTACCTACATGACCACCAGCCCAGGAAAAACATTGATCTGTGACCCATTGGTTCTGTTCTTACACCATGCTGAACCAAGCACTTTAGAGCCTACTTGGTTCTGTACCAGTAGAAGCAGGTGCCTATCAGAACCACGGACAGGAAACAGAGAGGAGGCGCAGAGAAATGATTTTTTTTTTATATACATTTATTTATTTTAAGACACTGGCTAAAATCCAAAAATGATTAACATGTTTGCCACAGCAGGACCTTCATCATGATGATGGTCCACATCACTGAGGATCTGTTCTGAGTAAAGACACCCATTAAACCCAGAAAGCTTGATCCATAAAAGCCAGTTAGCGGCAAAGTTAGGACGATAACACATCAATAAAACAGCTATTTAATTACCGCATTAGTTTGTCTTAGGGACGGACGGACGGACGGACGGACAGACCGACAGACAGACAGACAGACAGATAGATAGATAGATAGATAGATAGATAGATAGATAGATAGATAGATAGATAGATAGATAGATAGATAGATAGATAGATAGATAGATAGATAGATAGATAGATAGATAGATAGATAGATAGATAGATAGATAGATAGATAGATAGATAGATAGATAGATAGACACATACAAGCTAAATAACTGAGATCGAGGAAAATCCATCACTGATCAATGCATCTGAATTTTTTTTTCTGTCCAGTCCCACAAAGTCTAAAATTGTGATATGTCTTAATTAAGTTTTACCAACCACTCATTCGCAGAATTACACACATACATGCCGTGACTTGTAGCCTCTCCCTGGCTGTCATGAAGTCTGTTTTGATCAATGAAATCAGGTGTGACACAGTACCTCCTTCTTTTGAGCCCACCTAAATCATCTAGTTATTGTATCACATTATCATGAGAAAACCGCTCTCGTAATCTCTAGATAACAAGAAGATTAACTCATTATCTTGAGATAATGATTAAAAAAGGAATAATAGTTCGAGCTTGACTGCACTCAGCGTCCATAATTTCCCATTTCGGTTCATGGTAAAATAAAATTAACTTCACAACTTTGTTCATAAAGAACTTTATGTTTAACTAGCAGGCATCAAATGACTGTGTATGATTCATCTAAACTATAGCATTTACTGAACAACAGCTTTAGGTTCTTCTGCATGTTTGCATTTCCTTAAAGAAAAAAATTCAAGCAAACGGTATCCCCAGAGAATAACAAAAAGGGGCTCCAAGGCATAGATGCACATGAAACAACAACATGCTGAGATGCTCATTCTTGTTTGCTGCTGCGTAAAACTACAAAAAGCCAGTGTTTGGAGTAGTTATAGCATCAAAAGTCTTGATTAAGCAGTCAGAAAATTCCACTTGTGGCCCACTAGAAACTACCACCTTGAAAATAAAAAGCCATTTGTGTGAAGTGTATGAGTGCATAAAAAGGTTCAGGGCTTTGAATAAATGTTTTTCTGTGGGAAGCAATCATAATAAAGAGAGCCCTTGACTTCTGTTGCCTCCACTTAATGTCTTGGTTTTAGCTTATTCCTGTTATGAAAGCAGTTACAGAATACTTTTGTCACCAAACCTTGTCATTTAATGTCAATTATTAATCACCTCTTCTGATAAGCGGAGGTCCCTATGCTGACTGATCTTGAGAACTTCTGTTTGCACTCGAGTGCATCTGCACAAGCACCACAAAGGCTGAGACGAGAGGAAGCTACTTCATTATTTTTGAGTGAAACCAGCCATGACAGAAGCATGATGACATGACAGTCCGTCCTGGATGAAGCCATTGTTCTCCACCGCCCCCTTCCACACACACACACACACACACTGTACCTGAGCTGTCAATAAATAGAAGAGAAAGCTTATCTTCAGTGAAACTAGAGCCTCATTGATTTGTGCTTGCCACTCTGGGGATGTAAGAATTCACCATGTGAACTTGCCTCTGTATGCACTCGCTGAAAGATGCGCTTTTGAATATCAATGGGATTAGTGAAAGGTCTGGCTGTCATGGGCCATCAGATTGTAAACTACACCAAAAGACCGCCGTGTTGCTCTTTAAATGTGATCTCGCAAGTTGATAAATGTTATTTAGGTTACACGACAGGTATGGCATTTCCTGGCAATATCTCCTTTGCAGAAAGGCCCTCATCATTCTCTCCCTGTCTTTCAACAGAAACTCATGTATTTGGTGTGCTTTCTGTCTCGTATGCATACACACATGCATGTGCAAGAAATACAGGCTTGCTCTAGAGTATTCCAACTTGCACTGCGGCATCTTGTAAGTATTCCATGGCAACCATTTCAAAAGTAAGATTCATCCACTTTATATAGCTGGCCTAGTTTGTCTACTGCAACCCCCGCTGAGCACTGCCATCCATGATGTCCTGTACTGACTACTCTGCAGAGCAGAGAAGAGAGGAGGGACAGAATCTCAATGCAAACACCAGCATTAAGTCTGGAAAGTCTTCTGCTCTACTTTACAATGCCTTTAAAATAAAAAAGGACTATTTTGATAAGAAAAGCTATAGGTGGAGAATGTAAATTTACTTTAATATAAAACAGTGAGCATAAAACCAATATAAGGCACACAACAGGTGAGTTTAAACATGTGGTTTTACATCATGAAATTACCTTAATACATAACAGTAACTGGCAGAAAGTGGAGTATTTTGGTTTATGATTCAACACATAATAATCAACTGTAGTGCAGAAGCTGCAGTGGTTTCCAGCTGTAAAAAATTTTAAAAACTGGTCACAAAGACCAAAGTACAACAGGTATAAACATGAGATCTATATCTGGATTATAAAATAAATAAACTGGGGTATGTTTTCACGAGAAGAACCTAAGATAAGAAGCTGGATAATTGTACTTTTACACTGGGAGTGTAACATATAAATCCGCTGCAAATCTTAATCACCAGGCATGTTAACTGTGTATTTGGAGCTTTTAAATTCGGGAAAATTTCAAGCAATCAAATATATTACACTTTTTCCCATTAAACTATAAATGTTTAAATCCAGAGTGAAAACTAAACTAAATTCATTAGACTGCATTTTAAAGTCTCACTCCTGCAGTTATTGAACATGCTATGGCCATGTTACCATATGACAGAGAATACAGTAAATAGTCTGAAAACTCACACTAGCACACAAGCAAAGCTCCTCAGATGTGCACACATGAAAATAAAAGAAAATGGCAGTTTTACTCTCACATACCTACACTTCTCTATTCTGCTCTGTTCAATCACAACCAGCTGCTGACAGTACATTTGATGACAATCGGGAAATTAGAATTTCTAATTGGGGGGCCTAACATACAAAAGGAATTAAGTGTCATTATTATTATTAAATTATTTAAAAAGTTTTAATATCCTGCTTCTGAGCTACAATGAATCCAGCTTGATGTGAAGGTGAAAGGTTTAGTTGGTAGTGTGACACAGCAACTTGAACCAGTTTTTCAAACCTAGGGGGGCCTTAAATGAAGTGCATTAGTTGTGTTTTTGGGCGCTTTTAAAATGGGAAAATTAAACGGCCAAATATATGCTCTGAAGCACAGATTTTCTTTTCTTCCATATACTCTCTTTAATCCCCTAAAAACCCATCTGTGTTCCTGTATAAAAAAATGAACATGATTCAAAATATTTACAATTAAAGGAGGCTCGCAGCCTTAAAACAACTTGGTTACATGTTGTTTTAAGACCGAGGAGTTGCAGATAATTAAAATATTTAGGAATATTCCTGATGTCATGGTAATTTGGCCACAGATGTTTTAACCCAAGGACAAAAAGTATCACACTGACGATGCATTCATGTCCTGTCCCTTTCAACAAAATAACTGACAGTAATAGATAACATAAAGTAATACTAAGTGCGCCATACTTGATGACAACATTAGTAATGGGATGCTAACATTAGCACAGACGGTTTCTCCAGTCTCTCCTCAAGTCCCACTTACTGTTGACTGCTCGGAGGTCAGCAATGAGAAACCACTTATGGCAAAGAACTGCTGACAAGAGATGGATGAGGTGGAAAAAAAAAGAAAAAGAAACACTCAGCATTAATTGATGTTGCTTATTTTTGTGATGTTTCCTGGATGACTGATACAGTACCAGCCTTTATTATTAGCCGAGTGACAATAGAAGCTAGTGACGAATTAGCAAAGCAGTTGTCAATAAAAACTAATACTGCTAACCTGTACTTTTTGTACCATGCTTCTCCTAAATCCCCCCTCATAGCTAATGCTAGCTATATATTAGCTGTAAAGCTTCATCTTGCTAGTAGTCAGAATGAGTTCTGCCAATATTTTATGTAGGCTGCTTGACCCTGGTTATGGTTGAACAGTCTGAAAATGACCTGTCATCTTCTCATAAGCTATTTTCCTTGACTTTGGAAAACATCAAAGACTTAAGAAAAATGTGGTGGAAGACATTTTGGAAGAAAATGCGCTGAAACTGACCAAAATTCCAATGAAAATGAAGATATTGAACAGATAGCACGTAACATAATCCAGTGTTGTCACAAAGTCAGACTAACTTTCTTATTTGTATGTAAGGATATATATGTAAATCATTAATTATTACATTCAATGTCATTATTATCAAGATAGTTGGTTAAGAAAGAAGACGGTACAGAAGTGAAACATGTCACAGACTTCTCTGCCCTCATTTTATCCACATGAATAGCAGTTGAATGAACTGTCAGAAAGCTGAAGTGTTGGACACAGTTATCTTTCATTCATAAAGGATGGTCCAGAGCATAGTGAGCTAAAGGAGATATTACAAAGAAGCCTTAGAGCTCCTCTTCTTAATATTTTGATAATTCAAACAGCTCTTATCATTGCTGCAGCTTATTTACAGGTGATTTCACTCAAAGGGTTCTTAAGCAAAATAAACTTTTTAACTGCCCCTCCTGCCTTTCATTGACTGCAGAAGGTGGGAGAGGGACTGTAAGAGATGGATAGTGGCTGGCTACTATCTAGCCTTGATTTTTACTAGAAGTTACCTACAATGGGGGGGCGAAGCCAGAAATTGCATGTTTTCCTTTTATTTCATTTATTAATTTTTGAGATTAGGCACTGTGAAAGCAGCTTTTAGTTAAGATAGCAGGTGGCAGCTTTGCAGGTCCAAAAGCTTTTTGTCAGACAGAATCAAGTCCTGCTACATGGATTACATTTACAATGAACCACTTTAGATCACACTGAGCCCAAGAGCAGGCTGGCCCACCCAATTTCATTTCTTCTGCAGCCAAAGCATTACCATGTTTTCCCCCACTCAGATGAGATATCTGGATATATACACTCACCAGCCACTTTATTAGTTTCCCATGCTCTCACTTGGTTGGGCCCTATTTTCCTTCAGAAATGTCTTAATTCTTCATAAATTCAACAAGGTGTTGGACTTTATTGGCTGATTAGCTTTTTTTATTAGTAGCCAATGAGTGTATATAGTAAGCCACCACCAGATGTACAATTTTTCATTTTACTATTATTTTGTGGGAAAAAATAAATCGTGAACAAAAATCTTAACATTGCAGGAAAAAGATTCTTTTCCATAAAAATATATGTTCATATATTTTTATATGTAGTAAGCTCTTTATGGTTCCATGTATAGTGTTAGAATCCAAATACATCTGCAGTATTTATTACTAAAAATCATCCCTATATTTTGTCAGAGCCCTTTGCAATCTCCCTGGAACATCAAGGACACCATGGGTTAGGCCGGCCCCCTTTGAACACCTCATATCACCTACATTACAGCTTCTTCTGATATGTATGTGGGAGAGGCTGACAGTCACCCTCCTCACAGACATCGGCATGCAATGTTCCTCTGATGGTGTGAATCTGTCAGGGCCAGAGGATGCGATCCAGCTGTCCACCACATCCCCACCTCTACCAAACACACAGCATTTTCACACATCCACCTCCTGTCCTCCTCCTCGCTTGAAGAGAGAAGATAGCCTGGCTTCCAATCTCTCGCTTCATTCCATCTATTGCCGTAGACTGCACAGATGAAGAAAAAACGGCCGACTTGCCGAGAGGAAACATCAAAAATGACGGATGCGCAGCTTGCTCATATTCAAGTCTACTTTTATTGATCACTGCATAGTAACATTTACTTTCCTATCCACCTTTATGCCTTTGACAGTTAATCGATTGAAAAGGAGACGGCTTCCAAACCATCACTTATCTACCGTTAGATTATAGGAGACGTAGAAATCATTATTTCGGACATAATGGCACATAAAAACTGAAAAATCGTCTGTTTTGGATATGGCCCGTTGACATTTCATCTCTAAATGATAGTTTCAATCCTGATATCTAATGTTCTATCCTATAAGCAGCAGGCTTTTTCAATAAACCAAATGGAGCCTCTGACTTGGCTAATGCGGCCTCTGACCAGTGGATCGGGACAGAGATTTGTTTTTAATACAGGAAAGTACAGTTTTGACCTCTAAATGTAACTTAGCACCACAGGCAGCTGTAATATCATCAGTGATAATGGCAGAAAATGGCATGAAGGGGAATCAAATCAACAGAAGCATGATGGATGGATGTTAGTGTCTGCCTCACCCCCTCTTCTGTCGCTCTCTCACATGCATCCCCTTGGCACCATCTCACCAAATTATCATACTTGGATGCTGAGCTGCTGAGAACAGGCCAGCGTTGGTTACAGAAGTGTTTTACATTTGCAGCGAGGGTACATGCAAATGAGGCCTTTGCATTAGCATTGGATATCCTCAAGGTTCCACAACGTGACGCCGCGTTGTGTGTGCGCGCTCACCGTGAACTTGAGATACTGATCCGTACTCTCCGGGCATCTTTAAAGTCTCCAGCCTTGAATCTAATGTCTCCTGACAATGAAGTGCGGATAATAAACGGAACGGGGTTAAAAAATCAAATGTTTGGAACGGAGACGACACCAAGTGAGTGCAGCAAGCCTTACAGGAAGTAAAAAGAGTTCTTTTAATGTCTTATTCAAGACAAGTCAATTAAAAACAATTTCACAGCCTACTATAACGGGAGGGCTTATTTTATGGCAAATTAAGATGAAACAATTACATTTGCAGCACGAGGGGGAGGTCTGTGGAAGCTGTGTACAGGAGCATACAATCAGCAAAGGCTTCAAGTGGGCGTCTTCAAAGTTAGGACGTAATTACAAGAGGATAATGCATGGTAATTCAGCACTGACAAGACATGAATAAATAGAAAAACAGTCCATAAGAAATGAGTTGTGAGAATATTCTGTATTCCCAGTTAGTTGGATGTCTCTGTTGACCTGCTTCAGTCTTATTTCCTGTTCAAGTCTTTGCCAGCAGACTCTTTTAGATGATGTGGCAGCAAACTGGGTTTTGGGCAGCGCTTTTTTTATTCACCCTCCCCCCCCAACAGGACACCCCCACCTTCTTCATGCTGAGCTGCTCCCCGAGCACCGCTTCACTGGAGAGGAGACAAAAAACACAAAGTGAAGTGAAAACGGGGAGAGTCTGGCAAAGACAAAAAGAGTTTATTTCCTTTAATGCACTGGCTGCAGTAATTAGAGGTCATTTTCCTGCCAAGCAACACAGCTTTTCTACAGTAGCTAAGCAACCTGATTACTGCAAAGTCTGGCCGTTGTTTTGGATTAGTGCATTAAAATTTCAATCAGCAGCTAATGTGGTCTCAGGTCTCAGTTTCAGAGCATTTTAAAGAAAATGAGAGGTTAAGGCCAGACATCTTGTTTGATTCAGTGTTGTAAAGTCTGGACATGATGCAGCTCTTACCCTTGCTTTATAAACAAGGAAACTGGATTCTCATGTTTCATAGAAACTGGCAAGTCATTTTGAACACATCATTTTAAAATAAATAGAGCTATCTGTCAAAACATCTCCAAAGAGTGGCCTTGAACAAACTGTTCTCCAATGACAATAACAGAAAATATCCCTCCAGCTGCCATTCAACTTCTCCGGCCTTTCAAGTCTTCTCTCGTCCTGCTGGCTCCAGTTCTGGACTGCCCAAAGTCCTCATGCCTCTGCTTTCCTTCTGTCAGCTAACGCTCCTCATTAGTCACTTTCCCAGAGACTGCCCACCCCCCTCGCTTGTACTCGCTGAGGGGTAGCACAGCCACACACCAACTCTCAGGCACTGTCAAAAGGCGAGGCGACTTCCAGGAGCAGGGCAATCATCAGAATCAACCAACCTTTGAAATGCTGCAAATGCCACGAACGTGGAGCTGCTGAATAATGTGACACCAGCTGAACGGCCTCGAGGCGTCTGCAGCATACCAACTTACACAATGGTCTGTAGAGAAAAATGGGACAGCTTAAAAAGAACCATACCAGTGCCTCGAAATGTTTTAGACCATTACCTACAAATTGCAAATATGTTAGATTACAGCTGCAGATGGTTAATGACCAACTATAAAGATCCCAGAAAAAGCTGATTATTCCTGAGAAAGAGCTAATCTGACTAATGTAAAGTAACTTTAGGGATTTGCTTGAGATGGAGATTGACAGTGGTGAGTTTTCTGGATGAGACCTGCTGCCAAGAACCTGCACAGGTTCCAGGAATTTAATGGGTCCTGTTTAATGCTTACAGTAAAGGCTACATTTAGCAACAGGAACCCTTTCCAGGAACTTGGGTCTTCTGAAAGGTGTGTGGGGCTCGCAGTGCTTGGTTTAGCATTACTTGCATCCGTTTCTGTCTTAATATTCACAATAGCTCATTAAAAAAAAAGACAAAAAAACATTCAGCTTAATATAGACTGAGGAAACCAAAAGGCAAACGGGTCAACCAAAGTTGAGAAATAAACAATGTAAAAACTGGTCATGGACTAATACACAAATAAAAACCACACAGAACACCAGCAATGTACCATTAACAGACTTTTAGCTTGAACAGCTTCTAGTTTAACCACTTTATGGGTTGCTGTTTGAACAGTGAAGCAGCTCAGATGGTCCAACAAAGAACAACACACTTAACTTTTCCAAGTTATCCTGTACATCAGAGCTGAGTGGAAAATAATCTTTTAGCTCCTTTAAAGCAACATACATAAATTTCCAACCCTAAAATAATTTTGATGGCACACTGACATTCATCATGTTCATTACTGGAGCCGTCGTTGTAATCCACACTTTACAACACTGTGTTCCAGCCTGGAGGTCTTGTTAAGCTACGTTTTGCTTTACAGCATCGTGTCTCGTGCCACAAATAGAATAACAGCACACTAGCCCTTTTCAACAAGCACCGTTACCGATTCACCAAAGAAACCCAAGAGGACATTAAAGGAAGTGACAGAAAGAGAAAGCAAAGTCACCATCAGGACTGACTTTTACTGGCTGGAGAGCTCAGAGAAGAGAAAGGACGCAGGACAGAAGCTGAATGAGCTTTCGTTAGGGGGCGTCAAAGTGCAATATCTGCCAAAGATTACCGTTACCGCTTTTTAAAAGAAGCTGGTAGGCATTTACGTTCCAGTAACGTTTGATTGAAACGCACCAATGAAATTTATTTTAAGTTTCAAACTCTATGCTGAGCTGAAAAATGACTCCAGGAATATTACGGTTCAATCATTGGATATTAAATTTTGTGATAACAGTTTTGATTTGATTCAGGAGCCAGCAATCAATACGCTGATTTAACAGAATCAAATGACAAAAAAAATCAACTAAATATCAAATTCTTATTTTATTCCTGAAATTCTAATTAAATTTATTCCAAATTAATTTTTTCCGACATTTAAAAAAAACAAAACAATCTTTTCATTTAAAACAAAAAGGCTGCTACTGCTTCAAAATGTTTATACTACAGTTGCAATAGAAAACAAAAATAAATTTCCATTTGTAAACATTAATGCAGGATATAGTTGAAACATTAATCCTACTTAGACTCTCAAATCAAATATCTTAACTTAGTTATAATAACTAAGTCGGTAACCCCCGACTTTATCTGCTACAGACCACATCTTTGGAAATCAACATTTTCCTCATAAACATTTTAAAGTTTTCATTGTCAAAATAAGTAAATTTAAACAATTTAATGTACTTTATTTTAAAAAAATTCCAAATGATAACTGTATAAAGATATTTTTAATTTGACTTGATGTTTCAGGCTCAGTCATTGAATTAATGTATTGATGTAGATGAACGTATAGTTACAAAAACAGTTAATAAACAAATAAGGGAAAAAAAGCTGAAAACAGACAGTTTTCAGGGAAAGAAACACCAACATCTATCTGGAAGGTAGGACTTGTAGTGGAAACAATGGATAATTAATTGTCACTGGGCCAAGACACCCAAAAGCCCAGCAGGACAGTTCTTTAAAACAAGATGGGACAGGAAGCAGCAGCGAACCAACCTGAGGGCTGCAAGGTCTCCAGCAGACCGTCGGTCTCCGGGCACTCAGTGACCGATAGCTGTGCCTGGAGGAAGGACAAAGCCCAAATCAACACCTTGTCTAAAAACACTGGGAGAAACTTGAAACTTGTCATGCAAAGTCTACAAGAGAAGATATGCTCATGCAACTCAGTTTTTGGATAACTGTACAGGCATTTTTTAATTACAGTAAGCAAATAAAAAAGTAACAGCAGCTCAGCTGTACAGAAAATATTGTCAGATTTGGCTTGGTTCATTTTAGCTAGAGTTGCATTAACACTATCCTAACATATTTTGTTAGTACACAAAAACAGTTATTTTGGTACATAAAATCCACTACTGTGTAATGTTGGAAGTTACTTTTTTCTTACTTTTGAGTCGATTCTTTTTGTTGCAATGACTAATAATATTTTAAGAAAGTGTTTTACCAGCAAGTTTATGTCAAAGGATAAACACACTACGAAATTAAACATTTAGGGTTAGGTTACCTTTACAGTGGAGTTCTCTAGGTTATAACCATCCTCTCCATTGCACTGCCATTACTCTGTACTAAAGTAGCCATCGCGCCAGCGTCATTCATGACAATGAGGCCTAGACCTGAATGGTGGTTTGAATTCAGTTAATTTTCAGACGCTATAAAAGCAATTCTCATTGACGATTACGACCACAGGTAAGAGGATTGAAAAAGTCTTATACATACCCAGGCATTCAATGCTTTACAACTCTATACACATTAGGAAGCTATCCAGGTTATTTTAGAGGTCTTACCTCTGGGTCCTTTTTAAAAAGTATAGAAAGAGAGAGAAAGAATAAGTTGTGCTCTTTTGATAATCAGTCAAGACATCATTTAGTATAGTTAAAGTCTTCAGACGTAAATACATTCATTTAGATTTAAAATGCGGTTTTGAATGAGAAACAAAGGAAAACACCTACATCTGACTGCTGAAAGTTGTTTAAAAAAGGCCATTTCAGAATTTTACTAGGACAGGAAACAAATAAAGCAAGTTAAGTTTCATAAAAAACAAACTAAGCTTTATTGACAAACTGCTGCAAAACATCTTTTGGACAGATTTAGTAACCTATTTAGGCAAGCTTACACAAGTAGCATAATGCATTTTATGGAGAGGGTACAGATACTAGTGGCAGAATAAGTACAGTTAGGATGTTTTAAAATATGTACAAGAGTTTGGATTGAGCTGCAGGATCCCTTCTCTACAGTAAGAGAAGACCCATGTGGAGATTTTTGTCCCAATCCTTCTTTTGTGTACTTTGTGCATGCAGTTTATTATAGAATCAGATCACAAAATGAAGACCTGAACTGTTTAGATTAACAGGCCATGTCTCAGCCAGATTCTCATTAAAGAAACATTTTGTCTTTAGTCTTAAATTGATATATTTTTTTAACAAGTAAAACAAATTGAGGATATGAGGACAGTCCATCTCAACAGTGTCTATTGGGGCTATATTTCAAAACTCTAAGTTCAATCACAAATATTGCTGCCTAAGTCTACATGGACAATGTTTTAGAAACTATTTAAAAACAAACCATTATCAAGAATGAATTGTACCGATTCCATTAACATCGATTTAGCGTTATCTTATTTAAGATTTGTGTGTTCTTTTTGTCGCTATATTACATAATTAAAGTTTAAAAAGTTCTTTTATTCGGCTATATTAACAGAATTTTGAAATGTAGCCTAAATGGGAATCTGCAACTGACCCTCAACAGATTCTTTGTATTTAAAAACAATTAAAATAGATTCATTAGACAAATAGGTCATGAGCCTCTAATCCATTAGGATGTGTCCCAGACAGTTAAAAAAAATTAATGATCAACAATGCAAAAAGAGAAAAATACAGATCAAAAAAAAGAAAAAATTCAAATGAAAATTTTTAAGAGGGGAGAAAGAAGTAGAAATAGAAAAAGGGGGAGGGGACGACAGCTTTTCCTCTCTGGCCATCTACAAGCTGTCTGATGGGTGGTCGGTTGGTTGAGAGGCGGTACAAAGTAGGGGTCAGGGGAGGGTGTTCGTGGTCAAATCTCAAAAACCAGTTCTGATTTTCAGTTCCCAATTTGCTCTCTTGTATAAAGTCCAGTGTAAGAAAGAAAAAAAAAAAAACAAAAAAAAAGAAAGAAAGAAAAAAACAAACCAAAGACAAAACGGACAATTACTTTTGTCAGGCTTCTTAAAGCGAGAGCTGCCGTGGTAGTGGGGCAGTTATCGGGGCGACACTAAGGGTGGCGAGTCCGCTTTAGTACTGCCGGTACGGGTGCTCCCGGTATGCCGTTTTGCCGCCCCTGGATGGGGGAAGGGCCTTCCCTGGAGTTGTCCGCTGGGTGCCGTTCCAGTCGTCTTGGCCTGGACAAACAAAACAGAACAATTCAACTTTGGTCTAAAACAGACTTTGTTTGAAACTCGAAGCTCGACAGCACTACTAGTGTTCAAAACCTCCATCCACGCTCCACCTGTAAAGCTACAACGTAAACCTGAATTTGGTTTGAATATTAACTTTTTTGTAATAAATTATGTTTTGTATAAATGGTGCCTAATTAATAAAGCAAATAAATTGTTTCTATTTTCTTTTTTATCATTCTGCAGCTTGATAGCAATCAGCCAAAATGTGTCAGTAGGGGGTGGGGGTATTTTTTTTTTTTTTTTGTTATGGGGGTATTTTCAAAGCTCAATGTGTCTGGACAAAAAGGCTCAAGGGAAAATAATATTCGGCAGCAATTAAACCTTTTGCAACTGCCATCTAATAAATTTGAGTAATGTGCTTTACAGCAGGTGTTATGTTTACATTTAGACTATGTCAGAATATTCTGCTGTTTCCATGTTAAAGCTGGTATTATGACAGGACAGGGAGACACATCCTCCACCACAGACTGTTGACCATCAGGGACTGAAATGATGATGGTTACTGACATTTCCTGTTATTTTATCTCAGTTCTGCTAGCTTCTCTCTTCATACCCCTCCCCTTTTGTCTATGACAAAAAATAATGACATGCACCATTAAAATATTCTCTTTAAAAGATTTAAAGGGGGGCGTCAATCTGGTATGCATTTTTTGCATTTCCACAGGTAAATACTGTGAAGGGTACCAGAATATTCAACCCAAACCGTCCCACTTTTCTGGGACCCTTCTGTTGGCGCCTCTATCACTACCCGGCTGATAACACCACCTAACGGGTAACGGTAAAGTTGGCTATAGAAACGCAACCGATTTGGATTTTCTGAACCAACCCGTTTTGATCCTGCCCTACTGGTGGAAATGGGGTTTTAGTTCAATGAACTGATAGTTTGTAGTTAAAACTAATGATCACCTATGTTGACGCAACTTAAGCCGTTTAGTTTAAGCGTGTGTTAAAGTGGTTTAGGGGAATGAGTTTCCCTTCATATTTCTAATCAACTAAACCTGGATTAGTGCGTTTACTCCTTTGAGTTGGTCAATCACGTCAGACCGATATTTGAGAACTACCTATAAATCAATCACTAAATCGAGCACCATTGTGGCAGATTTATTCCATACCAACAAACACCAACTATACAAATCGTAAACAATCTCACTTTCTACTAGAAATGGTCATTTTTGCTCAGGCAATAAAAAGCCTTCTTACCATATGAGTCATATGACTCTGTGGTCTCTCCGTGTCCGTAGTCATAATATTCTGGTTCTCTGGTGGTCCAAAACAGCAAAGAGAAAGAAGAGAGGAAAAAAAAAAACACTTTAATCTCTGAAAAAAGGAAAAAAAAACATCACAAAGCTGCTAACTGTAATGTCCAGGGAGATGATAATTGGCTTTCACAGATAAGATCAAAGCCTCGTTCTCTTGAGGGGAACATCTGAGTGTGATCAGGTCCTCCTAATAACACCACCATCCAAAACATGTAACACCAACTACTATCTGATGAACCTAAGCAGGATTGCTTTTATTCTCAAATCTTAGCTCAAGTGAAAGCAGAAACCAGGCGATGTTGGAAGAAGCAGGTAAAAAGCAAAGATTCACTTACGCCTGCGGCTGGCTGTAATAGCCGTCGTATGAGTCGTAGGTTGTGTCTGTGTAGCTCTCATCGTAGCCCTGGAGAGGAGCAGAAACAGAGCCAGAGTGAGATTTAAGGAGAGGCTTGTTCATGAATCATGAATGTCAAGATGTCCCCAAAGTGCTACACTTGTACTGAAGCAGACATGCACCACCTCATATCTCCAGCTTCCAAAGTCAGATCCTGCCTATACTAGTCAGGTAAATCAAAGCTAGCAGCGGGTCTTAGACCAAAATTAACAGTAAAATTCTCTAAAAATTTCATTTCACTTTATCCTATAAGAGATTTGTATTTGTCTGCTTCTAGCTTGCTAATTGTTGGGATAGACTCCAGCTTCTCCACAACCCTGAACTGGACTAAGCGGTACTGAAAATGAATTAATCTGTTTGTATTGCACACTTACATATTCCTCATAGCCTTCAGCAGCTGCACCAGGGGTGTGCTGGTGAGCAGAGGGTGGTGCCATCCTCTGAGGTGGTCCACCAGCCAGGGGTCTAGCCCGGGGTGCCACAGCTCCCCTGCTGGGTGCTGCAGGGGGTCCTCCTCTGCTCGTTGGGGCACCTCTGACTGCACCACCTCTGCCTGGGCCACCTCGCGTCACTCCTCCTCTACCTGCACCACCACGAGGAGGCATCCCCCTTCCCCTTAAAGAAAGAACAGATGTGCGTACAAGGATGAACTGCTGAGTCTTACTTTTAGGGACAAAATAAACAGATATTCATTTATTCAAACACGTTTTGTCTTGAAACTCATGTGCACACATCTCCATACCTGTGCTGTCCGGAAGGTGGGACTCCACGGCCTCTCCCCGGCATGCCCCCTCGGCCTCGGTGCTCCTGCCCTCCGTTCAGGTAGCTCATCTCCATGAACTGCTCTTGGCAAATGTCATCCATCATATCCTGCACACAGGGAACAAGAGTAGTGAGAGGATGAGAAACAAGAGCACACAATCTAGAAGAGGTCTTTCCTAGAGAGGTCCCCCTCCCCCCACCTAATCCAAATGAGTGGCTAACAGAGCAAGTGAAATAAAAAGTCTCAGTGACTCACAGTTAAAGAGAGGAGGGGGTGGGATGTGGGAGGCTGGAGGGCATTCATCCACACTCCCTGCCTTCCCTGTCTTTCCATCATGCACGACATGTAAATCTAATCCCTCTAGCACTTCCTCACGTCTGGTGCAACGGCATTAACGGTTACCTGATTTTATCCACAGACACAATAAGTTGCTGCAGGATTAGCGAAGCTGCCCGTGTGAGCAGCACAAATCCTGTAACGCAATCCACCGTCTTTCTTCTGGGAGCAATCGCTGGAGCTGCTCTGTGACCCAATCAATTCTTTTTCACATATCAGTCCCCCAGTCAGGAGCGATGACAGGACTAATGATGGTGAAAAAAAGGAAGAAAAAGGTGTCTATGCGGATAAGCAGGGCAGGCAGCAGCCTTTGATTTATCTGCAGCAAAAAGCAGTCAAACAGTCGTTTGACTGATTCCAAACTCATTTCAGGAGAAGAGTGCATTGGCCTCAGCTCCTGCTGCATCTTTAACCATTACTGTGTAGAGATTAACTTTCTATAGAGAACTGAAAATCTCTTCACACGGTCGAAATGATCCATTTTAGCATCTACGTTGTTAGGCATGAAGCTATACTAACCTGAGCACAAATACAGGCAAATGTCTCCAACACATTACATCCTCCCATTTCCTTCAAATGCAGCCCTGCTGCAAATGACTACAGCCTTTAATTGCAGCGATGGGTGCTGTAGAGGACAGCTTTTTCCCCCACTTTCTTTCTTTTTTACATAACAGAAATACCAGCGTCACAGCTGGTTTTCTGGTCTATTTATCTTTTAACTCTGATCCAAATGAGTCTCCCTTCTAAAGAAGCCTGTGCACTAATTAAAAAAATCCAAGATATCTCACAACCCCTGGGCCTGCTGGCCTGGTTTGGGTGAAGCCGTTGTTAGAACACACCAAGCCTCAGCCAGGTTTGACAGCAAAGCAGATTTGGACCTGACTAAACTTTCTCAGTATAGATTCATAATGTAGGCGTCGTCGGCTATGTCGGGTGATTATGCCCACATGTCTGTCAGAGAGTTGTTCGTCTCCAGGCTGATTTCTGAGACATTGGTAAAAGGTGGACGGACGTGTAGGCAAACTACAGGAGGGGGTTGACGCTGTCAGTGAAAGCGACCTAATTCCTCCCTCTTAAGCTGATTGCTGTACGTGCCTGGACTGTGCCATCCAGTGCGTTTGCACCAGGAACATACCCACTCACTCTCTTATGTCTGTCCTACTGGGCACCCTCCCAGAGCTTTGTCTAACTGTGAAAGGCATACCCTCAGTCAGTTATCGGAGAGCACAATCAGTCAGGTCTAAAACTTTTTCCTACTCAGAATTCAAAGATGTTCCTAACTCGCCAATGAGAGAAGCCATGGAAGCCTTTTTAATTTTTAACACTTCAAAAGAACATTTTTTTTTATTCAAACAAGGGCACAAAGTGGTTTTAGTAGACTCCTCCCCTCCCCAGTCTGCAAGACTCGATGAGAGAAATTACTCCATTTAGAGCTGACATGATTAGTCCATTACTTGATTAAAAAATTAATTACCAACTATATTAATATTAATCTCACATCACTTTTCAGTGAGCTACTTGAAGCACAGCCCAGCTTCATCTTCCACCTCAGCTGTGATGATTTCTGAGTTTGTCTTATATTCAAGTCAGTCAGCCATTTTTGGGATTTAGGGTGCAAGTTTTCTAAATATATCTACTTTAGCTTCATTAAATTACATTTTTATAGACCACACAGATCATTTAGAAAAGACTGGGCTGATTTGAAGTGTTTGAGAACAGCAATATCAAATAAAAATGGCCGCATGGTAGCGTAAACTTACAGGAAACAGGAACTTTTTGACCTCCTCCATGGCGTGTGCCATGCGCAGGTAAGCATCCGGCACGGGGGCGAACACCTCAATGAACACATGCAGCTCCATGGACAAGTGGGCATACTTGGGCTCGCCGCCTTTCCTCAGCTCCTCCTCCTGAAGGAAGGGCAACATGGTGTTAGTGAGCCAGAGGAAGCATGCAGCTAATGCAAAAATTTAATTATGCAAGAAGTAATCGCATTTTATCTGCCTCAGAATACGTGGAGGAAAGGTGTGGTGTTTCCTTCCTCAATCAGACTGCTATATAACAGGTTTAGCAGGCTATCCTTAAGATTCCTGGAACAGATGTGCAGTGAATGGATGCCCTTGGCTTTATGTTAATGTTAACATCTGGGCTCCCTGCCTTTTATCCTTTTGAAGTGAAGCCCAGATGCTTTTTGCCTCATGTACCTTTCAAACAAGTGTGTAACGGGAGGAGTGTGTGTAGTACCTTGGCTTTGTCCCTCATAGATCCTTTGCCCAGCACAGAGATCTTGGCTCCAGTCTCCTCCTGCAGACGTTTGATTGTGTTGCCCTGAGGTCCTAAAATCTTCCCCACAAAATTGAACTAACAGAGAAAAACAAAGCAAAGCAAAATTAGCCTGACAACCAAAGCAGGCTCCAGTTTAATACCCAGAGAACTAAAGGAGCGATCGCTGTCAGGGGTCTTGTCGCACATACTGCAACCTTAAGTGGTAGATTTACCAGACAAAGTCGATATCAGTCTCAGAGGGTTGTAATGCCGTCAGCTGCTATTCGCTACAGTCTTCTATGCAACTGAGCCAGAGCCCACTCCTAACATAAAGCTGGGATCTTGTTCCCTCAACCTTTCAACAAAGTAAGAATCATGTCTTACAATTAGCTGTCACTGTCAACTACGTTTAGCAAAAAGCTGTACTTAAGCAGTTCTTCCCCGGGGGTTGTAAAAGTGGCTTCTACAATCTGAAACACAAATTAGCATCGTCATCCCTGACACTGTTGTGGCATGTACAGACTGAAACCAAGTCAGGAAGATCAGACGGCTGTCAGAGCCCTAGAGAGCGCTCTCATTTATCACATTGATCCTGCTTGTTGTAGGAAGGATCTATAAGTCTAATTCTTACTAATAAAGTCAAGCAGATTACATCCACTTTTGACACAACAGCCCGCCTGAGCAGAAATGTGCAACTTAAGCAAACACATTTTACGGTACAGCATTTCTGCATCACGCAGCTGGTGATCTGTTTTCTAAGTTCCACAGGGCAGATTATCAAAAGCATCCTTAATCAGAGACGCTTACCCCTAAAAGAAATATGAAATGCAACTGGATAAATGCTCACGAGGTCACATAATGAAGCCAAGTTAAGCTTCACTTTAAATGAAAGCAGGACCTGAACAGAGAGAAATATACAGCCATCCCAATTACAGCTAAATTAACATTTTGGTCTATTTGGTGATATTTTAAAACATGTCAGTATAGGCTGTAATTATAGTCTGGAGCTTAGAGATCAAGAGTTGAGAGGAGTAATTTGAGACTCCCAGGTAACCCATGGCTTTGTGTAATTGAAACACAGCAGCAGGGTAAAATTAAATCAAGGGGAGTTAGAAGAAAAAGAAGAAAGAAAGGAAAGCAGGGCAACGAAGGCTCACCTTTGGGTACTGTTTGACAGGTATGAGCACTCGCTCCTTAAGTTTGATGTTCTTTGTTGTGAAAAGGTCCAGGTAGGTCTCTGCCTCCTTTTTAGTCTCTCCTTTCTGGAATCTATCGATTTCTAGAAGACAAGAGGTAAAAAAAAAAAAGTCAGTTTTGATAGGAAAAAAAGAAGCCAATTTTAATATCTTAAACCATCACAAAAAAGTTCATAGCTTGGCAAAAAAAGAAATCTCACAAGCTAAATTAACCAACTTTGGGATTAACAAAGCCATCTGTACGTTTTGGCTCAAAAAAAAGCTAATTATTTCAGGTGTCTGAACACAACATGACATTAACTCATCTTAAAGTCAAAGTCTACTAATCCATTAAAAATTACTTAAACATTGTGTACATTCAATAATAGGAAATATTGCATTTCTCTGCCATAAAAAAGCAGAATATCTGGTTTTTCTGTTGCTGATCTCCAAACAAAATGATCGCACTTAAAAAAAAAAAAAATCAGACTAATCCATTATCAAAATACCATTAACAAATGTTTTCATACAGTTTTTAACAGCATTCTGAGAGATGTTTGCCATTTGCCCCACATCTCCACCATGCAGCACAGCCGTGGCAGCGTCTTCACCCCTCAAACCACCACCTCTCTCCTGGCCATGACATCTCCTGAGTCTGGATGTGCAAACACGTCAGCTTCACCACAGTCTACCAGCTGCAGATCCAAGGGAAGCTTCGGTAGACGTTTCACCCAGACCAACTCGCAGCACATCCTGACACACTTTGTCATATTTGCAATTCCAGACATGTAGCCTAGATTTTTGCACATCACGTAAGACAACCACGCCAACTAAAATTATCAGCCAGGTTTCCTGAGATGCTGGTGGGGAACAGACAAATACAGACTGGGCTTTGAGGAGAGGTTCACAACCACACAAGCAACAGCAGACAAAAGTAAGTCACTTCACTTTGTCTATGATGATGTTTATTTTTTTTTTTCATTTAAATAGCCGTGTACAGAAACAGTAATAACTTCATTATTAAAAGACTCATACATTATTTTACATATAAAGCCAAATTATGTAACATATTAAAAGTGTAATAAAAGAAGAAGATTGCAAACAGCCACCGGGTGAGACATAAACACGGTTTTGTTTCTTTTGCCTCCAGCACAGCTACAACTGAAGACCCGGATCTACCACAGCTGTAACCGCCCTCACCAGCCCGGAAAGAGCACTCACACGACGGGAGACACCGGGGCTTCAGGCTCCCCGAAACCGTTATCATTAGGCCGCCTCTCTAGCTTTCGAAGAGAAATGTGACCCTGGGTTTTAATGCGGTCAGCTGCGCACATTTTTCAACGTAACTGTCAAAGCAAAATCTAAGACGCCGAGAACAAACGATCCGTCCAGAAAAACCATTAAAATTTTTAACTTTAAACTCTGCACGAGCACCACCACCCCCCTCCTCCCCTCCATAGTATGAGAGGCATCAGCGGCGACGTGTCGCAGCTGCGCGAGGGGAAGCGGAAATTATCTAGCAGCAAAGTGTGTCTCCCTCTGTGAGGCCGTTGAAGCTGAAACGTGTTTACTGTTTCAGACACCATTCATTAACTATCATTTAACTAACTCCCACATGTATTACGCGCGCCATGTTTTGATTACTAGGCTGCGAGGTGGACCTAAAGTCAGTACTGCGGTCACGGGCCCGAGACAGTTCGCGTCCCGACTGCAAGCACATGGCGCTGAATGCGTCCAGGTGTGCTTTTCTATTTTCAGGATATTAGCTTTAGCCCCATACTGTTTGTGTACTCGCTTTGACTCAAGGCGTAAACAACCTCGTGGGGGAAAAAAAATCCACAATTTAACAGCTCTTTACCTGCGTTTAAAAGTTTCATGGCGTGGGTGAATGATGAGTCCAGGCTGTCCTTCTCCGCCAGAAGCTCGGGGAGATATTTATCGTCGTTCTCCATCTTGTTGAATTCAAAGCGATCGGAAGAGATGGGGGGAAGTCAGTATCGATGCAACAAGAAAAGCGTTAAAACTCCAATAATGGCAGAAGGGGATAAAAAGAAAAAGTAGTCCGGTTATGTAATTATAGAGTGCGGCGTATCTCCTGTGCAGACGGTACTTTGCATGTGGCTACCGGCCGTTTTCTGGGTCGGACGGGTCCGAAAATGTGCCTCGTTGTGGTGTCCTACCCGACTTGCCCCTCTGTTCAGCAGCGGTGGCTGGTTGGAAATGGGAGAACAAAAGCGACGAGAGAGTAGAAGAGAGATACGACTCTAACAGACGGAAATGAGCTCAGAAAGACGTAGTTGTCCGGATTGACACCGCCTACTGCGCGCCTGTGTGTACGCCTCTAATCTCCACAACCCCATTTTACTCTGGTTTGAAACAGTTGTAATACAAATATCCAAAAAGTCCTCTACTACTTTATTCACTTTCAGGGAAATTCATAACAAAACGGTCTCTAATATTTTTATTTATGAAAAACTTAAAGAGCTAAAATATTAATGACCATTTGGCAATACAACGGCACTTTAAAACGATTTTGTGGGGATTTTGTGGAGTGGAGGTTACAAATAATGTATTTAATTTGTATATAGCCTATCATTGCAATGATTATTAAATAAAAATATCTAACAGTGCTCGTACAGCTTTGTTTTGAAATATTTGGATGCCATTATCATATACAGTTTGTATAGAGCATAATATGTATTGAACTGCCATGTACTGCTATATGAGACCTTTTCACACTAACTGTGATTAATTAGTGAACAAAAATCCGGTTAAATAAAGCTGCCCTGAATGAGTGGGGCTTTCATATGAGGCTCTCTATTGCCCCTTAGTGGTAGTCCTCACTAAGAAAGCTTTGACTTAGTGAGCAGAAACCAATACTTACTCTAGTCATCCGTTTTCCTCTCACTGGTGTATTGATTTAAAAATGCTTACATGTGAGTGAGAAGCGTAGTAAGGAGAATGTCTGGTAGACACATCTCAAGGATTGATTTCTCCCACTCAGCCAGTGGTAATGAACCTGCAGTGCTATTCAGTGAAGCACAAGGGGGTCAAAAGTTAGAGCTGGCCTGTGCATACAAAGCAAGAAAAGACTATTTGCTCTATGTTTAATGTACACAGAAGTGTGCATTGTATGTGGCCGGATGCTCTTTGAGCAAACAGCAAAAAAAAAAAAAAAAAAAAAAAAAAAAGCTGCTGGTGATTTGTCAGTCCACCACTGGAGTGAAAACTATTACGATCGACCGCAGGTGTACCCAGGCATGCATCTGCTCAAAACAAACGAAAGCAAAAGTTGTCTGCAATAAACACTTATGGGAGACCAAAGACCCACTCTAACTATGAGCACTCAGTTTGATCTATCTCCGACCATTACAGTGTTATTAGTGTTGGGGGTTGCAAGGTTGCTCTGACTCCTCTTGTCATTGACAGAATGAATAGCCTGTGAGCTGAATTTCAATTGGCTCATAAAAGGAAGACTTACTTCTCTTGGCAGGTGGAGGAGTTCCAATCTGGTAGCTTGCTCATTTGCCTTCTGCTTATGTGGGTCTCCCCTTATCCCCTAACATACAGGACCACAGTCTGGGGTAAACAGGGGCAGATGGAGGGAGGTAAACACTGGGGTTAGGCTAATATAAGCTGCCACTATCCCAGATCTTTGCATATGACAATTATTCATGCCCTACAGGTTTAAAAAAAAAAAGAAAGAAAATAAATAAATAAAATGCAAGGATTTAGTGCTCCCCCTGTGTTTCATCCTCGTTAGAGCAGGGGAGCCAGCATTTAGAGCATCATGGGAGTGTGAAACTCTACTAAAAGTCAAACTAATGAAATTTACAGCAGCTCCTTATGGCAGGTGTCACTACCATTTTACAAACTGCATAATAACAAGATTAAAAGCTGACACATTCTGTGAAGATGTACATGGATAAAGCTTTTACTGGCTCTTTAGCTTAGATCTAAATGCTACTAGCAGTTTTGTAAGCTGGAATTGAGATGGACTGGTGACTTGTTCAGGAAGTATCTTGCCTTTCATCTTGTAGGTACTGGGATAAGATCTGCAATCCTGTGTCATCAGTATGTTTGCTATAATTCACCCTAAGGAGGACATGAATACAGTGTGTGTACCAACCATGCAATCCATCCAAAAACCCACACGTTTAACTCAAAATCATAAATTCACATTGAGACAGATCTGGGTCAGGCTACAACCAGCCAAACCAATGTAGATATTGTGATTTTGCTGTTAAGGGGAGAATTTCAACAGCTGCTGACATTAAATGTAAAGTCGGGGAATAATTAAAGTCAGAAGTAGTTATCCTCTGGAGGCCTTCAATGTCTCAACCAAATGTCATTGCAGAGCATAGCTATGGCAACGTTTCACCTGAAACCACAAATGTCAGCCTCACGGTGGCACTAGAGAAAAGGTCAAGGGATCACCAAAGTAATTAGGATTAAAGAAAATACCAGTCCACTTTGAGCTGAGATTTTACCAGGGGTAGGTGAAGCTTGTGACCTGATAGTGTCATTAAACAAGCTTCTTTGTGGATCATTAAGGTTGTTATGCAGTTTCATAAAAAAGCGACCAAGTGGTGGCATCATTACTTTAAACTTTAAAGTTATTAAACTTTTGCACCATGTTTGGTTAAAAATATCCCATCCCATGCCGAAATAATGGTTGTCATAAAGGTGATGTTATTCAAAACATGTTTGCTAGATATAATCCAAATGGAAAACCATTGCAAGCTGCATGATAGCCAATTTAAAAAGAAAACCTTTCATCCATGCACTATACTTCCCAAGTAAATAATACCCAGGAAATAGAGATGAAGTGGAAGTCATGGTGGTACAAATAGAAGGAGAATAGGAATTTGTAAGCTTAAATCCTTTAGTCCACGCAATGTCAGCGTAGAGTTTTCCTTTTCTAGGGAGGTTTAGGCAAGAAAGCGAGCGGGAGAGTGGAAAAAATAGCTGGGTTCCATCTGAGGGTCACGCTCAGTTTAGCATCACTACAAGGCCGGAGAAACCTTTTTTTCCCCATGAAAGCTTTCAGAAATGTCACACCTGCTTAGGTCTGTAACACCACCCCACTCCCCCCTCCATCTCCCACACTCCCTACACCTCCCTCAGCATCCACCTTCCCACCACAGAAAACAAGCTCTCCTTTCAACCTGTCCACCCCGCTGAAACTGCTCTTAGTTCATGTCGTTGAGAGGAGGTGATTATCTTCAGCTTTCAAACTGAAAATGCTTTCACACTTTCATTGGTTGGTTTGAATTTTGATAGATGTCCTGTGTTTCCTGTAAAAAAGAAAACACAAATTTAAATTGTTCCTTGCTCCTCTAGTCAGAGGCAAGAGTTCAGAGGAAAGTCATTAATGAGGGTACTTGAGTATTCTGCTGTACTGCAAAAGATAGGGGAAAAAACTGGGCATTGACTCAGGAGCTTAAAAATTTAATTGATTTTATTAGCAAAGCAAAGGGCTAAAAACATGGCAGGTGAGATCACAACATCTTTTAATTCAGTGAATAATTAATACAAAATTTCAGGTTGTGTTATTCATGACATGACTGGGAAAAAGCAGGGAAATTACACTTTTTTGAATAACACTGCCACATGTGTCATTAGGTCTTTTTTAGGGGGGCTGGATCCACCCTAAAATGCTGTTAAGCCCCACTAAGCTCATTTGAGCTGCTTTTAGCAGTGTCTGGAACACAACACAGTGACGTTTCCCATTAGAAGTCCTGGAAGCAAAATCTGGCCCATCCGTTACCACTCCACATTTTCATTCTCACCCGTTCCAAGAAATGCATCTGCAGCTGCAGGTAACACTGTGACTTAGGGATGGGCCATACCAAATTTTTCCTATTGATATGATAACACTAGTTTATGGTACTTTTTCATCAATATCAATACCAATATCTATACTTCTTGGCATGATTGTACAATGTGCATTAATTTTATTGCAAGGGCAGTATGAAATATAAATAAAGCTCAAGAACATCAATGAGAAATGCTTTTAAAACAATAATAAATTATACTGATGAGTAAATTAAACAAAAAATAAGAGAATCTTTTAAAAATGATAAAATAATTAAACTACAGATTAATATAAGATCATTTACATTTATTAAATGGATAATAAAAATACATATATGTAAAAGTAATATGATAAATATAATAAAATATAATACACAATAACCTGATTTAAACCAGTGAAATATCAAAACAAACATCATCACTAACAGTATCAATCAGCATCAGAATGACATCTGATAGGCTACCATAATCATGTGACACAGAAGGCATACACTGTGGCTGGGCTTCACACACAATTCAATTACCTAAAACTCTAAAAAGTAAAAACATATGGCATGTTTTGTATCAGCAAAGTGGTATCTCGATACTCAAAAGAGTATTGATACTCCTATATTTTGACTGGCTGATATCGACATATCGACTCCAGAGTATCGATACGCTCATCCCTACTGTGGGTCTATGATCGAAATAGTTATACAGGAAGTTTTTTAAAAGATTAAAAGAAGTAGTAGTCGCTAACCCCAGCTAGTTAACAGCAAACACTTGGTTATTATTGATAAAGTAGGTGCTCCCTGTTTAATCAATAAAATATTTGCTTGCTCTGTTTAATTGGATTCTTAGCACAATGTTGACTTCTGTAACTGTTTTGTTAGCTCTGAAAAAAGACATACCATACACACCTCAGATTTATCAGGAGACTCTGCTCCATAGTGATGCAGCAACATCAAACAGGGCTAAAAGGCCATTTTATTTGTATACATGGATTCCTTTCTGTCTGTCTGCTGAATAGTGCCTATAAACCACAAATACTCTAAATAATCTCCAAAACCAAAGCAGGACTTAGCGTTTGGTTTTGGGTTCTAACAATCAGAAATGCATTTAGACGTTGAAAGGCAGGCTGCAGATGGAGATCAGAGGCCTTTCTGAGCTGTCAGAGCCCTGGAGAGATTGCCGAGACATCTCTTTATTTCCCTTTACCTGCTTTCTGCCTTCAAGGGCATTTATGCAAATATAGCCGAAATTCATCCTACATTCAGCTGTTTTTAACATTGCAAATGATATACCTCTCTTCATAGTGCTTCTTCAAAGAGGCGTTTTTAGGGTAAAATTGAGAGGAAACGAAAGGAGAGAAATCCTGCTTTTAAGCTCGTTTTCAGGGTTGCCTTTGATCGAGGTCTGAGTGTGAGGCTGTGTGAATAAAGACATGTATGTGTATGTGTTTCCGTGTACGTGTTCAAACAAACAGTGGAAAAAAAGAGAACAGTATGTTGTCCAAATCTAAAGATTTGTTGCCAACTACAGCTAGCTGAGGCACATGAGTGCATGTGGAAATGAAAGAGTTTGGCTTTTTCCCCTACAGAGGACACACACCTCGGAAGGAATTCTAAGAGCAAACAAACAAAAAGAAAAAAAAAACATTTTAACTATCACTGCTTTACTCTCCAAACTCGCTTGCATCATTACCCCCTGCTTTATATATTAAATGTATGCAAAGATTGGCAGAGAAACATAATTTGTCACCTCCCTGCTCAAAATATGACTAAAATTAATCAATGACATTTTTGATTTACCTGGAGATGTTTTCCTTTTCCTTCCCAAGAACAATGTGAAGGAACATCTGGCTTACTTCATAAACTTCGACCCTTTTACTTGGTCTTTGTTCTGCAACCATAGATCAGAAAAAGAACATGCAAAAAAGAAAAAAACGAGAACTAGAACAAGATCATGCCCCAAGTTGAGCAGTTCAAGTATTTCATGGTTTTGTCCACAAGTGTGAAAACAATGTAGCCAAAGGTCAACAGGTGGATTAGTGAGGCGTCTGCAGTGAAGAAGGAGCTGGGGCAAAAGGTGAAGCTCTTTATTTACTGGTTGACCTTCGTTCCTACCCTCAGCTATGGACACGAGCTGTGGGTAGTGACCGAAAGAACAAGATCGTGGATAATAATGGCCAAAATGAGTTTCCTCTGCAGGGTGGCTGGGCTCTCCCTTAACCCCTGTTTCCACCAAGGGGTCTGGCTTGAGATGGGATGTGTTGGTGAGGTTTACTTGGGGAAACCCTGATCTCTGTTGCGTTTCCACGCCAACTATACCCTTATCTGGTAGGCGGCATATCAGCAGCATAGTGATCAGCTGCATAATAGCGTGATGACTTAGAAGTGTTGTGCCTTCCTTGAGTTATAACAAAGAAGAGGGCGAGAGAATGGCAGACATCTAGACATCTGACTGAGCAATGGATTGCAGTGTCTCAAGCTCAACCTCTTACGGTCAGATTGGTAAGATTGAGACCCCAACGGAAGGGTCCAAAAAAGTCCAAAACACTGGAATATTCTGGGACCCTTCCTAGTTTTTGCCTGTGAAAACGCAAAAAAAAAACAGCCCCACACTATACTAAGCCAGACCCCACTGGTGAAAACATGGCTTTAGAGATGAGGTGAGAAGTTTAGTTGGGAATTTAGATGCCTCCACCAGATGTCCCACTCAAGGCCGGCTTTACGCAGGGGCAAGAGGGGGCAGTGCCCCCTCAAACAAACATTCTGCCCCCTCAATCAAATGCGCCGAAATGGGCAAATCTCTCCAAACGCTCTCTCCCCTCTGTACTGAACTCTGTGTGTCGGAGCTTCACAGGATCCATTGTACTGTCTTCAACAAGTCCTTCCCACCACCACAGAAAACAACCAATCAGTGTTTAGTATGCAAATGAGTTGACATACAGCCTGATCTTGCGGTGTCATATTTCTCCCCCTCGTAGAGAGAGCGGCTGCTGAGCTCCAGCGGTAAAACTTATAGAGTAAAGCTCTGTTAAATGTGTTGTAGCGATACTGAATAAATACTTATAATAACAGACGTATTTATTGCATCTATTCTGTCAACTGGGGTTTGTTTCTGTTCTATTTAAACGTGTCTACGCCTGTTAGTAGGAGCAGTGATCAATCACGCACGGGCCATAGATGTGACTGCCTCCTCGGTACTAGACTGAGGGAAAACGAGCTGCGCATATGAGACCCCTCAAGCTCCGCCCAGCCTTTAGTTCAGCATGCTAGTTTGAAGAAAAAAATAACAGAAAGTTTCACTCTACATTCCCGCTGCTTTCAGCAGTTCAGCTCAGAGCTTCATGTATGCCTTGTTGGTTCTTAAAATTTTGATGAAGGATCATTTAGTTTTTACTCATTTTCATTTATTATTATCATTATTTCCCCCTGAAGGTTCACTGCCTTATTTTGGTAGGGGGTTTAATTTTTTGCTCTGTTATTGTTGTGCTTGATAGTTATGATTCTTTAATCATTATGGTCTATATACAGACAGAAACAAACACACAGATAGTTGAGTTTATTGTTATTAGTTTCAAATTTATTCAAAATGCTTAGACATCTAATGGCTGTCCAATAGGGCAATTGTTATTTTGTTGGTTGTTAAAGCTTTGATAATGGATCATTCTTTTCTTTTTTCTTACTTCATTTTGTTATTGATATTTTCTGTTCCCCCCCTGAGGGATTGCCACCTTATTGTGGTCAGGGGGTTTGCGTGCCTCAGTGACTCTAAGAGCTATACCAGCAGGAGCTTTGGTTTCAGGTGGGACACCCAAGCTGGACAGGTCTTAGAGTAGAGGCCTGACAAAGTGCAATCCATTTCTTTGAAGTTGGACTCCACTAACAGCACAGTTCCGTTAAAGAAACACTTAAAAAACAACAACAAGAAAATGCTGAAGTATGTACTCATAATGCCCCCTTCAAATTTATGCCTGCCCCCTCATGTATGCATTCCTAGAACCGGCCCTGGTCCCACTGATGAAATGTTCTGGGTACATCCAACGAGGCGGAAGCCCTGGAGAAGACCCGGGACACATTGTAAAGCCTGGGAACGCTTTGTCCCCCTGGACAAGCTGGAAGAGGGAAGTCTGGGCTTCCCTGCTTAGGCTGCTGCTCCCATGACCCAACTACGGTGGCCGATAGGTGCAAACGAGCTGCAAATACAAAAAAGCGCCTCATAAACGAAAACTGCAAGAAGAAAACGCTCCAAATTCACTGACACAACGGAAGTTGCATGTGTCGTTCTTGCTTGTGTTGTTCTTACTCTCAGATGTAAGTCGCTTTGGATAAAAGCGTCTGCTAAATGACTGTAGAATAGAATAGAAAAGTGGGCCGGGTTTCTAGGGCCCTTGCTGCGTTTTCACCCAAGAGACAGACAAAGGTGAGAAGGAAAGAACTGGAGAACGACTTTATCAGCTACTTCACAAAAGAATGGGCTATATACTTAGAAAACAATGACAAACCAGGAGTCTCAGCATGTGTTCTGTGGGAAGCAGGGAAAGCAGTAATGCGAGGCAAAATCATCTCTTTTGCATCACATAAAAAAAAGAACGAAAACTCAAAAATATTAGAATTAGAAATAAGAATTAAATCATTAGAGGACGCCTACAGTGCTTCACCAGATGAACCAACGATGAACCAAATAAGGAAGGCTAGACTGGAATTAAATGAAATAATCAACAAGAGAACAGGATTTCTGGTGCAAAGATTACGCTTGGAGACATTTGAACACAGTAATAAATCCGGAAGATTTTTAGCTAACCAGTTAAAAATAAATAAGGAAAAATCTACCATATCGGCTGTTAAAGATTCAATAGGTAATATTACGCATGACCCAGATGCAATAAACAACATCTTTAGAGATTTCTATAAAACTCTGTATACATCACACTTAGATCCATCAGACAATGATATCCATCATTTTCTTAACAACAAAGATCTTCCAGGTTTACAGCAGGAACAAGTCACGGCCTTAGATTCCCCCCTCACAGTGGAGGAGCTACATGAAGCCCTTAAACATATGCCCTGTAAAAAAGCCCCAGGTCCGGATGGCTTCCCAGCAGAGTTCTATAAAGAATTCTGGTCAATACTGGCCCCAACATTTTTCAAAATGGTGACACAAATAAAGGAAAATGGTTACTTACCCCCAAACATAAACTCTGCCACCATTACTGTACTATTAAAACCAGGTAAAGACCCCACAATACCATCTAGCTACAGACCCATATCACTGATAAATGCAGACCTTAAAATAATTTGCAAAGCATTAGCTGGAAGGTTAGAGAAAGTAACTCCTCTCATTATACACCCTGATCAAACAGGCTTTATAAAGGGCAGATATTCCACTGTTAACATGCGGAGACTAATTAATATAATAGATTATTCTACCATCAATAACCTGGAAACAATAATAGTTTCTTTAGATGCAGAGAAAGCTTTTGATCGTGTTAACTGGAAATATTTACTAGCTACTCTAAACAGATTCGGCTTTGGCCCATCTTTCATTAACTGGATTAAAATCTTATACAGTTCTCCTAATGCGAGTGTTAGAACAAACGACCAGACCTCTCCAAGTTTTAATCTACAAAGGGGTATCAGACAAGGTTGTCCATTATCTCCCTCACTTTTTGCTATATTTATTGAACCGCTAGCTGCTGCAATTAGACAAAATAAAGCTATTAAAGGCATTCAGTCCAAAAATATATTTCATAAAATAAGTCTTTATGCTGATGACGTTTTACTATTCCTCCAGAACTCACAAACCTCTCTATCAGAAACAATCTCACTAATTAATAAATTCTCATCACTGTCGGACTACTCCGTTAACTGGTCTAAGAGTACAGTTCTACCCATCAACTGTAGCTTTCAAAATTTACCCAGCATCACCTTAAAATCAGGTAACATTAGATACCTGGGTGTAAATATTCCCTCCAGGCTCTCAGAACTAACAAAACTTAATCACACTCACCTTCTTAAGACTATAGAAGATGATCTTGCTCGCTGGAAATCTCTACCCATTTCACTCATGGGGAGAGTCGCCACCATAAAAATGATGGTTCTACCCAAAATAAACTATTTGTTTTCTATGATTCCTATGAAACCCCCCTCTACCTGGTTTAAATCGCTAGAATCACACATCTCCCGATTTCTCTGGAAAAATAAACCACCCCGGATCAGTTTAAAAACTTTATAGAAGCCAAAAGATAGAGGAGGATTAGACTTGCCTAACTTTCAACATTACTTCCTAGCTAATAGATTACAATATGTCCTAAAATGGCTCAAACCTAGTCCACTAGATGACCTGTGGATAGACATAGAACAAACATTTTGTGACAATTTGGAAATTTCTGATCTTCCTTTTTTCAGCTTAAGTATAAAAAAGCAAAAGTGCTTTAAAAGTGTCAACATCAGCACTTCTCTGACAGCCTGGTGGGAATTTCTCAATAAAACCAACTCCTCAATAATACCATGTAAACTCACACCCATCTGGAACAATCCTGATATTCTACTAAACAAAAATATGCTAAACTTTAACCAATGGATTAACCAAGGAATTAAATACTTTGAACATATTATCCATAATAGAAACATGTTATCTTTTAATACACTCTCATCACAATATGGGATTAACAGCAACAGATTCTTAGAATATCAACAGCTCAAAACCATAATACACACAAAATTCCCCCTTCACCGAACAGATCTGGAACTTCCTCCAATAGTAGCAGATTTTATGGACCTCTGTACCCCCAAATTACTTTCAAAAATATACAGATTAATGTTAAAAATAGATGACTCAAATTCCCTACCTACTTCAAAATGGGAGATAGATTTATCCATCAATCCTAGTCAACCATTTTGGTTACAAATATGTCTTAATGCCTTTAATATGACAGACAGTCCAAATTTACAACTCATACAATACAAAGTCCTCCATAGAACGCATTATACAGGACAAAGGATGTTCAAGATGGGTCTTAATCACTCCGATATCTGCACACAGTGCACAGGTAACACAGCAGATGATTACTTACACGCTTTATGGCTTTGTGCACCTGTCCAGAAGTTCTGGAATAAGGTCTGTGAGGATTTATCAACATGGGTTAGATGTAACATTCCTGCATGTCCAAAACTTTGTTTACTGGGTGACCTAAGTGACATTAATATAGACACTAACAAAGCACATATGGTCCTCACGGCCTTATGTATCGCAAAGAAAACTATTCTAGTGAACTGGAAGTCTAAAAACAATCTAAATATTAACCAGTACAGAAATCTCCTGTTGGATCACATCAGTCTAGAGTCTGTATCGGCATCCATTAAACACCAATCAGTTAACTCTCAGTCTTCCTGGACCCCGCTGATTAGTCATATCACGTAGTGGGAAGGGGTGCTGGGGTCTAGTCGTTCTGGGGGGGTCAGGGGTGGGGCTGGCTGGGGGGCCTTGGGGGTCCATCGGCCCTGGCCGTTTCTCTGGGTCGGTGGTCGGGGGGGCCATTGAGTAGGGGACGGTGTGGCTGACTGGCTCCGGGGCCTTGGGGCCTGGGGGCTGGTGCTCACTGGGGGCGGGCCGGGTGGGCGACTGGGGGTCTGGGGCGGTTGGGGGGCTGGCCTGGGGCTGGGCAGCCGGGTTGCTGGGGTGGGGGCCGGGCGGGGGGCGGGTGCCCCGGGGTCTGGGGGCTGCCTCCCTCCAGCTCGGTGGGCCCTTCCTGGGCCTCGGGGGGGCTTGGTCGCCCTGGGCATGCCATCGGGGTCGGGCTGATCCGATGCCGGGCAGGTACCCTTGGGATTACAATGTGTCCGTTGGGTCTAAGGGAGGGGTAGGGGGAAGGGGGGCGGCGGGAGTCCTGGTGGGCAGTGGGGATGGAGTCTGCTCTCCTTCTCGCTCTCTCCCCTCCCGCCGGGGGCTCCTACGGGGAGGATGGGGGCGCTGTGCCTTGGACCCGACCAGGATGCGTGTGTGCGGCCTGGGGCTCTCTGGTCCCCTGGTGTGGTGGCGTGGGCTGCCGGGGGTGGGTGGGCGTCCGGGGCGCTCGTGCGCTGGGCTCTTGGCGGGGCCGGGCCTTTGCCCCTCTTCCCTCGGGTGGTCTTGGGGGGGCGGGGGCGCCTACAGCAGCCAGCTGGGGAGTTGGCTGCCTGGGACGGGGATCTCTCTCCCAGTTGTGCCCCTCCCCGAGCCCCTCTCCTCCCCCGCCACCCCACATCACACACACTACACATAGGGCACTGTGGGGCGGGTGGAGGCGGTGGGTTTGGCTGGGGGGTCCCCATTGCGGGATCCCCCGGTGGACCCCTGTGACTGCCCGCCCCACTAGATTTTAATCACAACCTAGACATTAATATACATTTAGGGCCTCGGGGGGATGGGCACATGGGCTATGGGTGGGCGGAAAGGAGCCACCTAGGTGGCCCTTCCTCCATCCCCTCCCTTTGTGACCTCTCTCCCCCCGATTTTATTTACATGTTAGACACTACCACATTTAACAGTACTGCACTACACACATAACACACACTCACACACACTGAGGGAGTCCTGAGGGGGTCCTGCTGCCTGGCAGCAGTGGGACCCATCACCATCATGGCTCCTTCCAGTTTTTAATTGCATTATAAATAGCCCATACTCATGCACACACAACTCAGGCTGGGGGGCAGGGGGGCCGGGGTCTTCCTACGCCCTCGTGTCCCGGGATGCACTCGGGGCTGCGGGGGGTGGAGGTTCGGTGCCTGCCTGGAGTCCTGTGTGGGGTGCTGCTGGGCGCCATCTGCCCTGGGGGCTGCCCTCGGTGCCGCATCGGGGGGCTGGTGAGACCCCAGGGAGAATGTATGTGGTTGTGTGGGTGTGTGTATGTGGAGAGGGTCGGGTCTGGGGCCCACCAGGCCCTAGACTCCCTGGGCTGCCCCTGGTGGGGGCGGGGGGTGGGTCGAATGGGTAAGGGTTGGGGTAAAGAGGGTTTTTTTTTCTTTTTTTTTGGGGGGGGGGGCTGCGGACATGTTCTTGTCCCTGGGGTGCCTAGCCTTGGTGTTGGGTTGGCGTGGCCCACGATGGTTTTGCCTGGGGCGGTCGGGCCCCGTCAGGTTCCTGGGTGGGGCTTTGCTGGGGGGAAAGGGTGGCCCTTGGGCCTGTGGGGCGCCTGCCCTCCGTGCGGCCCGCGCCGCAGCGCCCGGCGCCCGCTGGGCCTGCTCGCCATCGCCCTGGGCTGCCCGGTGCCCCTGCCCCGTCGCGCCGGGGGTTCCGGTCTGGGGACCCCTCTGCTCTGGTCCGGGTGGGCCGCTGCTCTGTCTGCTTTGGCTGTCCCGGGCTTGGTACTCTGTGGATCTGCTTGGCCTTTGGGGCCTCGGGCTCCCCCCGTCCCCCGCTGATGCTTCGGGGTGCGGCGTGATCGCGGCCCCCTTGCGGGTACACATTTCCTCCCTGTTGCATGGCCACACATGCATATTAACACGTGCATGCTCACAAACGTGCTCGTCTCTCCATCCGCTTCTCACTAGATGTAGCTGATGTTTGTGTGTTGGTACGTTCATCTGCAGGTACGTTTGATGACTATTGTAATTTTTTATATTATCATCATTCTATCTTTCTTTCTGTATCATGTAGTACTGTGGTAGTTTATGTTGTTGTTTTTTTTTTTTGTGATATGTTCTGGGCAGCATAGACAACTGTTATTTCCACATTTTAATCCTGTCCTTTTCTCCTTTCCTCTCTTCCTCTATCTCCCTGTCAGGTTCGGCACTGACATATAAGACTAAAGAAAATAAGATTACAATAAAAATAATAAAAATATCAAGGGCAACCATGTATATAACATGTCTCCCTTGGTAGAGCAAATCTGTCAAGCAAAATATGGCACACAGACCACCGTTCTGTATGTTAGGATGCTGGACAGGACAGGGTTAAAAAAAAAAAAAAAAAAAAATTAAAAAAAAAAAAAAAAAGAAGGAAAGAACTGGTGGGAAGTTTGAGCAGCGCACATGGAGAGAAACTACATCAAGGTACGTAACTTTATCTTTTTATTTATTACATTTGGCCTCAATCTTGTACAATATTAGAAAAAGATCAGCTGTTTTAAGTTATTGACATAAGCATATTAGAAACTTTTGGTAATGTAGTTTCTCCCCCTGCGCGCTGCTCAAACTTCCCACCAGTTCTGTTCTTCTCACCGTTGTCTCTCGGATGAAAACACACCGCGGGCCCTAGAAACCCGGAGCACTTCCGTTGTGTCAGTGAATTTGCAGCGTTTTCTTCTTGCAATTGTTTTCGTTTATGCAGCGCTTTTCTGTATTTGAAGTTCCTGTCAGCCACCGTACCCAACCCTAGATAAATGGCAAACAGTATGAACCCAAGATATGTAATCTGTTGTCTTGTCTGTTCATTTAATTTCTTAAAGCAACACTACATAAGATTCCAAAACTCTGTGCTTCTGACTGACATTTATTATTATGCACATTCCTGGAGCTGTTGTGGCCCTGCAGTGTCCCAAGGAACTTTTTTTCCCCACCCATCATGTCACAGCAGCTGTCTATTTTCAAGACACTGTCTATTATGAATGTGCACTGTGGCTAATTAAGCAAAGAAACACAAGAGGACATTATCGAAGGAAGTGAGGAGCCAGAAATAAGACAAAAGAGCATCAGACTGACTTACTGGCTGAAGAGAGCTCAGAGAAGAGAGAGGATGCTAGACGAATGCTGAATAAGCCTTTGTTGAACATTCAGTTCAATTTACAACCATTTTTGTCCATTTTTGTCTGTAACCTTTTACAAACAAAAAAGTTGGGACATTTAAACTTACCACTTGAATGTGGGGACTTCTGCTCAGATGACTTTCATCACACCATGAAATATTTTAGGATTTATTTTAGCCAATTTCTCCTACAAATTTGTCTGTAGGCCCATTTAAGCCCCCTTTACGTACATAGACAGGTACGTCCATTCAAAGGTCAGTGCTCTCAAACCTTCATGTGTCCCTTACATTAGTATGGTTGTTAGGCAATACATTCACCAGAGGGCAGTGCAGAGTTCAGAGTTGACCTCCGAGTTCTGACGGCAGTTTCAGACAACAACAGACATGGCAAAGGTGGAGGAGGTCATGATAATATAAATTCTCAGAAAGAGAGAAAAAAGGAGGCAGCACAGTAGATGGTGGTGGTCTGTGCAGCCATCATATACATCATGAGGGTTTTTTTTCTCCTTCTTTGTTCCTTTCATGGTTAGCACATCAGCTATGCTGCTCAACACTGCCCCCACTGTCAGGGTATGTGTCTGCAAGGGCCCAAAAACTGACTCAATTATGCTCATAAAAGACACAAAAGACAGACAAAATGCTCCGTATCCATTTATTCTGTTGAGCATAAATGGGCCTTTAAGTGTAATTATGTTGCATTTGTTGTCAGAGATGTCCACATGTCCATAGAGTCTCTGTTGGGGACAGGTCAGGACTTGAAGCAGGCCATGTAATGTGATAGTATGTAGCTTTGCTTTGTCTTGTTGAAAAATACAGCTCACAAACAAATCTTGTTCCATATGATTGTCCATGTAAGGTTACATGGCACAAACATCAAAGAGGCCATCAATCAAAACCCTTGGGGGAGCTTTTTAGTTTTTTTCCTCTGTCGTCTCAGGTGTCAAGAACTCCAACTCTTTCTTGTCGTTTTGGGTAATCCTGCTGTTTGGCAGGCTCGACCTCTCTTCGCATCAAGGTTACGAGGTCTTTCTTGACTGTCGAGTCAGATTTATCCAGCTTGGCCTTTAGTAAAAGCACACACACACACAACACAAACAATGCACATGAATACCAGAATAAAAAATGTGCTAAAACACGAGCTGGGGGCGAGGCGAAGGGGGAGCCCTCTCGACTCAAACAACACCTGGATCCAGACAGCTGGCCTGATGAGGTCTGATGTGGCCTCGGGTGTCTCTGACTCTGCATTCTCTATGCACTCGCTCAGCTACCTGAAGTGTATCCTACAGCAGGGAGGTCAGGGAGACCATTCACCCTCAGGGTTGGGTGAGTTTGTTTTTGCTTTTTTCTGCAGCTTTGGGCAACTCTTGCTGCGTTCTGTAGAGTTTGGAGCGTTCAGCTTCTTGTTTTCCATTTGGAAACAGCAGCTTCATAAAGCCAATTGTATGTTTCTGACAATGCCACTGAATAAACAATGGAACATTATATTTCTACGGTGTCCCCTTGGGGTCATGTGATGTCACCATGAAAATATCTCTAAATGAAATAATACATTACTGCTACAGACTGCACTGGAGATGGTAAATTATGATTAAAAAGAGAAAGATAATTTATTTAAACTGCTTTCAGAGTGCTTACACTCCTTTTTAATTAAGTTTATAGTTAGGGCTGGCTTAACCATCCTGATAGTTAAGCTGCTAGAGGCTTAGACTGCCTGGGGGCGTCCATGATTCACTCAGCACCTGTTTGCACTCGTCTCTTGTAAGTCTTTATGCTTTTTTTTTTTTTTTTTTTTTTGTATGACATTATTATTGTTTTTAACTTGACTTTTTTCTTTTTTTTGTCTAAAGAAGGGTCTAGATTATATATTATAATACATTATAATTCAGTGAGTATTAGAACTAAATATGTAGTGTAATGCTAAAAGTAAAGCAAAATTTGTAAAACAAAAACAGCCTGTCATAATTTTTTTAATCAAGGGTAAGAAAAAGTGGCTATATGCCACATTTAAAATTTTATCACTGCTTCTTGAGCATTATTGGCTGTTTAACTTTGCACAGTCATCACATCTGGTGGTTTTATGACTTTGACGTCATATTACAACAATGTAAATTGGATAGAAAAATGTTATCACGCATACACAGTTGAGATGATGCTTTATATAGAACATGGTAGTGTTGATGTAGAACATCATGTACATTACATGCTGCATTCATCTGCACTCGGGTGTCTCAGGCTTACTCAAGTAAAGGTCAGTTTAAGCTAAATATGTCAGAAGTTGATTATCCTATTCTTGGGGTCAGACTTTAGGAGTGGCCCATTGTCAGGGCCTGTCCTGCCAATCCTCCATCGCCACTCCCCTGATCCTCCACACCTGTCCCTGATCCCATCTCTCCAATCAAGCCAACCTGCATGCCACATGCCACATGCATGTCTCCCATTGACTCACCAGCACCACAGTCACTCCCTGTCGGACCTTAAACTCACTCCCTTTCCTTTCCTGGCTCCACAGTTCTGTTACCTGTCTCCGTAAGACCAAGCCATAATGTTATTGGTGTAAAAATAAAGATCTGTTAATCCTCTTTTGTCTCCAAGGAGTCCATGTGTAACACCCATGCTCCCCAGGCTACCCCTCTGGCCCTTCCCTTGTCCACTGTCACTCACTGAGCTGTGCATGCTCAGAAATGAGTACTGAGTCAGAGAAGACATGATCCGATTTCCTTAGCCAGGCAATGAGCTTTATATAAACAGGACTATTACAAATTAGACTAATGTGGATTATCAGTTTGATTGGATTATAAGTGAGTTACACTGAATTGGTTTGAATAAATTATAATTGGACCATAATTTTAACAGTGCCTTGATGTTATTTTGTTCTGAATCTGACATACAAATAAAGCTGAACTGAAGAGAGATTTCATTATTTAACTCTTAGATGGTCAAGTGGGACAAATATTACTAGTATTAGTTTGTTTTTATGCTAATGTAGTCATTTTCATTAAGAATAATTTCGATGATATTTTGGTCCACACAAATGACTTCATATTTTAAATATTCTTGACATCTTGTCTCTTCACGGTGTCTGTTTCTGACTGTGGTGATTGTGCATGGGGTACCCTGCTTGTCACATCAACTGCTGACTTTACAGTCATCGTTACTTGGGCAGATCTAACATCTTACCTACCGCAGATTAGTTGAGATGTATCCCATAAAGTTAATCGTTTGGACATTTTATCCACATGGACCCATCATTTTGAGAGCCCAAAAAAAAAAAAGTTTTCACATCTGGTCCCAAAACAAATGAATCTGCAAACATCAATATTTCATTTTTAACCAAACATTTCTTTCCTGAACCATTGATGCCACTGTCCCATCTCTCCCTTAACCCACATGCATAAACCTCAGATACACGGGTTTCTGCACACACTCCATGTCCTCTCTGCTTTTTGTGTATCTCTGTGGGAGTGTTACAGCGCTACTTACAGGCCTTGCATATGTACTTAAACATTTTTAGAGATTTTGTATCTTAAAATTTTTCAGTTTTTACTGAAAAGGTTTTTAAAATTAAATTTGTTTTGCTTCTGTGTGGATATAGAATAAGTTAAAACCCTTTACTAGGATAAAGCCTGATACATATTTTCTATGAAATAGTATTTTGTTGCTTTGTCAGTGGATGGAAGCTCAACTACTAAAACATCAGTTTCAATGTATGAATATTAGGTTCTGGGGATTTGCTCATGAGGTGTCTAAAGCCACATTTATGCTCTATGTTAAACACCCTAAATGCATATGGACCGAGCCTGCCAGCCATCTGCTGCATCCTTTACTTGCAAATTGTGGTCCATTTTCAGCGGGCTTGTGGATGCATACCCAGACTTAACAAACAGAGCAGTGACAGAAACTGTGGGGGCAATGTTGCACAGTATAGCTGATGTGCAACCAGTGAAAAACAAAGAAGATGCTGCAACATATTTAAAGACCGCACAGACCACGGCTGTCTACTGCACTATTTTATGTCTCTCTGAGAATGTACTTTACCATTATCTCCTCCACCACCAGTTTGTTACTGTCTGAACTCTGCACTGCCCTCTAGTGGAATCATTGCTTAACAATCCTGCTAATGTGGACAATACTGTATATGGGGAGAGATGTTTAAAAAAAACTGAAACAGACGTTTCTATTCATGTATGTAAAGGGAGCATAAATGAGGCTTTAAATGTATAAAACACTTATTTTAAACAGTAAAACAAATTAACCTGCAAACACTGTTTACCATTTCATTGCAATCTAACCCATTGCTGTAATTAATTTGCACTCAATTGTGCTCTCCTCTCACTCCACTGTAAACTATAAGTTCTAGTTTCCCCTCATTTATAAAGTATGGCATGGGAGCTACCAACACTTCATTATACCAAACTGCCCCAATGCACACATCTGTCAAAAACTCAGCAAACTCTGTCAAACAGTTCAGTCACCTCTAAACTTTTTTCTTAGCTTCTACCATTAAGCTCAGCCTTGTGAGTTAAAGCAAAAGTCAATTAAGATATTCGACCCCCACCTCTCTCTCCTTGCGGTTTTGAGCATGATATGAGCCGAGGAGTTAATAAGCATATTAATTACCTGTGTAGGAGACAAACCAGCTCCCAAAGCGTGCTCAGAACCCCCTCGTCTGCTTCTTCCCACACCAACTAATGGCCATTACAGTCATTTTGGAATGAGCCATTATTGTCTCTCCCCATTGTGTCCAAGGTCAGCTGAGGGTTTGCTGCTAGCACAGTACCATCTACAGGAAATCTCAGCTATGAGAATAATTTGAATAATATAATGTCAGGGAGGACAAGAAAGAACATAGAGACAGAGTGAACAGCAACTGGGATAAAGTAGGGGGAGAGGAGATAGTAGTAACCTTGGAGATTGAATGCGATCACAGCTCAATGCTTTTTAACATGTTTTCAGGATACATGTAATTAATAATGTGCCAAATCTTCACTCTTTCTGGAGATATCTGAGAAAAAATAAAAAGTGTAAAAATTTCATAGGTTTGCTTGACCATGTCGCTAAATTCAAGGCTATATATCCATCACTCACACCCTCACAAGCACCTGTATATACTGTGCAGTAATGTGATATCTTCTCCAGATATTAACATACATGTATTTGATGCTTTGGGCAAGCCAGGGCAGAGGTGCTTTTTAAAAGCAAGCTCCAGCAGAGGCAACCGGCAGCACAGCCAGAAACGAAGAGCAGCAGTTCAGTGTGCACAGCGCATAGAGCCAGAGGTGAGCACAGCCCAGCTCACGGAGCATATAACAAGCCCAAATAACAAGCAGAACTAACAGCAGGCTTTCACTTCTCTGCTGCAGTCTTTCTCTGAAAGCTTAAAGGAATCAGTCCATCGGTGCTGTAATGATCACAGATTTGGACTTTCATAAGTTTCAACAGTTTTTAGCCCTTTGTTGATGTCAGACAAATGTTTGAAAGTCATACTGTGCTTCAGGTTTACTTACACCAGCAGATTCTTTTAAAAGACGTTGGGCAACTTTATTAAGTTTTGTAACTGACTGAAGGTGAACTCCAAATATTTGCTCATGATCTTGCAAGACGCTGGTCAGTTGTGAGTTTGTTGTCGACCAATTTATACAAGAAACAAATGGTGAGACTTAAATTTTATCGCAACCAGGTGTGAATTGTATCTATTTCCCTTAATGTAAATTAAATCTTCAAATCAAGAAAGAAAAAAAACACTTTAAGCAATTTTGTTTAAATTTTTTTCCAACTTTATCCAGTTTCACAACTCCTTTCATTCACATCTTAAACAAGAATGGAAACCAAGCTATTGTTAGCGAGGAGCACATCAGCATCACCTGACTACAAGGCTGCAGGGATCTGTTAGTAAAATATGCACCCTGGTTCTAGGTTTGCCTTTCAGAAAGCCATGTTGAGATCTTTTTGTTTTAGCTGTTTTGCTCTTTTACCACAGCCCTATGTCAACAACCAGAGCCCCATATCCTGTTTTCTTCTTCCTCTGATCAATCCACTTATGTCTTCTGGTAAAGATTAAGAATTTGCTGCGTTCAGATACACATCCTGTGCAAACACAGAACATCTAGGAAGTTGTTTTAATCCCTCACAAAGGCACAAAGCAGACAATGCTGTGACTGAAGAACAAGAGGTGGGAAGAAGAAGCATGTGCCCACGAAGCTTTTTGTGGCTGCCATGAGCTCACTTCTTCAGCTTGCTGGTATTTGAGTGTCTGCTGGGTCTTCAGATCTTTGCAGTCTCATTTGCATTTGTATGACAGAGCAGCCGCCATAAAAATGACATAATGTAATAGCCTTTTTTCAGAGTAATAATGTACAGAGTGGGTATATTTATGTGAATGTCACTAAGTGCGTGATGGTAAAAGGGTAGGAGTTACAGTGTGTGTGTGCGTGTGTGTGGAGGGGGAGGTTAACTTTCTCGCTTCATGTGGCTGCTGCACATCATCAACGAAGTGAAAGACAGCATTCTGGCATCTTTTACACACCGATACACAGGAGAATAAAAACTCCCTCACCAGACCACCCTTTCCTCCATATGTGCACATGTGCACGCACACACAGCAACCTTCTAAAAAAAGCACAAACATCAGACACGAGTAAGTTGCTGAGAAGCAAAAAAGCCGTCTAAGCTGTTGATCCTGTTTGCTGCTTTGAAATTTACTGGGGAATCTTTCTTTTCAATCTCCTCCACTGAGGGATGAGCATGTGGTGAAGGGGGCTGACAGAGAAAGGGTCTTATCTTTTGTAGGACAGAGTAGCGTCCTCAGATGCGTCATCTCATGCATCCTCTGCTGGCAAGCTTGAAGCCCTTATAAAACAGCAGGGAGGACCAGTATATACTGGAAAGGTTTTATAAACAGGGTTCAATCTACAGATAATGTACATTGTTTTGGGGATACTTTATACGTGGGTGCTTCAAATCTTACAAATGTCATTTGGCTTTAAGTAACTAAACCTAATGATGACACTGATTTATTCTAGTGTCCAACACAGTCCGTTTGTATGCCCAAGCTTTACACAGTGCCCAAAGTAAAGATGTGGTGATGAAACAAAGTAGATTTTTTAAACTAGTAATGCTGTTGGTTTATTTTAATATCTTCTTCTTCCAGTCCCTCATAAAACCTCAAAATAAACCCAGAAAGAGGCAGTTTTTGCACTGTTTGCACCACCTACAGCAAGTTTTCTTTAGAATGAACATTAAACTCTCTAGACTATAGATGGCAGTGGTAGAGTAGAAATGGATAGCTAAATCAGGATTTTGTAAAGCTCAGCACAACACAGACAGACATATAGCCCTCCAAAAAGCTAACAGTGTAGTGTAATAAAAGGAAGAGAGAAACTAAAGAGGGGCACAGATCTGAAGTTGTTCCAAAATGTACAGCACCGCCTCCATGTGGCAGATCAATGCAAAAACAAGTAGACATTAGCAGGCAAGACACCACTGCAGAGACATGCCAGAGCTTATGTAGATGTTTAAGTCTTAGGCCTGGTACACAGATAACAATTTTTTTTAATCTTATGACACTTTTTATCTGGTTGCGACCTCACACGTGAAGATAAAAAAATCAGTTTTGATCATATTGTGTGTGGTGTGTTCCGATAATGTAATCAGAGAACAACACACATATAACAATGCTGTCCCGTAACTCATCTACAGTATAGTCCACCGAACTGGACAAACGTTGAAACGTAAAAGAAGAATAGCAACCGGCAAAAATCGAAGAAGAAGAAAGATAGTAACAATCTGAAAACACAACACCAGGCATGGAAGAGGATATATAGGACGAGGGAATAATGGTGGTCTTGGGACTATTGTTAACAGAAAAAGCCAGAAATGAAAAGAAAACACTAACAGACTGGAGGTGGTGTGAACATGGACTTTATTTACTTCCTTGTTCTCCAGTCAGCTCGCTCTCTGATTGGCTACATTCCATACCACGTCACCATCCATGCAGTCACAATGCACGAGTCGCTCCTCAGAAATCGGCTCTGAAGTATTGAACACGTTCAATATTCCCAGTTGTCGGCTACGACCCATTTGGGAGCGGATTATCGGGACAAATCGGATCATAACACACCACAGACTAAATCATGACTGGACAGGGAAATCTCATGATGATCGGGTGTTTGCTTTCTGAGGTCGGGAAGACGCAAAATCAGGACAAAAACAGCCTAAAAATCGTGATGTGTGTATCAGGTTTTAAGGACATGCTGCATGTTCAAGATGAATTGGAGACAGTAAGTAGAGTTGTACTAAAGATAATTTACATATATATATATATACACTGAACAAAAATATATGCAACACAACATTTTTGTTTAGACAAATTTATCTAATCTGTTAGTGAGCACTTCTCCTTTGCTGAGATAATCCATCCACCTCACAGGTGCGGCATATCAAGATACTGATTAGGCAGCATTAAATATTGCACAGGTGTGCCTTAGGCTGCTCACAGTAAAAGGCCACTCTGAAATGTGCAGTTTTGTCACGCAGAAAAAAGCCACAGATGTTGCAAGTTTTGTGGGACCGTGCAATTGGCATGCTGATAATTAAATTAATGACAGAAAGCAGCAACATATGTTACAGATGGAAGTGTTCACTACAGCCAACATTATATGCGTGGCTAACTACTGTATGAAATATAAGCAGATGAGAGTAGTGGGGTTTAAAGGGTTTGGTGGGTAAAAACCAGACTGTTCCAGTAAAAACAAGATCCACCTTCAATCAGTAGCTTCCAGTAGCTCCAAGAACAGCTAAGTTAACTGGATGATCGCTGGTCTATCTGTGTGTTTACTCTGCAGTAATGTTTAAAGCCTTTCTTTCCTCTATGAGATGAAGGATTTTGTCTTACCAATTAGCTCCTTTTCAAAATTCATATACTGTATAATCTTTTACTATGTAAACAGTGTTTTGGTTTTGACATTGGAAAGGGTTCAAAGCTATTACGTAAGTATTTTCATACATCCAAGAATCCCTGTACTTCTCACATTGATTCTAATTAAACTTAACAATGATTCTGCTAAACATTGTACTTAGTGATATTTACTGATTGGCCACCCCAACTACTTTCTTATCTTGGCCACCCCATTAAAATTTCCTGGATACGCCACTGCTACAGGATGCTGATCCCCCTGTTTCTTCAACAGAATGCACCAATTTATTTGTATTACTTTACTTTACTTTTTTTTTCATACAAAGGAGCACAGAAATACAGCAGATGAAGGTTAAAGCTTTAGGCTACGTGTAGGCGTCACATAGGCTATGTTTTTGTTTCTTATTGGAACATTTGACAACTGTTAGTTCAGTAACAAGAGGTTGGGTTTCTTTAAACATTAAAGATCCCCTCTCCCAAGTTTGTATCCCTACTGAGGAGGATGACAATGGATGAAGCAAACTAAGGAGAAAAAGTTGCAGGGGCCGGAGTGAAAGACGAGAATGGAAAATAAAACACATATCGAGCGTTGAGGAGAGAGAAGCCTCTGAGGAGAGGCGAGCTTTGCTCATTTCATCTCAACCTGCTTGTGTTCATTTGAGGAGGTGCTGCAGAGACATACTCTGAGTTATGGGGGAGAATAAGTCAGGAGGGAGAAAAGCAGCACGGTGAAATTGCGACAAGCCTTTTTTGGAAATTCTTATCTGACTGGAGGAAGAGGGACCAAGGCCCTGACAGATTCAGGGCACAGCATGGCAGAGTGTGTGTTTTCCTTTTATTTGTCCTGTGAAATAGGACATAGTAAAAAAAAAAAAAAGATTCCTCCTCATCCACTCCTCAGTCGTTCCTTCTAGGGCAAATAATCTATTTGGCTGTAGAAGGGGGTTTTATTTGAACAGATACACACCAAGAGTGTCATGCAGTAGAAGCAATCAGAGAAGCTGGAATTTTCTCGTCTCTCAGTCTGAAGGTAACCTTTCCCTTCGCTGCTTTATCTTCATCTGCGTAGCGCCCTCTCCTCTCTTCGTTTCTCACCTCCTTTTCTCTCACTCCACAAAAAGGACACCTTGCTGAAAGGTGACGCCTGCAATGAAATGAAATCTTATCGGACAAAAGGGAGCGTTTAATGGATAACCAAACTGGGAAGACACAGAAAGAAACCCCTTTGCTCAGCTTTTACAGACAGTCGGAGCGGCAGCCAGCTCGACAGAAAACACCCCAAATCAACGCCTTCTCCCGGACTGCTCGTGCTGCGAAAGTAACAACCACTGACAAATTGAGTTGCGTTCTTTTCATGCCACTTGTGTCATCAAGTGTTTTGTGAGGCAGCTAAAATAGCCGGGAAAATGGTTTACCGAGCCAGAGGATGGTGTGTGCAGTCAGCAAAACGGGTGGCAGGTCATGAATTCTCTTTTGCTCAGGAAAAAAAAGAGGATGAAAAACTCTTCTAAGGGAATGAATGATGGAGGAGTCATGTTGGTCTCAAAGCCTGATGCTGTCAAAACACACTGCTGGATGCTTAAGTGTGTGTATTTGTGTGTGAATGTCTGAAAAAGGGCCTGTGTTGCTGGTGTACCGTGGAGTTAAGCCCTCCTTCAGGTCTTTGACCTGATCCCTCTGGGAACTGCACAGAAAAAAAGTCATTAAATAAGAATTTAAAAATGCATTCACCACAACATGCAGCAGCAGGAAATTACAGTTACAGTTTCCCCCTGGAGTGTGAGATTTTTCCTTTTTGTGTCTCTGGGATTATGAAAGTCATGACCGTTAAATCCTCATCATGACTGTCTTTATGTTGACTGCGTTGTCTAATGATGTGTTCATGCTACTACAAAATTCAAGGTGGCGGCCAGCAGTGTTGACATTATCTCCAGTCATTACAAAAGATTAGCGCAGTCCCTGTAGGTTTTGGTCGTTTTTAATTGTGCCTGTTGATCTCTCTTTCTTGTTCCCTTCCTGGTTGAGGCAGATGGCCGCCCTTCCTGAGTCTGGTTCTACTTCCTGTTAAAGGTAGTAGTGGGAAATCTGGTGTTCTGTCATCCCATCCCAGACATTTTATGCCTGGTGCACACCAGAGATTTGTTTTTATCTGGTCGAGACCTCACATATAGATAAAAAATTCAGGCATGTAAGGATAAAAAAATCAGACATTTAACAGTGTTGATCGTACTGGGTGTGGTGTGCTCCGATAATCTAATCACAGAACAACACACACATAACGATTCTGTCCCGCAACCGATCTACAATCTAGTCCTCCGAGCAGGAAAACTGTCGTGATCAAACGTGATCTAAAAAACAAAACAAAGAAGAAGAAACATAAAAACAACCAGAAAACACAACACCCAACATGGAAGAGGATCTACAAGATCTGGGAATGATGGTGGTCTGGGACTATTGTTAAAAGAAAAAGCCTTTCCTCACACACATGAAGATTTTTGGTAGTAAATATTCAACACCTTCAACAGTTGGCCACAACTCTTTTTGGAGCCGATTATTGGGACAAATTCGCTCTTAATGCACCTCAGACCAAATGATAGCTTTATAGGAAAATCCTATAAGACTCAGGATAATCTGGCGTTTGCTGTCCTTGGTCGTAAACGGGCAAAATCAGGACAAAAACAACCCGATAATCTTTATGTGTGTATCAGGCCAAACCTAAGCTTTCTGCACACACACACAACATGGAAACACCATTTTATCTATGGGTGAGGACACCCTCGGCTCTGTTTATGAAAAAATAAATTAATTTATTAACCTTCTGATGCATGAATTATTATGTCCAGTGGACACTATGCATTAAAGGGTTAATAATTTTCATTGTTAGTATTTTTATTTATTTTTATAGAAATTGTATATAATAAATTATTTTAACCCATAAAGGCCCGACCCTTAAAAAAAATGGTTAGAAAAATCCAATTTTTTTAATTTGAGGTCTTTATTTGGCCCTTTAACAAAATGTAACAAAATAAATTAACATTTTTATGGGGGGGGGGGGGGGGGGGGTATCTACCATTTACCATGTGATATATTGAAAATATTCTAAGGTGGTTTTCTGCTTCTGGGTATCTATTAGGGGACAGAAGTTTCACATTGTGTTCAACAGGATTTTGAGCAAAGTTTATACCATAAATTGAAGCAAAATGTCTCAGAAACTGTGTGTAACATATATGTCACGTCGGGCTCTTATGGGTTAAATCTTGAGTTTTTCATTATTATGGATGAACAATCAGTGGAACAGAAAAAATAAGATGGCACTGCTGAGACAGGAAAAACAGCAGAAGCGATCGGAGGGCTATATGAATGAGCATCTGACTAAAAGAAATGCAGACTGCTGTGAAAACAGAAGATCTGTTCAACATGGACCTCCAACTGTTAAGTCTTCATAAAACTGAATGGTGCACCAGAGGAATCTTAAGTGCTTGTCAATAGAAATGTGGAAGTGTTGGACAAGTACTCATAAGAAGAGTAACGCAGTAAAGCTTAAACATAAATGTCAACTGTGTGGAACTTCAGGGTGATTTAACTGATGTTTGGACCTGAAGAAAATAGTTTTCCTAATAACAATTTCTAGAATAACCTTAGCACTAATTTTCAATACTACACAGATGAACAGTTTGATTCAAAGTTTGAGTCTGGTAATTATTTGTCACATGTTCTTTTCAGCAGCAGACGTTTATATGTCTAAATATCTAAACCAGTTTACCAAACCATTCAATGTGATAGCTATTTCACGAACTTGGCTCAGTCCAGAGAAGAAGATGATGAAGAAATGAACTAGAATAACTGAAAGAAAAAAGGGGGTGTGGTTTTGTACAGTAGAAAATGTGACAGTTGATTATGTAATGGAGTGTATTACTATAGAAATCTACATGGAAAATAGGAGAAATATAATAGTTAGCTGTGTATAGCAGACACCAAGTGCTAATATTGACACTTTTAGAAATATCATGGAAGACGTGTTTGCAAAGTCTCATCATCATCAGAAGATCACCTTCATCTTAACATAGACTTGTTGAATCCCAGCAAGCATGCAATGACAGTTTGTTGCATCCATGAACAGTATGAGCCTCTATCCACTCATTACTAAGCTGAGCAGAATAACACCACATATAGATAATATTTTTACTATAAATATGGACACATACCTAGTAAGTGAGCTGCTACTGAATGATATTAGTGACCATCTCTTTTTGACAAAACAACACTGAGTTGTGTGAAAAATATGCTTGGTATTCTTCTCAGACGGGGTAGCATAGATTGACAAATGTATCCATGAATTCAGTCCGTGGAAGGATGTTTCAACACAGTAGCAAGTTTTGACACAACACCGGCTCTTTTGGCTCAGCTCCTATTGGTCTAATTTAGCAAATATGATGTGTTTGTATGTTCCAAAGACATTTTTATTAATCTTTTTGGTAAAAACTTTTTATGCATATTTTTATTAAAAGAATACAGTTAAAATGTAATATTTTAATTAAACCTTTAAATTAACAACTGAACACAGAATCATAACAAACAAATAATAAAATGAAGTACAGTTTTCACATTCTGAGACTTTAGTTTCACCACTTGTTATTTAAATCCAGCTCCCACTCTATACCTGCCATGTACCAGTACTCTCCGTCTTCTGAGTCTGCCCCCTTTCCTCCTTTCAAAAAATGGTATGATCCTAGTCTTCTCATGCATGTGATTGGATGCATGGTGTGCCAGTCAAAATAAAGCCCAGCCCTTCTAAAGAATAGGTTCTTCCTCCCCCTCTCAGCCCCACCCATTTTTGTATTTTCCGGAAGCATGAGGCTGCCAAGATGGCGATGGTAGCCCGAGGAGCTTCACTTTTTCTCCTCAGAAACCTACGGGTGACGTCATGGGGGCTCCGTCCATCTTTTATATACAGTCTATATGCAGAACTGAATCAAAGAAAAGTTTAAATGTTAGGATGTTTAATAAACAAAATAGCAATTACGCTAACGGCTAGCTTTAGAGTCAACTGATCACTAAGTTATTTTTAAATGAAAACCCCAAAATTTTATTTAGCCATCAGATATTGTATTAAACTAATGAGAAGTTGTGTAACGTATGGAGTGAATACATGTCTTTACTACCAAGCACAATGACCTCTTTTAACTTTGCTTTTGTATTAATAACATCATTCTGTTGGGGGGTAATTCCATGTGCATGTTTTATAAATAGCTTAATTTATTTTTCATTTAACCCTAATTTAACCAGACAAGACAGACTGAAAAATTCTTATTTAAAACTTCGACTTGGCAAAAGGCAAGGCCTGTTGCCTCTCCCACAGCTGAAGTAAAGTTTAACCATAAAATTCCTTACTTTAAACATCAGTTGATATACTCCATATATTAGACATAATTATGGACTAAACACCTGCATAAGATGAATGAGCCGTATAAATTTAAATGTGTACATGTATTTTTTTTCTTTTTTGACTTTCAGTAAAAAACAAATTAACTGGGTTTTGGCTGCAGATTTTGGAAAGAGACTGTGCTGCATGCATGGAGGTTAACAAGCCACTGAACACGTACATAAATTACTAGTTTATTAGGGAAATGGATTTCTATGTTTTGCGTTAATAGTTGTATTCAACCTCTTAACTAACCTCTTTTGTTATTTTTGGTGTAATTCTGGCCATAAAATTATTCCCATTGCTGCAGCAAAGTTTCCATGCTTCTGAAAAGAAATGGATCTCTTACAGGGAAAGATAAAATCAACAGAAAAATCAACAGAATAAAAACATTTCACTGGCTGCAGCTCAAAAGCCGCTAACACGGCATCATCTCGCTGGGAAAACTCTTGACTTCTCAGAAGCTTGAGGCCCAGGTAAGTTGTCCTGCAGAAGACATGTTTGTTCGAATTTATTTATATTCATCTCATCATAAGTTCTTTAGAAATGAAAATGTAGCATGAGCTGCTGCACTGGGGAAGCAGTGATGGTTTATGGGTATTTAGTTTAAATAACATGTCTTGTAGTGTTTTAAAGCCTCCGAGCTTGTCATTCAGGGAGACAATGACCTCATTCACATCCCTGGGATTCGCAAAATCATCTTGGAGAGGAACGATAAGGATGATGTGCCGTCAGGTGTCACCCGACCTCTACTCTAAACAACATATTGGGGGTGAACTTGACTGAACGCTTCAGACCGTGTGGTCAACTAAAGCACAGCTGCTCTGGGGATGTCTTCAGACTGCATGGAGAAGGAGGCAATAAGCTACCGGGGAAAATTCGCTCATCAAAATCAGATTTTGAGGAGCTGAGCTCAAAGACAAAGACAGCTCTTTAGAGGAGTAAAAAATCTAATCCCTGTTACATCAAACTTCATGCTGACTTGCACTGTTTTCCCTCAGATTTGATGTTTTTGCATTACCTTTCTGTGTGTGCTTGGGGTGATGGTGCACTTACAGTCAGGTCTTTAGCAGCATGGTTTTTTAACTGTTCCTTTGTACACCCGGACAATGGATTTGAATTGATTTGAATCTGTCCGTTTGTCCTTGGGTGAGACACCTTACCCTCTTTGCCTCCAGTGTTAGCATTGCTGCTGTATGAATGGTGGTCGGAGTTTGCTGCTTCAGGGCAACTGTGGCTACACATGTAGCTTACCACCACCCAGTGTGAAGGAGTGAATGAATAATGGATTCACTGTAAAGCACTTTAGGTGCCTTGAACAGCGCTGTAAATCAAATCCATTATTATTATCATCATTACTGAAGCTATGAATGTTTACTGCAGCCCCGGTTTGGTGTTGCATGTTTGACTTTCTGCTTTCAGCTTTGTCTCCAGTAAGTACACACTCATCTGGGCTGAGGTCAGGTTCCCAGCTGAGCCTTTCACAAAGTTTTCATTTTGGACCATTATCCATCTATGCTGTGAAGATGACCCAAATGCATGTCGTGTTGTTTATGTGGCATAATCATCTTATAAGTTTTTATCTTTCTCTGCCGCATCTGATTCACTTTGCTGAACAGAAAAACACTTGGTCAAAACTCTTCTCTGCCACACTGAAAGAGAACTGACTGCCAAAAAAAGGGGGGGGGAGAAAAGTTGTTTTATGTAGTCAATATAAATTCAGTAAAAAAAAAATTTAAAAGATGAGTGTAAAGTAGCCGATTGGCCACAATGTTCTTAAAGGTGAATAAAGCCATATTTTAATAGCTTTGAATGTTCACACATTTGTATGTATCTACACAGTCAAGGTACATTCACACTGGTGCCACTTCCACAGATCGTCCCATTCATTTGGATTAGTGTGAATATGCATCCCAACTCCGGCTCGGATGCATATCCGATCTGTGTTGAAGCACAGATCCGAATGGAATGGAAAATGGAATAGAAAATGCTGTATTTCATACAACTTTTACGAGGCGGGTCAGGGTAAGATGGAATGTAAACAATGGACAGAACAATGTTAGGCTGCCTTCACACCGCAGGTCTTACTGCTGAAATCTGACTTTATTTTTTTTTTAATGAAATCTGTTTTTTTTGTTGCATGGTCATTCACATTATCATTTCAAAGCGAACTTCATCACGCTGAAGTGTGAAAGGCACGTGGCCCTGAAGTGACACGCGGGTTGTATTGAAATGATAATGTGAACGACCACGTAAAAAAAAAGAAAATAAAAAATAATTGGTTTTGGTGAAAACTCAGATTTGAGCATTAAGGCTTGCTGTGTGAACGTCGCCTCTGATGTGGACCAAAGACGTGAAGTCTGATCTTCTGTTCTCTTGCCAGTAAAACCTGGTGTAGTTCGCTTGCAGTGTAAAAGCAAACGGACCATCCAGTGAATCAAAGTGAGGAAGTGATGTGGGGGCGCATCACCAAAGTAAAAACAAAGACAAGTCTTTAAGTTTATTGTTGACTTGTTGTGAATGAACTGCTTTCGGTCCTGGCCGATCAATGAGCCAGATTTTCTTCCCCTTTCTTTCTGGAATATCACCTGTAATGAGCAGCTGTTGTAGCTGCGTGACGGTGTCCTGCTTGGTGAATTGGTTCGCTTGAGTAAAGTACAGTGTGCAAGCAAACCAAAGGAAGGTGGGAAATTCTTCAGAATCCCAGTTAAACTAAGTGCCACGGACTATCCTGGTATGAATGCACCGTGGAAGCGAAGTACTCTCTTGGGAAAATTTGGAACAATGAAATCTTTAATGAAATCTTTATATGTGAGGGAAAAAAATCATTCTGGTTTGGATTTGATGGGGAACCAATGAAAAAAAGCAGAACTGGAGAAAAATGACCCTGCTAGTTCTCTTCAGAACCCTCACTACAGCATTTTGGATCAGCTGGACACTTTCCGGCCATATGTGGGATACCCCAATAATAAAGATTCTGTATTAAATCGCTGACGCATTTATCACTGTCTGATTTATACCCCACCTACCAAGTAAGGGTACGAGGTGGCTGTGTAAACCCAACAGGGATCAGGGTTTATGTAAACACACTGTCCACTCCAAGCTGGACCCCTTGGTTGAACTGGGGTTTAAAACTTTCTGCTCTATTTCATTCTCTTCCCATCATCCAGATTGAAGTTCACCATGGTGCCATCTGTCCAAAAACACTTACCCAGAACTAATCTATCTGCTCTTGCTGCCAGTGCTTTGCATCTTTAGGCAAAATAGCTTTATAATGCCTGTATGAGGCCTTTTAAAATTCCAGATTTACTCAAAAATTCTATGAAAATTATAAACCCGAACAGCTGAACAAATAGCCAAAAACCAATATAGAGATATTTCAATTACAAGAAATAAATATATATATATATATATATATATATATATACATTGCAGATGCGATGGGAAAACCCTGTTTGACTTGACCTGATCCTTTAGTATTTTAGCTCTGCAGAGGTGAACTCTGCTCTAAACAACAACAACAATAATATATTTAGAGGTGCTGGTTTTGGGGTACTGATGAGATTTTCTGCTAAAGTTCCTTTTTAATTCCATTATTTCTCTAGTGAATTGTTCACACTGGTTACAGTAAGTCACGCTACATTCAATGTGTTTTTGGAGTTGAGAAGCAGTTGTGAAAACTGACAGTTTTTCTCTGCATAAAGTTGGTTCACACCAAGATACACTTGGTCTTTGGGTTGTTAAATGTGCAAGATCAATTAGCAAAAATATGCAGGAAATGTCGGAAAACTTGAGAAAACTAAGAGCTGAGCTAATCTGACTTGTAAATGCATGAGTGTGATTTCTGACACTTGTTAGAAACCTGTTAGGATGTGTTAAAACTGGTTTTATTGTTTTAAGTTATTTGCTGAAAATAAATTTTTTCATTTTATTTATTTACCTATTTATTTATTTATTCTTAAATATGGTGCACATGTTTCTTATTTACATCAAGCATCTGAACACAACAGAATTTATATCAGTGGGAAACAGCAGATCTGAGCTGAACATGTCACAATGTCGCCCTCCTGTGGTGAAGAAGAGAATTAGCATGAAAATGCAGCCTGATTTCCTCGTGATTTCTGAGTGGACACAGTGCAAGCATACACACATCAATACACACCGTGTTCAGATACGGATACCACCCCATGCACACACCATCAGTCGATTTAAGTAGTAACAGATTAAAAAAAACAAAAAACAAAAAAAAAAAAAACATAGCTTCAGTCTCAAGCTGTCTGCACCACACAGACACAGCGGTCTGGACAGATTTGATCAGATTTGTTTTTAAAACACTTAACATTAAATTCTGAGTTAATATAGTTAAAATCAATAAAATGTTTTATCCATTTCCTCCCGCTTCTAGTCATTTTTAGCAACCTAATAATGCTTAAAAGAAATTCTAAGATTTAAAAACCCAATTTACATTAAATAATTCTAACAGCTGAAATAAAATTATGTTTGACTTGACATGTTGACTTCAACACCAGAGGGGTGTTGAAGTCAACATGAGGCAGTGAGGTCTGCAGTTCTGAATCTTCTGAACTTTTTAAAGTAAGAGCGATCAGATTGCTTAACCGGGTTGGATCCTTTTACCTCCAGAACCGCCTCTAGTTTTGGTGTCAAAGCTTCAACAACTAGTTGGAAACATTCTCAGAGGTTTTGCTCCATATTAACATGACAGCATCACACAGCTGCTGCAGGTTTGATGAGAATCTCCCGTTCCACCTCATCCCAGAGCTGCACTACTGGACTGAGATCTAGTGGCTGTGGAGGCCGTTGGGAGTCCAATGAACTCTGTCATGTTTAAGAAAGCAGTTGGAGATGATTTTAGCTTTGACATGGAAAATTAACCTGCTGGAAGTAGCCATCAGAAGATGCTACACTGTGGTGTCTTTTAAAGTGGCGTCAGTGTAAAAGAAAATAAAAAAAAACACAAACTCAAAATGAATCGAGACACATCCCGCAGTTTGTGTACTCTTTTTATTATGTTTTTCCCTCGTCAGATAAAAGCAGAAAGAGAGGAGCATAATAATCAGGAACTGCAGCAGCTTTGGGGATTCTTGTCCAAAGCTGGACGAGAACTGTCTGAGGTGAGTGTACACTGAGTGTGCGGCGTGAAGGCCGCCGCCGTTACTGCTACATAACACTGTCCATATCATAAACAGTCCTAACAGCTGCTGCCAGTGGTTCCTGACAGCTGGCCTGTAAATCAGTCATGATAGTTACTCTGAGGTAAGCTAGAGGTTGCTAGTGTTGTACTGAGCAAAAAAAAAACTATATTCTGCACTGTGTATCTATAGTGCTGTGATTCATGTCCTGCTCCTGTAAGCTCTGCTGCTCTGTCGTCTTGGCATAGCTTTGGCATTAGGAGGCAACATGGTGGCACCAAGCGTCTTTGTTCATTACATGAACACACAGGAGAGGACGCCTGAGGCCTTGGCCTGGTAAATATGAGGGTCTACGAGACGCAGAGTGTAAGTCGGCTATTTCAAGTTTGAGAAGTTTCTATATACTGCTTATATAATCTGAATGAAAGCACCCACAGACGTGTATTTACTTGGTTATGTACAGGAAAGCTCCCTTCTTATGATTACATGAACTTTTAGCTTTTAGCTCAACCCAGTAAGAGAGAAGGTGCTTGTAGCGTTTCTGGTGAGCCTTTTTGTTTTTAGCGTTCTTTCAAACGATTTTTAAAAAATAAAAGAAACTAGTCTAGCTTTGTTGGCAGAAGATTGGAGCATAAAAGCAGCGTTCATTAAAAGAAAGAAAAACAGATCCTGTCGTAGGCGTGTTTGGCAAATATAAAAACAAATATAAATAAAACTTCCTGTGTTGGTTAAACAAACACAGCGAAGAACACGTTAAGACACGAAGAAAGAAAACCTGGTGCAAATTGGTCGCCATCTTTATCCGTAATTGGTGGGAATCTACCTGAGACTACGGGTGTCCCTCTGGGTTTTGTGGATTTGCTGATGGATCGGCGGATTAAATCAATCAAAATGATTGAGGTCAGGTCGGATACATTCGAGCAAGCAGACTTTTTTTTTTTTTTTTAAACTCGATCACACCTGACCTGCAGGCTCAGCACATTCATGTCACCACAGTCCATCACAGACTCCTTCTGAAGAAGCTGAAGTTGTAGCAAAGAAAGCAGGAAAAGCTTAAAATGGGCGAGGTATCAGAATTCTCCCTCTAAGGAATTTAGGCCGTTAATACCATCTTGGAATGCACTATATATCGATATATATTTATCTATACATAGACTGTATATTGCCATTAATATAAGCAGGATTACTGTTGTTAAATACAGTGCCCTCCTTAACATCTGAGGCACCCTCCTCCCTTTCATTTCTGGGTGGCCTGAAAATGTCCCACACAGGTGGAGCAGGAGGTGTTTAAACTTTTCCTATTTCACTGGATTAAAATTCAGATTTGACGATTCAAAACTCTTCCTGGATTGAGTCACTCTTCGTCTACGGGCTCCCTTATTGTATCCTCTTCCTTTTGTTCCCCGACCTGAGAGCTGGGGCTCGGCAGGGCTGCCATCTCCGCTGGAGCCAGCGAGGAGGGGTCCGGCTGGTCGACGACTCTCTGGGAAGAAGCCTCCTCCTGTGGAGAGCAAACAGTCGATGTGTGAGCTGTTGGTTTTGGAATTGATCCGTATGTTAAAGTCGGTGAAATTAATCTGTGTTAACACGAGGTGTTCAGCAGGGTTGTGCATCTTCACTAGTCTCACGATTTCATTACGATTATCTGGTCAACGATTCAATTTGATTCAACGATGAGTCGCTCCGTGTTGCATCCTCCATGTTCTTAATCACTGCTACTTTCTTCATCAATGAACACAAGCAGATAATTATGAACTGCCTGTTTATTAATAATTATTTCAGAAATGAATCTGAATGTCCGGATTATCACAAACGTCATAAACATGTAAACGATGTTATTTTCAACTTCATTATTCAACTTTATTTTTCCTTTGCTGGAAAATCAAGAAACCTCACTATAATGTGACATTAAATTTTGCAGTAAAGCAGTGCGTTTTGTCCCTTCAGTCTTTCCGTAGTCAGTCCAGACAGAATATGGAAGATGTCTTTTATGGCCAGAAAACATATTCTTTAAGTCTTCAGTTTGTAACTGAACACAGAATATTGTTGTAAACATTTGTTGATGGACAAAGTAAATGTGTTTAGTCCAGCGGCTGCCGGTGAGTCGGTCATGATCGAATGGTCCATCTTTGAAACTTTCCCTGTAGCTCTTGAAAATAAAAGAAAAACACATTTGGTCTCTCAGATTAATGCCCAGTTTGGCTCCAATCTTCTAATCCAGTTTTTATTTTTTCAGTGTAGCGCTGCACTAAGTGACCAGTGACATGAGAAGAGTGCTGTAACGTTTACATATGGCACCCCGGTGAGAGCGAGTTGACACACCGTTAGCTAGCATGAAAAAAAGCAAAAACCTACAATTTCCATCCAGACTGGGAGGAATTTTTCTCCTTGTTGCTTCTGTCAACAAGGAACGAGGATCGGCGGAACGTTCAGCTGAGCGTGGCGACTGGACCTCGGGTTTCTGACAGACTCCCTCAACAGCGAGCTCCAGGGAAGAGACCGACACCTTCCCCACATGGTAAGCGCCATCAATGAGTTCAAGGCCAAGCTCAGGGTCTGGACCACAGAAAGGGAGGCTGACACACAAAATGTCTCAGTCCATCAAAGACAACTAAGAGCATTAGTGTGTGTACCTGCATAAACTGGCAGCAGTTCAGTCTGCGTTTTGATGAGTTAGACAGCATGGAAGATATTGCTGCATGTGTCTCAAACCCATTCATGCCTGTTAATATAGAGGAGGTAGCAGCCAGATCCCAGCAGGTATTTGCTTTGTCATGTGGAACTGACATGGAAATGGTTGATTTGCAGAATGATGTGGAGCTAAAAGCCGGATCAGAGAGAAGTTTCCTCTCCTCAGCGCATGGGCATTAAAAATGAGTGCCTACTTCGGATCCACTTACCTCTGTGAATCGGCATTTTCACAGATGAAAATAATCAAAGTACAGGAGCCGACTTTCTGACAGACACCTCCCAGACTGCCTCAGACTGGCTGTAGTTATGAGCCAAACGGCCCAGTGTTCAGCCACGGCCATCACACGAATTTAAGCAACAGTTTTTGCTTTGTGATGGAACAAAAGTTGCATGAAACCTGAACTGCACTTACCTGAAAATCCATTTGCTAAACAACATGGGTACATGGGAACTGGGTCATTTGTATGCTCACTGCAAGCGTTTTTCTTTGTTGTTATTCATTTCCTCAAATGGGAAATCGGTCACGTGCTTCTGTTTTTTGTGACACTGATGATAAGAGTTCAGGAATATAAGTTGTGAATGCCTTACTATAACAGTGTTACAGTACATTCTTGGTCACATCTATTTGAAAGCTGGACTAAAGTTTTTTATGCATGTTTATTACAATAAGCCTGAACTTGTAGTGATTATCTGGACAGACTTTTTCTCTCAACTCCTCAGCAGGGTAGAGCTTTCCTGTCACCCATGCTGAGGTAAAACATCTTAAAGAGGTTGGTGATCACTGCTTTAGTCCATTCACGCATGCTAACCGCTAGCTTGCCAATGGTATTTTCCTTAGACGTTAGCGTTAAGCTAACTTATTGGTTTTTATACGTTTTTATGTATGTTACATGATTTTTGCTTAGTTTTACATTTTTCTAAGTGAAGGTCTCAAAACGCATTCAGCCTTCTTTTAATTCTAGTATTCTAGTATTCTGATGTCATTTTTAATGTTTCTTTTAAACCTTACTTTTAATGTTTCATGTAAAATAATTAGTGTTTGCTTGTACAGGAAATGTGCTGTACAAATAAACTTCACTTGCCTCGCCTTGGGGTCTGAGGCTGTGTTTGAATACTTTGTTGTTTCCTTTATATACCACAGAAAAAAGATGTTTGGTATATGTGTGTCAGCTATATGATCTGATAATTATCTTTTCACTTTAAGCTTATTTAATGAAATTTAAAAAGGGTCAGTGCTTTGATACAATAAAAACAGCCACTGGATTAAAGAGATTTGGAGCAGGGTGGGTAGAGAAGGTGGCATCCTTCTCTTAAAAAACAACTTAAAAAAACAAGTTGTCCCTGTTGTTATTGAGTGTATTCTTTATATCTTGTGAACAAATTTAGTTTATTTCAATGGGACTGGGCATTGAGCATTTTTGTGGGTATCAATGTCAAGTTTAAAATGATTACATGATGTGATCATGTTTAAATGTTTTTAAAAACATTTTGTTTTATAATAAAAAAGCAACCATCCTTGTGCTGAAGGTTTAATGTTTGCACCAGACTGCAGTCCTCTGTAGTGGTACAAACTCAGTAACTCATTTAAAACGTGCAGGAATTTAATGTTAATGTGCAACTCGTAACACTTTAGGCTGGTAGGGAAAAAAATTCCTCACTGTGGACACTCAGAAATCTTCATTCAGTCTAACTCTATGACCTGAGGTCAGCCTGAGTGTACGAAGTGTTCTGGTTACATTTGTTGTCAATATAAACTAACCCACACAACATCTGGGCAAAATGAAGCAATCCCTCTGAATCATTGTTCTCTTTAATGTTGATTTCTGATGTTTCTTATTTAAAGTTTTAGAGCAGCGTGATCTGGCTCTTTAGATCCACCAAGCGGACTCACCTGCTCTGAGAAGCGATGATTCACCTGATCTGCGAACTCCTGCATCTCTCCCTCCTCGCCGTTTGAGTGGCAGCTTGGACTCTGAACCTCGATGCCGTGGCTTTCTAAAATGGCAGCTTCTGGTTGTGTCAGACAGGAGAGGAAAGTTGGAGAAATGCCAATGTACGTGTAAACTGTTGGGTCTTCTCCTCCTCATCGGGTCTCACCGATATTCGCTCTTCTCTTCATCTCCTTCCGACGGTTGGCGAACCAGTTGTACACTTTCAGCGCTGTGACACGCTCAAACTCAGACAGTTTACAGCCTGAAGGAGAAAACAAACAAAACTTTAAAATAAATTTAACAGTTTTTCCTTGTAGAAATGAATAAAATAAAATTCGATTATATAAACAACTTAATTTTTACTAGAAACAATGAACCTACCAGATAGTAAAAAGCATTCTATGCATCCTGAATTTAGAGCTGCACACCCGGAGATCATTATCATTACACCTGACGTCTGTCTTTATTCTTCATTTAGTCTAAAACCACTGACGCTGGTGGCTGGTTCTGTGTCAGGGGCAGCTGTGTTTAGGGGGTGTGGCCTCTGTATATGGAGGGGCTGCTCTACAAGGTGAGTGAAACTGGTTCTACCTGGCTTCTGGATGACGGAGTTGCAGGCGTTGGCGATCTCCTCCCGCTTTGCCTCATCCGGGTACTGGTTCTCCATAAAGAAACTGGAAGAGATGAGGAGCAGAACTCTTTTACACTTCGTTGATTTTCTGTCACTGTATCAAACCCCAGAAGAACGACGACTATTTTTATTCAGTGTGGGAGCATCAGGTGTCCTGATTGGACAGGAATAAATGAATAAACACACCAAATCAGACATTACAGTCAGATCTCCTTCTCAACCCACCAAGACAAAGTCCCTTTTATAAAATTGTATTAATCTGGAGCAAAAACTTCTTTTCCCTGTGAAAATTTGTCCTGCTAATGTCCTTCTTTCTGTCCCTTCATGGCGGAATCATTATCTCGCATTACAAAACACAAAGGGATCAATCTCCTCCCAGCACTCCTATCCTCTAACCCTCTGAGCTGCCCTATCCTGCCTCACACACGCACACACACACACACACATCACATCATCTTCACCTCTACTGTATCGTCCTTGAGTCTAAACTAGCTCATAAGGATCAGCACTGCAGCAGAATTGCGTAATCTCTGCTGGTGAGCGTTGTCTGTGTGGTCTTATTACTCTGAGTGCCCAGACTGCACTGTACTTACAGCAACCATGTAATACAGAAATCAATTGCAGACAGAGGCTACTTTGCTCCTCTTCCTCAGTGCTCCTCTGGGTTACCAAAGAGACTGTCTGGGACCAATATGTTACAGAGAATCTGTTCACAGTATGTTTAATGATGTTAAAAAAAGCAAATCAGGCATGAAAAAGTTGCCTGCAGAGCTCAGGCTGCTCCTGATGAGCTTTTTATAGCTCAAAGCAAAATGAAAAACTGAATGTAAATGACAAACTGGGCCTGCTTACCACAGCTCAACACACAAGCTTTGTTTTGGTATGTATTCAGTTTATGAAACTGACTAGAGATTCTCTATCATTAACACATTTAGCCTTTTTCATGCAGAAATGTCAAACATTCATCTCAGTATGTCTCTCTAATTCTTCATTTTCATATTTCTCAGTGTTGCATAAGTGTTTTCTATTGACGTGGTTTTAGTTTCTCTGCAGGATTGTCTATGATAAAACAGAATTATCAATATTAGACCTGATATTCAGGGAAGACACTTGAGCTACGTTCACGCTGCAGGCAAATCTGCCTTTCTTCCTCCCTTACATGTGACCCATATCTGATTTTTGATGTCAGTCTTAAGAGCACAAATCAGATTTTTCCATTTTTCTGGTTTCATACGAGGTCCTAAATCAGATAAATATCCAATGTTTTCAAAGCGATCTCAGTCTGACTGGTCATGTCTAATTTCATCCTTTAACGAAGTGAGACAGATGTCACAATCTGCTCCAGAGGAGGGGAAAATGAAAACAGACAAAACAACATTACACTTAATTTTGTCAACTGATCACACAACAACAAAACTGATGCACACGCGTCACATGTAGCATCCATGTTTACATGCTTTGTGACATCATGTCTTCTCCTGCACATGCGGGTCACTTAGGGAACAAGAACATTCATACTGGATATTGCATTAAAACTAATATGGACAACCACGCAGAAAAGTCTTAGCAAGGAAAAGGAATCGAGTATTGAAGTCAAACCCCTAAAATTTGGCAGATTTTCTCAGTAAGGTGCTCCCTAAAGATGACCTATTCAGAATCAATTTTGCATCCTCTCTCTCCTCTGAGCTATCTCCAGCCATTAAAAGTCAGTCTGATGCTGACTCTTGTCTTATCTCTTTCTTATGGTTATATTATGGTGGAAAAGTCAGAGGTGTTCTTCTATTATGACATTCCTTTTAGTTCAGTTTTCATAGTTTGGATATTTGTTTTTTTAGAAAGTGTGAACATATATTGTCTCAGCTGAGACCTCACATTGTCCCTGACAGCTGTGAACATCTGGGTCACCATTAAACTACCGACTTTGTCAGCAGATGAACTTCTCAGACTTCTCCCTTTACTGGCTTTTAAAGCAGCAAATAACTTTAACTTTCTTCATTGAAGTTGAGCCAACTAACATTCAAATGGTTTAAAATGATCCCACACAGATAAAGTGTGTATTATTATTTTGAACAGAAATTGTGCACATCTGAGTCTTTCGTCTTAACAGATAAGTTACCACTGCTTCATCGTATCACTAATCCACCTCTTTCCAGATGACTTCCCACATGGTTCATTCAAACAAACCTTTAGGTTAGTCTGGCAGACTTCCAGAAGCCACGGTACAGTGGATCGACTTCTTAAGGTGTACACATCTCAATTCTTCAAAGAATAACGTTCGAGCTTTCACCTCTCCATGATTGACTGGCATTCCTTCCTCCAGGTGAACCTGCTTCCTCTACGCAGCCTCAGAGGACCACCCACTATCCCCACTCTTTCGGCAGCCATAATCCCCGTCCTCCAATCAGGTTCCTCCTTCACCAGAGAACGCATTGATAAGGTGGCCCCTGAGGAAGAGAGAATATGTAGAAATTCAACTGACAGAAGTTCAAACAAAGACAGCCGGTTGTGGATCTGACTGGAGAGGATAAAGGGTTAAAGGCCCACTTTAAGTTCCTCCCTTTGGACTCAGACCTTCACTAGGCAAGGATAAGAGTACAGATCATCCATTCCTTCAATCGGGACATTGCCAGCTATTTTTGTGGCAATGATGCTACCACTGCTATGGTGCACCTACCTGCAAGAATTGATGAAGTAAAGCCGAGGGGAGGAAGTGGGATTGGGCTTAGATTAACAGTAGATGCTATGTTATAACTTATTAGATACATATTTGCCCTTTCTTCTTCCTAAAAAATCATCACGAAGCCATGTTTTAATGTAAACATGTTACAGAAGGAAGACACCTTTAACAGATCAAACATCAAAGCTTTGTCACCAAGTCAGAGTTGAATTTTTTAACATTTTTACTTTGTATTTCACACTTTAGGCAATTTCAGCAGGAAGTAAAAAGTTATCAAACCACCTACAAAGTGGTTTTTGACCACAAGAGAAAAGACAGCATCTCGGTTAACATACATTATTGATGCACCCTGCTAACCAAGCCAGTGCAAGTGCTTGCTGATGATTTGGTGTTCCTTCTCGTCCAAATAGAATCACTTTAGGAGATAGCTGAATGCAGAACTCAAGGTTTTGTAGCCGTGGGGCACAAATCATTATCACACTGGCTACACCCTCCTTATCACAGAATTTATACCAGCAAAGGTATGAAAGCATGAGGCAAGAGCACTGAGGATGATATAGAGTGGAGAGCATAGAGAATGATTTATGATTACATTAATTTTTTTCAGTTGTACCTGGCAGACATCCATTTTCTGCACCTGTTTTTTATCCTGTTCAGGGTCAGAGCAGCTGGAGTATGTCCCACCCTCAACAGCCATCAGTCATTCATGGGGCCACTTCCTGGTAGGACACTGGGATTTATTTTATTATTTATTCATTAACCCTTAAAACTACAACTTTTGTTTTTTGCTGTTTTTAATCTGTTTGGATTTTTTAATTTAACAATGCAACCTTTTTAATCACAGCCAACATACAGACATTACTTTGTAAGCTGTCAGATCAGGAGGCTAAAATTATGGTAAATACATGTATCATATATATATTTAGCACCATAAAGGCCAAACAAACAAACAAACCAGAATTCATGACCAACATTAACACACAGATTAACAATGACCAAGCCTATTCTCATCTGCGTATCATTCTCTCAAGTCTTGACTTTCAGGAGAAAAATGTTGGCATTAAAACCAGCACAACAGAACATATTTACATATTTACACTTTTTCCTCCAGCTGTTTTTTGCTATTTACAGTTATTTATTCTAATATGTACCTACTATCTTTACAAAACCAACTCCATCCTAGATTGTTTGTGGCACCACCGTGCATCACAAACAACTTCAAGGCTTTTTTCCAGCCATAGAGGACCATTATTTTTGTTCTTTTCAGACAGGCATATAAGTTTCTTGTAGCTTAATTATGTTTGGCTGCTACTGACTGGACATTATCGGCAACTTAAGCTCTCTGATTGGTGGAAGGTTTGACAAGAAGTGGCTTCATCATAATTTCTGGGTCAAAATAGAGGTCTCTTAGGAACATCGTAGTAATAGCGATCCTTTTTTTATTACAAAAATGTGAGAAATGATTATGTTATCATGGATTATTCATTAAAGATGTATCATGTAGAGTCTCTAAATAATCACTACATTGTGCAGCTGGATTGTAAACCTCCTGGAGGGGATATAAAAGCCTAGAAAACTTACGTACATCACTCAAAAGGGTCAATTATCCATCACAATTTACCCCACAGAGTTAAACACTACTGTTCTGAGACATTGTTGACAATATAAGCATTAGGGTTCTGAGGTGCGTGCGATCTAGTAGAGTCTTAACGGTTAAATGTGACATGGAACCAAAACCAGAAAATAAATGGCTTGCTGAAACAATCCCCCTTTCAGTTTCTAAATGAACGTATCCCTGCTAGGCTCAAAGACATCTGAACCAACGCGTAGCTGCAGCGTGCTCATGTGGATGCTATGGAGCTACGTCCTGTTGGTATTACAGGTGGAAATGATCTGTTTTACGGTCAAATTTCAAACTGTTAAACAGCACTCCAAGCTGACAGAGCGAACACATGGCGATAAACATGCAGGTGTCTTCTGCAGCATGCTCTGAGCCCAGAGCGGGGAGGGCATGGTTACCTGGCTGGGTCTGGGCAGCTGCGGCGGCGGCAGCGGTGTACCACGGCAGCAGGTGCATCAGCAGCTCCCTCTGCCTGCTCCACGACGGGTTGGGGTTCAGGTTGGTGTTGGGGTTGGGGAAGATGTTGGCGAGGCTGCCACTTGCCCCTGCTACCGTCCCGTCTCTGTCCCCTCCCCTGGCCCTGGCTGGGGGACTCACGCTGTGCTGGCTTTCACTCCACCTCAGCCCTTCAGTCGGGACAAAACCAATAGTCAGGCAGGCCACGGATCAGGTTAAAGACACCACTTGTGGCAAATAATTGGAGCTTTATAGTTTACCAATTAACATCCATGTCTCCTGTAGACCTGCCGTGACATTTTTAAGACATTGTTAACAAATGTCTTGTTAATGAGTTTTTGTGCATTTGCAAGTTGGAGGTCAATTTGACTGACAGCTCTGCCGAAGTCGGGATTCATGAGGGGCAGGTCAGTAGGAGGCCGTGCAACAAGCAAAGCACCGCGGCTGCTTTGGATTGCAGGAAAAGTCTTTATTGTTAGTATTACTGTTAAAGAGTCTGTTAGCCATGTAGGGATGAAAACCAGCACCAGAGTACATCCAGCGTCACAGCTAAGAACTACAGAGGAGCTAAAGCAAGGCTTAGCCGGGTCAAAAAGGTAAAAAATAAAAAAAATAGCAAGGGGAGACAGCAGATGCTCATTCACTGTTTTTTAAACTAATAAAAGTACAAAAAAAGCGACTCCTGTCATGGTTTGTTGTGATTTACTGTTTGACAAAGCACAAGAGACGTTGTGAGCATCTACTGCCGTGTAATTTACCAGAAAGCAGAATATTTTTAAGTAGCTGTGTGGCAGGACATAAGGTCAGAACTGACCCAAGCTGTTACTTTAGCCCACAAAGACAAACCACTTTCACCCACTACAGTTTCATTTCCTAACCAGAAGCCTTATCGATTAGATTCTCCTGTGATGGGACTGCCTTTCCTCTGAAATTATAGATTTGTCTCCTGTCCCTTCTTGACCTCACAGCCTTTGAGGACCAGCTTGGGAGTTAGCGTGAGGAATTAGAGGTATGTGGGTTTACCATGCAGGAGTATGAAGGTAGGGGGGTAAGGAGGATGACAGATAGATGAGCAAGCAGTGGTTCGCATTCATGTAACACAACACATATCGCCTTTTAATAAGCCTTCCATTATCTAATCTATGATCTATCATCATTAACCTGACATTCAACCTTGGTGCACTAATCTGCTCTCTCATAATGATTCTTCCCCTACGTAGCATCTGCTGTCCCTGTGGGAATATGTGACCCCTTCACTTTGCTCTGTAAAAGTCAAATTCTACAAAGCAGTGACAGCCCCTCGCGTGTCCTGCATCTCACCTGGATTGTTCCTCTCCAGCAGGTACCAGCGGTAGAAGGCTCTGCGCTTGGAGTCGCTCATCTCCAGGCCCTGCTGCAGCAGCCACTGGGAGATGTAGCTCTGGCTGATGCCTGCGTACACAAGGCCACACATGCATGGCATTGCATTTAACATGACAAAGGCAGATTTATGCCAGACCGCAGGGGCAGCGTTAAGATAATGAAGCCATCTCAACCTCTATACCTTAATTAAGAGCATGTGATTTAGAGCAGTACACTATCAGGGGAGTGGTGGAAAGGAAAAAGTTTATTGATATGAACTTCATGCAACTTGTGAGGCATTAGCTCTTCTCTTTTAATGAATTAGCAATGCAAACATAAATATTACCTACAGCACTGTCAGACCTATTAAAAGTGGATACCTATTAACAGACTCTTGAAATACACATCTGGCTCTTAGGAGAGAGCTGTTGCCAATCTGCTCTGTGAAAACTTAAACATTAGGTTTTGAGGTTTCAGGCATAAACCAGGTCTTAAAATGAGGTAAAGGAAACCTCAGATGAACAAAAACACAACATATTACACATTATTTAACACAAACTGCAAAATGCAGGAACACAGGGATTCAATAACTTGTAGAAGCACCTTTAGCAGCAATAAATGAAGTAATTGTTTTCTCTATGATGCCGTCAGTGTCTCACATTGTTAACAAAGGAAAACATGGTGTGTATTAAAGCCAAAGAGAAGCTGGTTTTTATAGAATTCAAGTCCATGTAGATCATAATAAAAAAGATTACCATGAATCCAGAGGAGGGAAATTTGCCAGAAGCCTCATGAGCTATTTCAAAGTTTGAATGTTTAGTTTCATTTAGTTCGGTGAAGCTAGATCTTTATTATTTATTTTTTACTAAACATTCATGCTTCAAATAAAGACAATGCATTTTTCTAATTTAAATAACCAACATCTGTAATGATCGAAAGACGATTATTAAAATCAGCTGCTGATAGGAACACAGTAAAAATTGGGGTGCACCCAAATGAAAAAGTCAGGCGCATCAGTGCAACCAATGCTAAAAGTTACTCTGGAGCAATATCTAAGGTTGAAGTGCTCCTAAACAGAGACACTCAAAATAAATCAAATATATGCATAATATTGGTCTCAATGGATAGCTGAGACCTCAGAATATACTTCCAGTCAAGAATTACATTTTTGTCCTCAACTACATTGTTTTGTTTTTTTTTTTAAGTTTACAAAGTGGAAAAACTCCATTATAGCAATAATTTTTCTAACACTTTGACTACAAATGTACCAAAGTACATGAGAATATCACACAGATTTTATAAAAGCTGAAGTAAGGATAGTACCAGGTGGACTCCCCATTTGGCCACTTGGATACCTAAACTATGTCAAAGTTTGCCAAATGGGTTTTTTACCTCTTGGAAGGGGATCTGGTTACGAATTACTTACGCTAAAAGAGGCTATGTCCGTCTGGCCAAGACATTTATCCACTACATAAACAGATTCTACCATTGTGCACAAAAATCATAAAACTGAAGTGTTCCACTTTGGTTTCAGTAGTTCCATATGACACCCACCATGTTGGGGTGAATGCATCACGTGCACTGTTATTTTCTGCCTATATATTTTAAAGTTATCAGAAAACAAATACTCTTGTGACAAACATACTTGGAGGTGTTGTTTTAGCGCCTTTAGGACTTCTTATTCTAGAAAAATTAGAACAAAAAAACTCCCACAGAACTTAAGTAACTTCTCACGTACATGAATTAGGTCAGAGCGGCCCGGACCGGTGCCGGGTTCGTCAGGCTGAAAGGGTCAATGTCCTACCACAGCTTTTGAGCTGAGCTGAGGTCCAGGCTTAAACTGGATCATGTCAACATCTTGAATCTCCAAAACGGAATAAGGAATTTAAGGGGTGATCCAGAGCATGGTCTGGGTTTAGGATTTTTTTTTTTTTTTTAAGGATTCTTTACTATTGGGAGAGATATCAAAATAATGCCCAGAATCTTTGAAAAGAATTACAAGATGACATCACGGTAGATGTAATAATACAACATTGTTTGACCTGAATTGTGTTGATATCCTGGATCTGGTCATCCAGATGGTTCAAAAATATAGGGGGTACTTGGTGGGCTGTTGGGACTTTTGGGGCTTTCCTCAGGAGAGTTACCCTAAGGCTTGGCAGAGGTCTGCATCTAGTTTGGAAATGATTTTATAACCTCTTCTAGCAATGACTCAAGATGAGATAATTGATCTTTTTGCTCCTTGTCATTGTGTTAACCAGCAAACAACCAAATCTTCTGCTTCTGCTATTGTTTACTTGATACTACAGTTATGTAATTTCATGACCTGGTGAGGCGATTGTGACATTTTAAAACCTTTGAGTATAAAGATGTTGTATCTTCTTTACACGACTTATGTTTTATAATGTAGCTTTACGTCAGTGTTTAAGCTCAGGCTGAAACAATCAGAATATTTTATCATCATTTTATTGTCAAGCTTTGTTTTCTAAATTTCCTTCAATAAATTTAGCTTAATGAGGCTGAAACTGCTCGTCCATCCATTCCTCTTATGTCTGAACAGAGACAAGCATACAAACATAGAAAAACTAATTAGATGAGAGAATTTGTATTAATTACAAACATTTCCAAAGATTTTCCAGCAGGCATCTTTAATATAGAAACCCCATCCAACATTCAGGCAGAGTATCTGTGAATTTACACCATGAAAATGTAAGAATATACAAGTTTGGACACACCTACCCATCAGATTTAATGGAAACGTGTGTCCAAACTTTTGACTGGTAGTGTCGATATATGTGGTCACACCCACACTAAACACCATCACCTAACGATAGCTTTCATTTAGACATAATGACACTATAAGTTTTTTTTTTTTACGTATTACAGTGGCGAGTTTATCTCTCAGAGCAGAGACTATTTATTACTTTACTTATGAATATTTATCAGGTATTTATCAGGTAAACCTTTTCTCCTGCACATATCAGTCAACAAATCAGAAGAAGGAATCAGAATTTTTTTTTTTCTTTGTTAATTTGTCCAACAATTTCTCAGTATGCAGTACATCTACATTTTGGACATATATATATTTATTAACTACATTTTTTTTCATGAAAGAAAGGTGAAGTATTGTGCAAACGTGCCCTACATCAGTAAAGTACAGCAGGAACTGTACAAAGACAAGAAAAAAAAAGTCTAATGCACACATTGTGTTTATAACTTGTTTTACGGTAAAATATTTTTACAACTTTGTGCACGATGATGGGTTGATACATACAAATGTTATTCTGTAAACCTGCTGGAACTGTTTACCATTTCACACCAGAAAATGTATATAAACCTCCGTTTCTATAAACATCCTTGATAATCAATCAGCATTGTTCGTCAGCAGCTTACCATTTATGATGACTTAAAAAAAACTGTGTGATCCTACCATCAGTGGTTCTAATAAACTGAACAGCCAAACAGCTGGACAATACTGCATACACCCCCAAACAACGGTGTATTCAGACAGAGGTTTCTTCAGCTCAGCTGCAGAAAGGACATGACTAAACTTTAATTTAATTTAAATCACAAATCGTCCATTATTATTTTGCAACATCAGATTTTTTCCTTTTTGGAAAAAATAAAGTTCTCTCTTCCGTTCCCCAAACAGGCATCAGTTTTTTGTGTTAAGTCTTTCATCACTAAATGTGTAACTGTCTGCTATGAGCCTTGGTTGTGTTTGTGTTTCATAATGCAAAACAGCTGACTTGAAAAGCCAAAGCACAGAGTGAAGGAGGAAGGGTAGAAAGCAAAGTAGTTCTCCCTTAGTCACTTTGTTCAGTCAACGACCTGTTTATATTTAATCTCTATAGCAGGATTCACACCAATTTCAGCTGTCTCCTTTCTCATCTTCTTTGGAAGTGATGCTGTGCTTTGCCAAATTAATTTATGGCTCAATTGCTTTAGGTGGAAAGTAGAAACTCACAAATGTGATAATGAATCATGTTTCCATTCAGACCGAGCAATACTAGGAAGAGATGGAAAGTCTAACATCACTGGTAAATATTCCCATGATGATTTACACTCACCGGCCACTTTATTAGTCACAGTTGCTCAAGTGTTTGTTAACACAAATAACTTATCATCAATCACATGGCAGCTACTCAATACATTTAGTAATGTAGGCCACTTGCTGAAGTTCAAACCAAGCATCAGAATGGGGAAGAAAGAAGTTTTACAAAAGGGGATGAATGTGGCATGGTTTCTGGTAGCAGGGGGTGCTGGTCTGAGTATTTCAGAAACTGCTGATCTACTGGAATTTTACATTACAGTCATTTAGCTGCGCTAAACTTACAATAGTTAGGCAGTAGCATTAAGGGTCTTGCCTAAGAACCCAACTGCAAGATATCTGTCCTCTGGGGGATTCAAAACCTGGTCTCCCACATAGGAGACTGATGCTCTGCTAACTGAGCTAACCATCTTCACACACAACCATCTCTAGGGTTTTCAGAGAATGGTCTGAAGAGAAAATATCCAGTGAGCAGCAGTTGTCTGGACCTTTATGGCTTGTTGATGTCAGAGGAGAATGGGTAGACTGGTTGGAGGTGATTTGGAGGCAACAGGAAGTCAAACAACCACTGGTTCCAACCAAAGTTTGCAGAATAGAATCTCTGAACACGCAACATTTCCAACCTTGAAGCAGATGGGCTACAGCAGCAGAAGACCATACCAGGTGTCACTCCTGTCACCTAACAACTGGAAACTGAGGCTACAATTCACACAGACTCACCAAAACTGGACAATAGAAGATGGAAAAACTTTGTCTGGTCTGATGAGTCTCCATTTCAACTGCAACATTCAGTTGCATTAAATCATGGATCCATCCTGGATCAGCATCAGTACTGTCAGTTAGCAGATGCTTTTCTCCAAAGTGATTCACCACAGAAAGATTCAAACTTCGGTCTCCGGCATGGCAGACGGAAACTCTACCGATCGAGATGTCCAGCCACATGTTCCGTTACCTCTAGCCTGTCTTGCCTTCTGACACTGCAATGACAGCATCTGCCACCTGCTGCCACTATTCTGCCTTTCTGACATAAGTAATGCCCACGCCGTGCCCACCAATTAAACATTTTTTATTTTGTCAACGTGGTCCATCAGGATCTCTGTCTCAGACCCCCAAAAAAATCCACTTTTTCCCTCCTTTTCCACTGCCAAACCATCATGGAAAGGATGTGATGGATATGTATTACAGGCGTCCACCTGACCATTTATAGCCACCATGTGGGCGTGAGAAGGCATTCCCTCACCTGCACCTGCTTTAGAGTTGATTCTGATTTATAAACGGAAACAAGTGTAAGACGTGTGTGTGCACGCTTTTATAAATCTGAAAGTAGAAGTGCGCAGCATTTCCTTTTTGCGCCGCAAACGCCACCTGTAGTTTGCTTTGCTGTGCAGAGTTTCATAAATGAGGCCCCAGATCTCAGTCCAGTACAGCAGCTTTGGGATGTGGTGGAACGGGAGATTCTCATCATGGATAAAGCAACTGTGTGATGCTATCATGTCATATGGAGCAAACTCTCTGAGGAATGTTTCCACCTTGTTGAATTTATGTCACCAAGAATTAAGGCAGTTCAACCCAGCACAACCAAAGTGTACCTAATAAAGTGGCTGGTGCTGCTTTTCATTTCTCCACTGTGCTGGTTAGTTGTTGGACATGCAGCCGTCAGTAATATATTTGAACAGTTCTATTTCTAGTCAAACCTCTTTTCATTGTTGATATTACAATCGCATTTTGTGCAGACTTAGTTCAAGTGAATACTCCCCCACATTTCAAAACTGCTGAGTAACAGTTAATAACTATTTTGTAACACAATACCGAAAGGAGAGTACCTGTAACTTGGCCTACGATTGCCTGAGAGATCCTGCGATTGTTGAGGAACGTTTTGATTTCTTCCTTCACCAGGTTGCTGTCCCTCCTGTAAAAGCAGTACCACGGCATAAGTACCATTACATGGTAGTTAACACATCAGCCCTAGCTCTGACTAACCTTATTCACTGATGCGTCTCTTTTTTCAGCCATCCCTACACACCTGACCTGAATTAGCTCAACTACAATTCTGGAGAATAAGCCTGCAGCTCTGGGGACGCTAGCTGTCATTATCTGATAATAGTCTCCTTCACTCTGCATTTCTTTTACTCTATCTTTCCAACTCATCCTCACGCAGCACTAATTCATCTCTGATAACACTTAGCACCGTCCTCTTCTTACCTCATGTACTCTTCCACCTTTTCCTCCAGGTCCCACTCCTCTTCCCCCATCATGTCATAGCTGAACGACCGCTGAACTGCCACACTGGGAGGGTAGAGAGGCGGAGGTGAGGCCTCATAGCTGTTGCTGGGCGACAGTGCGGCACCATCCAGGCCAGAGGTCTGAGTGGTGGCAGAAGCCAAGGATAGCGATGAGGAGGATGAAGAAGATGAAGATGGTGCTGGGGCGGCCGTGGCGGGGGCGTTGTTGGATGGGGCGGGGTGAGAGTCACAGTGCGATGGCCGGTGGTCCGGGTCAAGCCTCTCCAGGGACTCCAAAGCGTGGATGATCTGAGGTTTGGTCATGCCGGAGAGACGCAGGCGCTGCAGGAGGTCGATCTGTTCGATGGTGTAGCGCGGCTCCACCTCGCAGCACTCCATCCTCGGATCTGGGTTGCAGAGTTTGTCAAAGAGAATCTCAGACGGGCAATTAAACTGAAATACAAAATCTGCATGGCTGAGTTGATTTCCTGTTAGATAATCAGCACCATAAAGACTTCACAACGTGTTACCAAGACACACACACAGCTATATTTATCTCAACTCAACATTAAATTTAGATAAGATTGCACAGTGTCTCTCTCTCTGAAACAGCAAACTGATTAATTATAAAAGAATTATTAATAGATGAAATGCATTATTATAAAAAAACAACAAAAAAACATGCTCAACTGAACTCAAACACTGCTCTTTTTTTGTAGATCTCATTTATCAGGAATATTTTATATGCAAATCTGACTTCATTATTTAACTCAGATTAAAAAACACCAGTTTACAGAATTGCACTTAATAAAAAAGAGCAGACTGCATTCTCCTCTGAAGAACCTGTGGGTCATTCAAAGTTCTGGCAACCTTTCAAACACTTGGCACGCACAGTTGAGGCTAACCTTGGTCTATATGTCTAAAGTGGAAGTGAAGTAAGATCACACAAACCCTAACATCAGGGGGCTCTTAGGATTTGTTATCCATTCTTCCTCTTGTCCCATCTGTCTGTCCTGCAAAGTTGCTCTGGTTTATCAAGGAATTATGACATGACCTCGCATGCTTCATAACTAATCATCCTCATAACATCACCAAAATAAAGAAAGGGTAACTACAATAAGAAGTACTTGTGGCTTAATAAGAAAAAGAAAGCCGGAATTCCCAGAAAGATGTAAACATCTTAAAACAGTCCTGCTTTTATACTGAGGTATATTTGTTAACAAAGCAAACAAAGTTAACTTTATGGATTTTTTTTTCACTATTCTACCACTACTATGGTGTTAATAGGGATGATTTCAGTGATTTAAGCCGGCCACTTTTATCCTTCTGCTAGTTATTGATCTCTCTACGTATGAATATTAGATTTAGAACCAAACGACGGGCTGACTTTGGCTTTAAAGGTACAACGATGTCCCGTCTTTGACTTACCTGATGGAAGGGGTGACGCGGACAGGCGCCCCGGGAGTGGTTCAGCGCGTGGGGTCGCAATGGGGACACACCACTGTCGCATGGCTCAGCGGAGTTCAGCTCGGCCAGACCTCAGCAGAGTAAGAGAGGAGACTTACTGCAGTGTGTTGCGGTTAAACTGTCCCAATTAGCATGCTGGCAACCCTTCAACGACAGATGACTCGCTAGCAGGCAATGTTGGCTAAGCTAGCAACGTCAACTCTGGTTGGTTCCCCTGAGCAATAACCTCCCATCGATAGTTGCTTTGCTATCTTGTTAGCCAGTTTGAAAGTGGAAAGCGGAAGTAATGCACGCAATCTTCAAAATAAAAATACATTTTAAGCAACTCATAGCTTAAGTTTTTATTTCACATTAATACTATATTCATTAATAATTAATAGGACAGACTCGGTTGAAAGTTAAAAATATTTATGGCATTTTGAATGTTATTTTAAAGCTCTATTCACACATACACACAAAATAAAATAAACACAAAAGGTGCTGTAATATTAAAGGACACCGGAAACAACACTAAGACGTTTGGGCAACTTAACACTGCTTTGTCTCTGCTAACTACTTACCTAAAACTTACACCTTATGGTTCAGGTGTAATTATAGCCATATTTAAAATGACTGCCATTTACGAATTCTTCTCTGACACCCCATGCAAAACACGTGTTGCGTTTCGTCGAGGAGCTAAGACACAACCACCTCCTAACGACTTAGCTCGCTAGTTAGCTAACTTAGCTGGTGGCTAGCACCGGATCGTCCCACCAAGGAGCACCTCTCTTACCTCTCGTTGCTATGGATAGACAGCTGCAGCCGACTGAACTGACCGAGGAGTAAGACAGTTAAAACTGTACAAAAAGTCACTGTTCACGCCCCACACTGCAAACGAAAGTGATTTCCCCCGAAGATGACGGTTTACTAACGCCCAGGGGGCGAGCGATGCGGGGTCATATTGTAATTCAGCTATGCAGTGGGAAAATAGTGTATGCAAACATGCGTAGAGAGCTTCTTACTCAATTTGTAACCCCTCACTCGACACTACTGTAAAGGCAGCTGGATTTATGATTTCCGGTTGTACTATCCTTAATGACTATACATTATTTGTCAGCTAATTTTAATTTGGTCAATATACATGGAAAATGAAATATGTTATTTTTAATGTAGAAAGGAGATGTTTAAAAGAACATCTGATTGCCGATTTATAATATTTTAAATATGCATGTATTTATTTAAACATTGTTTTGTTTTTATACATTTAGATACTATACATTGCCTAGCCTTTGTGTGTTTTTTCTTAGACCTCTTTTTTTTCTCACAGTCGTGTTGCTATAGATGGAGGCTTGATACAAGCATGTTTTGGCTTTTCTTCTTCTTCTTCTTCTTCTTCTTCTTCTTCTTCTTCTTTTTCTTCTTCTTCTTCTTCTTTTACCTCTTCCTGCACTGTATCATCTGTTATATTTTTTCTATCAACTGTACATTTTAAATGTGCTAAATAAAAACAAAACAAAAATATCAGTAATGCTCTAAAATATTTATGACACAATATTACTATTACTGACACTATTTTATCTACACTAAACTTCAATTGAAATATATTTGCATTAAAAGAAAAAAGGGTTAAGGATTTGCACTGCTGTAATGGGGCACAGAAGCTCCATTGGTACATGGAAAAATTTATATAGACTTGTAGTCACTAGTGTTGAACCCTATAATATATAGTGCTGGGCAATGATTCAAATAATTTGTAATTGTGATTAATCGCATGAAATGTTGCAATTAATCATATTGGTACATGCAAAATGTATTTTCCTCTAAAAGAAGGTGCTATATGAAGAAAATGCAGTAAAATTTGGTTTACAAACACTACATCAGGAGTCTTCCTGCAGATGCAAGTGGCCCTCTGGACCTTCCACAATGGCTCTTAATACATGGCTAAAAATGCTAAAAAAAAAAAACATTTGTTCTTTTAATTTTTTTTTTCATTGAATAATTGCACTGAATTTTCACAACATGATGACTCTAAAAGTACCATTAATATTTTTTAATCAATTTTTCTTGTCATTAGGTTGACAACTATGGGCTTTTTTTAAACATAATTTTTCACATATATCTGCATACCATAGAAGAAAGTCTGTCTACTGCAGAAGTTTTATTTCTTTATTTTAAAAACTAAAAATAGAAATAAAAATGTGGTTCTTCAAAAATAACAACAAATTTTCTATAATGGACAGTTGTCAGAAATTATAAATAGTCTACTTTCAAAAGGCCTCATAACATTTGCGGTTGTAAAGTTTTATTTAGCTGGCTGAGGGAAAAATGGCTCTTTGGATTGTAAAGGCTGCAGACCCCTGCACTAAACACATAAACAGATTTAGCAGCAGTTTTCTCTTTAAACAGCAACAGTTAACATATTTTTAATATATATAAAATCAAATATTTATGACAAAGAAGGATGAATGTTCAGGATTTACTAACTAAAAGGTAAAAAGTCAGCAGGATGAATTTAAAGCTGTGAAGCTGTTTCCTTCTAAACACAGAAGGAACAATATGTGATGAATATCAGCATCAGGTTAACAGACAGAAAGCAGGATTAGAATCTCACAGCTTCTAGATGGTGAGGAGAGAGAAATGTTCACAATATGCACAATAACTTCCATCCATGCAGCTTCAGTCAGTCATTATCCAGATTCCCTGCCTATAAATTCCCTAACTTTGCATTCTTAGCTTGGTTGTTTAGCTTAACCTCTTGCTCTTGAACCCTCCGTTACTGGGAATTAAGGGTGTAACGTCAGGTCTGTAAATGCAACTATAGGCATGTGTGGTATCCATAGAAAGTCCAGAATCTCAGCTAACAGCTAGGTAAAACCATTTCTGTGACCACCAAACGCAGTTAAGACAAAAAAAAAAAAAAAAACAATTAAAAGACCAGGTACACAGGTCTGAAAATATATATAAAAACAAATTATGTCTCCCCATGTCCACCCAACAGCATGAACATGGAAAACGACTCCTCTACTGAAAGCTCACATCACACAGATTCCACAGCTGAAAGTTTCATCTTGTAAGACCAAGATTCACAGAACCAGAGGTAAAAGAAGGCCCTTTTTATGCTTCACGTTTTTAAAACATAGTCAAAAAATGTCTTACCTTTGCTTTACCTTTACCTTTGTCTTAAAAACGTATATCCACCAGGATAACCTACGATAAATAAATTAACGCCATTAGTCAACTACTATGTTAACACGATAATAATGCTTAACGTGCCCAACCCCTAATTTTTTTAAACATTTCTTTACTGATGCTTTAATAAGTCTTATCTTCAGCTGCTGCCATGCTCTGTGGGGATTAAATCAAATGTTTGACTTGGCCACTGCAGAATGTTCCACTTCCTTAACTCCAAAAAGTTATGGGTTACTTTTGTTTTATATTTTGGACAATATGGGCCTGTATTTGCAAGACAGTAATTGCAGCTTCGCATCTCATTCGGAATGAATCTTCTTAGTAGCCGCTGCGATTCCCGACCCCGGATGAGCAGTAGAAAATGTATGGACCCATTCATTTGGTCATGTGTAGCTTGCCATAGTTTTTATAGTGTAGCAGACATTTCGCCCTACCACACGGATCGACAACTTTTCGTAAGTATGAATACATGCTCTTCAAGGACCCATAAAATCCAGTGTAGGGTTCCCCAAGGATCAATTGTAGTCCCAATTCTTTTTAATCTTTACATGTTTTCTCTTGGGGATGACATCAAGAAACACAGCATTAATTTTCACAGCTATGCTGATGATACACAGCTTTACATTGCTGTGTCTCCTGATGATCTGAAGCCAGCTAACACCATTTTAAACTGTATTTTTAGATATAAAGTCATGGATGGCAGAGAACTTCCTACAGCTTAACCAGGTCAAAACTGAAGATTTAATCATTGGTCCTGAAGACAAGAGAAGTATAATTTTACCTAAATTATGTCATTTTAAACCTTTTCAGTGTGGGAAAGATTTCTTTTATTTTTGGACTCCAAGCTGGATTTTATTCCACATATTAGAAATGTCACAATGACAGGATTTTATCATCTGAAAAACATTGCCAGAATTTGCCCATTTCTCGCTCCTACCAGCACGGAGATGCTGATGCATGCTTTTATTTCTAGTAGATTAGATTATTGTAATGCCCTGCTCTCTGGTCTTCCCAAAAACAGTATTTCCAACCTACAGTTGCTCCAGAACTCAGCGGCACAAGACGAGAGGGTGGGAACATATTACTCCAGTTTTGAAATCGCAGCATTGGCTCCCCATGCATTTCAGGATTAATTTTAAGGTTCTTTTAGTCATTTATTAATGTCTTAATGGTATTGGGCCTTCTTATTTTTATGCACCTCTTTTAAATTATGAGCCCTCGCGGACCTTGAGACCCTTTATTTATTTTTCATTTATATAATTATTTTATCAATTGATTTGTGTTTTAGTCTGTTTTAATGTTATTCTATTTCGGTACATTATTTTTATGCTTTTAAACTTCCTTTTGTAAATGATTATTTTTAGCTTTATTTGATCTTTGTTTTAACTTTTTGAACTCCAGTGTTTTCCTCATGGGGATCCACCACACTAGGGGCTCTGCCTGCTCAGTCTGCAGGGTTGCTGTTGCAGCGTTTGTCCTGTCTGGATGGCTGGAGGTCCTGCGCTGCAACCCCATGGCTGTGTTGGGGATCCTGGCCAAATGTGATCAGGGCAGTTCTTGTGATGGCGCTCACTGTGGTCATGGGTGGGTGGGCTCTGGGTGTGGATGGATCCCCAAAATATTGTTTCCTCACAGCAGCATCAAGCCAGATGCTTATTCCATTATTGTTTCTACATTTGATTAAAAGACAAAAAAAAAGAAAAGTGGGTAAGAGTTCTTGTTTGAGTAGAATAGAGGGGGAGGGAGACGTAGGGGAACTTAGGAAGGGGGTATACTGTCAATAGTGGAAAATAGAGGTTAACCAAAGCTGCCTGTTGAACTTATACCATTTGTAAGTCTGTGTCTCAGTGAATGGACATGATTGACTGAGGTGAAGACCAGAATTTGTAGGGTAAAGTATAGTTTATGTTTTAACATTTAATACAAAGCCCAACAGTGTAACATGAGATTTAAAGGCAGAATTTAGTGTGTATTTAGGAGCAGTTGGGATTATAAACTTTTCTAAGGTTGAAAACCTAGAAGGACTTTAGCTCGCTGTCTGCATTCTGTAGGGTTTTATCTGTTAAAAATAGCAATTGTTCCATAAATGAACAAATGGATCTGTCTTCAAAATATCAAACTTTGTGCATTTGAGAAAACACAGCTGTGAGAAGAGAATGAATGAACACATCTTTTTTTTATCTATTCAAGCTTCCCATTTTCTAAATAGTCTCAAGTTAAAATCAATCAAAGGTGAATTCATGGATTGGGAGTTTCTCAAAGGTCTTCTTAGGGGAGTCAAAGAGTACTCCACTGCTTTTTGATGGATCTGGCTATCAGTGGTCTTTGTCTTTTGGGTTCTGGTCTTTGTGTTGGCCACTGAAAAGGTGTGGAGGGACCATCAGGGACACCCACCAACCAGGTTGCACAAACATCTTTTATGACTACATTTTCCCCACCTCTCACATCCAACTCATCTTTGTCACTTGCCCTTCCTTCATGGTGCTTCATGTGACTAAAGGCCCACTTATGCCCGACACAGGAGACAGCTACGCAGATGGATGGACAGTTTCGCCTGTCTCCTGATCCGTCTACACAGATCTTAGCCATCAGTAGCTTGATGCAGAAAAAAGGGGCAATATCACCAGAAATTGCAGGGGCAGTGATGAGCAGGAAAGCTGACATGTGACCAGCAAAAAAAAAAAAAAAAAAAAAAAAAAAAAAAAAGAAGAAGAAAGCACAACTGTTGAAATTGTGTGAACTTTAGAAGAAAGCCTATTCTAGTGTTTAGATAGATAGATAGATAGATAGATAGATAGATAGATAGATAGATAGATAGATAGATAGATAGATAGATGTGTGTAATTGGTGCTCTGACAGAGGTAGAGGAGTTCTGATTGCAGAAGGTAGGAAGGATTTCCTGTATCGTTCCTTAGAGCAACGGGTTGCGCGGTTGGAAACAATTTTATACCAAAGCAAAGCAACCAGTGTCTGAAACAGATGTCGGATTCTGGAAGTGAACTCTGAACTTAGCACTGCCTATAGTGGAGGAGTTGACTTAACAACCATGGCAACGTAAAAGCCTCATGGGAAGTATGAGGATGGCAACGTATGACAATGTTTGAAACGGATGTTTATGTACGTAAGGGAGCATAAATGGGTCTTTATCGGGAAGCACTAGGCCAAGCATGGCGAGGACACTCGACTGTACGACAACCCAGGCCAAAAGCATGGCGACCTGTGGTGGACCTAATAAGTCTCTTCATGAAAACAGGGTTAGATAACTTTTCTCTACTTGCTCCACTACATCTACAACAGCTTTAAGCTGCCCAGGAAGGTCCAGTCAGTCTTTATCCAAACTTGGTGGACTGCTACATATTCCTTCCAAATGAGAAGACTGTTTTCACCTACTTTATCTGTCCCATGTGTTGAGCACCACACACAGGACAGAGGCTGAGATTTTCTATCTGATAGCTTCCAGGGTGGCAAATCTGAAGCATAAAGGCTTTACTACCACTAGATGTTCAAAATAACCAGCTGTGAGAACAAACGCTAAACTTCATTGTATTTCTACAAGAGGAGTTCAACTCTACTGTAGCGAGGATATAAAAACGTGTCAAACAATAGGAAAATTCAAACAAAAGATAAAAGATGAGATAATTAAAGGATATAATAGGATATAATAATAGAATATAATCGTATCAGTTGAAAGCTATGTATATTGTATATTCTGATTTATTGTGTGTAGTAACATTGTGCGTTATGTAAGTGATGTTGTAATAGGTCATAATGTGTAATATTATTCAGAGATGCTGTGAAAGTGTCAGTATTTAAGTTGTTATTGACAAAAGGTTTTGGACTAGATAAGTGCTCAACTTCTTCCAAAACCCTTTTCGAACTTTGAAAGCTTTTTTTTTTTTTTTTTTTGTAACAAATATTTACTTTGTTTTAAATTTTTAGTTTGAAATAAAAAAGAAAGAAAAAGAAAGAAAAAAGATATAGGAAGGCTCACTATGATATGAACTGTGATAGCTGAAGCTGAGTTTCTATTGGTATCTAATCACTTTACTAAAAATGTATGACCATACTTCTCTTTGCTATGGATCAACATACATGGCAGCTGCCATATCGGTGCCACCATATTTACTATGGTGTTTCTGAATAGACAAACAACTGTATGTGAAGTGAGAACTCTGTGAGCTTTGTTTGATGTAACGCCTTAATGGGTCCACAGAAAAAGACATTCAACGTGAACGCAATATTGAAGTAGTTACCTGTAGTGAAGTAATTGCTGCCCCTGAAACCACCAGATCCTCTCAAAGATGAAAACATCTTCTGGCCATCGACGGCAACCGTCCATTCAGCATTGTGCTTGGCATTTGAAGTAAATTCTATGACCATCTTTAACACTAGATGTCAGTAATTATTACACACTAACCCTTCAAAGACAACCTTTGAAAAGGGTCAATGTAACCTTCAAGCTCATCGTATTTTGTTAATTGATTTTAGTCTATAATATAAATGTTCTCTGATTGTGTTGGAATTATATTTTACACGTGAAATAAACATTTCTGTTCCAGAGTATACATTGGATAAATCATTTAATGAAGAAATGAGCCGCTGCATAAAACATTTATGATTGCTTTCAGCATAACAATTGGCAAAGCTGACTATTTGTCTTTGTATTCCATTTAAAGCACAAATACAACATTTACTCTATTGTAATATTACTGTACCAGGACAAAACGATTCAACAGTATGAGCTGCCTCAGTGTCTTTCTCCACTTGGTGGCAGAAAAGTTCCAATCATTGAGGACTGAGAGGCCCTCAGGAAATATTGCAAGGATTTCAGAGCCATTGTAGCTTGTGATCAACCAAAAGCTGTGGATCCCCCTCATGCCCGTGTTGAAACCATGCTTGTTTTTATTCTTTCATTAGCTGCTTTTCACCATAGATTCATTCTCTCTGACTGCTTTCTTTCAATAAATCCAAAGTTAAGGTAATTATCAACATATAGTCTTACTTTTTTTTCTTTCATATTTTCTTCCAGAAAAGGACGAATCATTTGAACTGTGGCATTTCTCAGACATGTCGTATTAATGGAATGGGGCATGGCTAGTGTTTTCTGGCTGCTAAAAAAAAAACTGGTTCCATGTGAATGAGACACCCAAATGAGAGGTATTTATATATATATATATATATATATATATATATATATATATATATATATATATATATATACTTTAGAGCACTGAGCACATACAGTAAAGTCTTGCTGTATTCTTAGATTCTAGCTAGGATTTATATCAAACATTTACACAGTCTTGAGCCACTTTAAATTTCTGTATATGCTGTTTCCAAGCGGCCAGAGTTTCTTATATTCTTTTAAGTGGTCATGAGCAGTTTTTTTCAGGCTTCCTGAAAGGCTTTGATTGGTTGGTTTTACTGTCTAAATGGTAGACATATTCTAGAAAACAACCCGTTTTTAATGTAAAACTGTTTAAAATTATCTATACTTTTTCCAGTAAGTTGTCTAAAAATTCTTCATTTACTACAATGTTGTGCTATCACTATCCAGCACCCAGTACCATCGGAATCCCCTCTCAATCGGCTCTCAGACTTCGACAGTGTGTAAAATATATGGGTTCACTTCAGCGCATGCGCAATTTTTTTAATGGTTGTTTGTGTTACGCATGCGCATTAATTGAGAGTAACCCATTCTAATGGGAGTACCAAATTGTCACAACACCAGACTGAATATTTTGCTTTGAGGAGAACCGAAACTGCTCTCAGAGGAGTCTCCGTCATTCAAAACGAATGGAGACCTAACAGAGATGGCCGGTACAGGTAACTAAAAGCCACACCTGCGAAGTTAATGCTGAACTGGTGTCGTTTAAAACTTTAACGGCGTTTGCAATATTTTGCGGAAACATTTGCATTATTCTGATAAATGAAGCAGTTTTAGAAAAAAAAACTTAGTGTTTCACGAGCACATTTTAAACCACATTATTTCGCTTTGCTTTAAAAATGTCCCGTGGCTGTCATGGTTTAAATATCTCGACCAACAGCTTTGAAGAGTACAAGTTGTCAGCTCTGCATGTGGCATGTCAGAAACATGCAGGAATGCGTGAGAATTCCCCAGGTATTTTGTTTTGAAATGGTTTTGACGTGTAAATATTCACTTTAATTAAATAAGGCTACATTAGTTATCAAAGTACACATAAAAGAAGTCACAAAAAAGCCAAGAAAATATTAACACCATGAGTCGTTAAATGTGATGAGACAATCACTGTGGAATAAATAAATTTATACCCAAGGTCTGAACATACTGTACATTTTAAAGAGGGGTTAAGCAAAAGTGCATGTTTGCTCAGATGAAACATTACATAGGAGTAAAATTCTTTCATGGCATTTTTGGTTTAAAAAAAAACAAAAAACTGAATGCATGGTGCTTCTGCTTTCCAGAAGGAAACAAACTAAATCAGTCTCATTAGATGAGATCAAAATGGGGACTTCTCCGTGTTGTATTTATCCACAAACAAGATGTTATTTGGCTCAGTTTAGAATATTCATTGCTTGTAAGAACATTTAAGGGTCAGTTTCAGGTAAAAGTGCAAATAACATGAAATTTGTCCTAAATATTTTCTATTTTATTTAGTTTATTGTACCATCCGATATTTCTCTTTAATTCAACTTTGCCACACTTGTTTTGGACTGTGCCAGTTCAAACAGTCTGTACTGTAACTACTGCATGCAACTCTGCAGCCAATCATTAACGCAGGTGACATCTCTGCTTTGCTTTTGACCTGGACGTTGTGTTTCTGATCAATACAACATGAATGATGCAACACTATGTGAAGCCACGTCTGCTTCTCCTCTTCCTCTCTCCCTCCTCAGGAGTGTGTTGTGCCAACCTGGAGGAGGCCAAAGCCCTGATGAAGATGGGCCTAAGCACGATCCTCATCGGTCATGTTAACTTCCTGCTGGGAGCGCTTGTGCACGGCGTGGTGCTCAGACACATAAACCTGCACATGCAGGCCCGGGCCATGGAGTATGCCATCTCCAATGTGGTCGCTCTCAGTACAGGCTTGTTGGTAAGTGCTATACAAAGACCAGTATAAGTAGCATTTCTGCAAGGTCAAGGTGGGAGTCTTTCTAGAGGGTATGGAGAGAATGTTGAAGCATTCTTCTTTTTCTGCTTGAACAGCTCATAAAATGTACCAACAGCACCTCCGGTTTCCACTGATTCTTTTAACTATTTTTAGCTTTTGTTGGTGCTTTCTTCCTGTAGATGAGTAATGTGACAACACAATGATTACTTTCATTAAATACGTCAGTGTTGAAGACAAATTTAGCTAAATTATTTTTGCATTTTTTTCTCTTAAATCTCATATGGATCATTTAAGGTGGATTAGATGTAAAACTTAAAGGGCAAATTTGTGTTTTGTCAAAACACCTTTAAAGTTCAGAAGGGTCTTTTGTAAGTTGTGTGTAATCATACCATTTTTGTTTTATTTTCTTTTACACAGACAAAAACTAGAGCAGTTGCATGAGTAATCTTTGCTAACACAAATACAAAAGCATTACTTAAAAACTACTGATACCAACTAACCACTTAATATAGAGCTGTAACGTGGCCAGAGGAAGAGCATTTAAAGTTTGGGGTGCTTTGATATTAGCATTGTTAATAATGCAAACCGAGTTTGCCCTCGGCAGAGGAGGTGCTCTTCTTTTTCATCTTTTGTTAACATTTTTCTGTCTTTTCTGTCCTCTCTTTGCAGGGTGCAATCGTTGGTATTCTGGCTATTGTCCTGTCCAAGAACAAGAAGAGCAAAGGCCTGGTTAGTATCACTTCTGGCTTTATTTCGTGTGATTGATTCACCCATGTTGCACCAAATTAGTATTTCCATTCCGTTTCAGCTCAGGCCTGCAGAGCTGGAATAGTTTCTGTTTTTTCCACTCTTTACCTCCAGTCTGTGCTGCCCAGTTTTTCCGTTGTTTACTCAGACTCAGCTGTCAGGCTGCTCAGACGAGCCTGATGAGGCAGACGGCTACAATGAAAGAATAAGCCTAAGCTCAATAAACCACACCCTATTTCACCCTGTTTGTGAGCGAGTCATCGTGGAGAAGGCATGGAAGGGCTAACAGGCACACCAAATGTCTTTTCTTATTCATTCATTGAGTATCTCATGGCATGAATGAAAACATTACATACCTTTATCGCTTGTATGTGCTTGTCACCAGAGCCTCTTATCTCTTTGAAAAGTTTTTTTGCACTTCATTTGACAGCTTAGTCATCTTAAAATGACTTTTTAAAGGTCTAATGACTTTCTGTACCTTTGTCTCATCTTGTAAAGTCAAACGACTCCTTATGCGGCTTTTGTTATTGCACATAGTGTATGATATAAATACAACCCCAATTCCAAAAAAGTCTGACGTGCTGTGTAAAATGTAAATAAGACAGAGTGCATTGATGTGTAAATCTTATGAACGCATAGAAGATAAACATAATCAGATGTTGAAACTGAGACATTTTACCATTTTTTTTAAGGAAAATATTAGCTCATTTCAAATATGATGGCAGCAAAACATCTAAAAAAGTTGGAACGGGTTAATTTTTAGCGTTGTGTAGCATCCCCTCTTCTTTTAACAGCTGTCTGTAAACATCTGGGAAGTGAAGAGACCTGTCACTGGAGTTTTAGGGGAAGAGTCTTGTCCCATTCTGGTCTGCTTTTGTGATGGATGCAGGATGTGGTTTTACATTGTCTTACTGAAATCTACAAGACCTTTCCCGAAAGAGACGTTGTCTGGATGGGAGCAGGCGTTGCTATAAAACCTCCATGTGCTGTTCAGGATTGATAGAGCTTCACAGATTTGGAAGCTGCCCACTCTACAGGCCACAATGCAACCCCATACCATCTGAGATGCAGGCTGTCCACTGATAACAAGCTGAATGCTCCCTCTCCTCTTCAGTCTGCAGGACACATTGTCCATGGTATCATAAAGGAATTTAAATTTTTTATCCATTATCTTAAACCATTTTAAATGCGCTTTGGACCCATCGAAGATGCCATTCACATTCACATATGGCCTCTTCTTTGCATGACATAGCTTTAGTTTTGGTAAGTTGGTTTAGCATTATCTTGCTAAAATCTGCAAGACTGGATAGGAGCAGATGTTGCTGTAAAGCCTCCACCTTTTTCAGCATTGGTGGAACCTTTGCAGGGTTAGGGTTTTGCAGGCTTTGAAAGGTGCTCACAGACAGTGATTTCTGGAAGTGTACCTGAGCCCACGGAGTGATTTACAGTAGAAAATCATGCCTGTTTTTATACCGTGCTGCCTGAAGGACTGAAGATCATTCAGTTGTGACCTTTGGCTTTGCCCCAGGTTACAAGATTCCCCCTGATTCACTGAATCTTGGATTATATTTTACACTGTAGATGGTGCATTTTGCATTGAAAAACATTTTTGTGAAATCGTTCCACAATTTTTTAGAAGCAGTTTATGACAGACTGATTGACCTCTGCCTATCTGAACATCTGAGAGATTCTGACTCCCTGAAATTCTTATTTTATACTCAGTCATGTTACTTACCAGCTCCCAGTTAACCTAGTATGTTGCCAAATGCTCCACTAGTTGTTTCTAGTGAATTTTTTAGCCTCTTGTTTGTTTTTAATGTACCTTTTGAATGCTTCTTCTTCACCTTGCTGTCATGTTTTTAATGTTTTATGTAAAGCGCTTTGAACTATCTTGTACATGAAATGTGCTACACAAGTAAACTTGCTTTACAAGTAAACAGATGAACATTGCCCCCAGTCTGAAATGTGAAGCCAGTGCTTTAAATCAGCATTCTGCTTTCTGGCCAGCAGGGGGCAACCAAAATTCCCTTATTATTTCATGAGATACCCTCTTAAGTCCATATTTTGTTAAAGATAATTTTCTTTTTGGCTCCATTGTGAACAGTGCAAAGCCCTGATAATGTACCACTAAAGAACACAGAACTTAAAAGATCTTTAAAGCTGCACTTCTGAACTTTGGTGGATTTTGGTGATGGTTAATTATTCATGCATGTTGCATCCTATCTCTTCTCTGATTTCTCTCCCCTAATAAAACTCAGTCTGTTAACTCAAGTCTTATCTCTTGCTCTGTCCCTTTCTCTCTTTCTTTTCCATGCTCATGTCCTCTGTTTCTGTCATGAATCAGCCACAGTTCACATTCAAAATGGCCAGTATGTTGATATCCAGTTACTGGCGTGAGGTGGTTTCTCAGCCTTAGGATGTTCCAAAAATGTACATAATAAATGCCATCATTCCATTGAAACACATATTTTTAAGGTCAGAATGTTACATAGTGCTACTTAAAAAATAAATATGTCATCATCCCACTTTTAACAACTCCTGAAACCACAGTAAGAACTTTTAATGTACCGTATCTCTGGTGGAGCCCTACAGACAAAAACTGCTTGTTTTCACATGAAGACAAATCAGATGACTGCATTGCTCAGTGTGTCGCATCCTACATCCAGCTAAACACGGGCCTATTATAAAATACATCTGAAAGAGGGAGGATCAGGTAGATGGGAGGCTTTCTGGAGGAGCTATAAGCAAGGATACTCCAGTGTTTCTTTCTGGAAATCTTAACAGCATCCATGACATTTGAAGAAGGTGTGACTTTTATACAGTTTATTATTTCCAATGTCACTAATGCCTTTTAATGCAGCTCTGATAGAAATTTTGAATAAATGTTCCATTAAAGTTGTGTCACTTTTTAACTGACATGAGTATGAAATGATCGCATTTAAATACATATTACCTCACTTCCTCTACTAGCATCTCTTGTGGGAATACAAGTACACAAATCAAGGTGCAGGAATTGAGTGTATCCAAGATGGTTAGTATTTTGTTGATGTTAATATTGCAGAAGAGACAGCGACAAAAGAGGAATAGTTGATGGTATTTAAAGTCCATAAATCAAAGCCATCCGTCTTGTTTGCAGATGCACTGCCTCTGCTGGTCACTGATAGTACTGCATCTTTTACTTGCACCATTAATGTTTAGGAGAGGCGCACAAACAATTCTCCAAAAAATGCAGGATAAATAACTCAATAAATCATTAGAATAAAATAAGAAAATCAAAAGAAGGATAATGAGAGGTAACCATTGGTTGAAGCCTTTTCCTAATAAATGAACCCATAATGAAACTTGACACGTTCTCTGAACTGCACAAGCCCATGGTCATTTTTTTCAAACTTTTTTCCAGCTTCTGTTTTAATGTTTGCTTTAGAGCTACTTTCTGTTGGTGCAGACCTTTTTTTTAACAGCAAGCATGTCTAAGTTGGTGAATAATGATGGCTCCATTCCATTTAATGCTCAGAAATCCAGTAAGTCAGCATGGACATTAATGGGAAGAAATGCAAAACAGCCTCCATTAATACACCTGTCCTCTCGTTGCTGTGACGTGTCAAAACATCTGATGTTGTTTACTCTCTGTTGCCTTTTTATCTGTTTACTGCTGCAGATGACCCAGTTTCCCAACAGGGAGCATTAAAGCTTTATTATAGCAGTGATCAAGACTTTCTTTCATGATTATTTTAAGTTTGTGTCTCTTTTCTTCCCCCAGATGTGGTCTCTGTTCACAGTCAGTCTGGTTTCAGCTCTCATGGCAGCAGCCTCATCCATCGGGCTCTTTGTGTCCATGGTGATGGCCATCGTTCACGGTGGGCAGAGCCTTCTAACTCACTGCCGCTTTCCCGATGCCATTGGCTACTCCAGTGTCACCAACGAGTGCCCTTTTGACCCCACTCGCATCTATGTGAGTATATCACGATACTTAAATAGCTCATGTAATCCTCATAAACAGCCTCATTATTTTAGCTTTGGGTTTGCTAGCAGAGGTTTACATTCTGCAATGCTCAAAAACACATTTCTTTTCATCCAGTGGCAGATCTAGGACTTTTGCAGATAAGAAAAATCTGGACTTTCAAGCAGTCAAGCATTAAACATTCCTGGTATGTCTGCTAAAGGTCCCAGAGAAACGTCAACCATGTGTAGTTACAGGGATGTTATATGCAAGAAAAAATCAAAAGCCAGTTCAACTTTACAACTCAACTCAAATCAAATCGAACTTTATTTATAAAGCACCTTTCATACAACACAAAGTGCTTTACATGATTAAAAACATTTATGCATATTAAAAACAAAAAGTGGAAATACATAATAATAGAAACACTCACCAAAATAATAAACACTCACCAAAATATTTCACACACACACACACACCAAGCAGACCCCCCTCCCCATTCTATACAAACATGATTCTCTTATTTCTGTGTCGAACTGAATGTTATTATAAAATACTAAAAGTGATAAGCATCCGGCCTGATGCTGCTGTGAGGAAACAATATCAGTGTCATGGGGGTCCATCCACACCAGGGGCCAGTACACCCATGTCTAACAGCGGCAACCACCCCCATCAGGACAGACCGGGGCCCACACCACAGCTAAAAGGCTGCAGTGCAGGGCCCCAGTCATCCCTTTTGGTGCAATCATAGCGGCAGCAGCCCCCAGACCGAGTAGGCAAAACCCCCGGTGTGGAGGATCCCCACGAGGAAAACACTGGAGTTACAATTAAAATTAAACGGCCTTAAGAAACAATTAGAACAGCTAAGAATTAATGAATAAATAAGTAAATTAATAAATAAATAAGAAGTAATACAGTTGAATAAAATGAAAATAAAATAACATGAAATAAAATTATTTAAAATAATTTAAGATCAAATAAAATTTGGTTAAAAGCTAAGCTAATGTAAGCTAGGCTACACTCACCAGCCACTTTATTAAGTACCAGGATGGACCCTTCTGTCTTAATTCTTCATGGCACAGATTCAGCAAGGTGTTGGAAACATTTCTCAGAGATTTTGCTCCATATTACACAGTTGCTGCAGAGATGTCGCAATACTCTGGAAAGCTGTGGTGGTTAATGTGTTTTCAACGAGACTTTAAAATGATGAAGGGTCTGACATAAAAAGATAAGCTGTTCCACTGATTAGGATCCACAACTGACAAGGACAACAGCTGGAACTGGGCTCAGCCATCTTTGAATCTGGAATCATGGGGTCTTCTGCAACTTATGACTTCTCAGTTCGAAAAAACAAACCTCATCATTTCCAGTAAAATTTCTAAACAACCTCCGAAGACAACTGGATGTTCAGATAAGATGCCGCCAAGCCTTAAGGACACCTAAAAACAAGTAATAAGATGTTAAAATGGACCCTTTTAATACAGTGGTTCCCAACCTGGGTTATCACAGGGGGTCCCCAAGACTTTGAACATCCAGAGCCATTGTGATTAATGTCCACACATTGTTTCTATTTTAAGAAAAACAAAAAGGTTATATGTTGTTGTTTTAACTTAGGTTTTATCAAAAGACAGGACTCAGTCAGAATACATTATTCATTATTCATGGTGAGAATCTCACTTTTGAAAGCACAAAACCAAGCATGGTTTCAATAGGGGGTGGGGCAGGGGGGTCCATGGCATTTTAGTTTTTGCACGAAGGAGGTTCCCAAGAAAAATAGGTTGGAGACCACTAACTCCCATTTAATAGATGGGAAGACAGCGTAAGGAGGAAAAAACATGTAATGTGATCATGTCATTTGTCATGCTGTTACACCAACAAATAAAGAGTTGCAATAATCTAAATAAAGTTATAAAGGCACAGATACTCTCTGAAGACCATTCTCTATAAACCATAGATGCTTGTGCATTAAAATCCCAGTATACCAGCAAGCATGCTAAGTCTCTTAAATCCCCTTTCTTCTTCATTCTGGTGTTCAGTTTGAACTTCATCATGCCATTATGCCATTATGACTGTGTCTACATAAGTAAATGCATTGAGTTGCTGCCATGTGATTGGCTGAATAATTATTTGTGTTAACAAGCATAGGTGCAGCTCATAAAGTAGGCGGCGAGTGTATGAACATGCATGACACGTTTAATGAACATCCTTGCAAAGTCCGGATGTCCTAAACAGGTGTGAAGGAAGGAAATGTTATCTGTCGAACCAAATTGGAACTTTTCCTCTTTGAGAATACTAAACAACATCATGTTATCACCTTCTAAGTCCTGGTAACAGCTTGTTGAAAAGATCATTGCAGCAGTTAATAGCAGACAAGGTAAATTTGATTTACAGGAAACATCCTTTGTTTGATGGGAATATGGTATTACCGGCAGCTTAAGAGCATGTTTGTGCTGGTGTGTATGAGAAGGAGTACATTGTGTTAGGGAGGTATGGTGTTTGTCTACTCTGCCACTAAGTCGGTCACGCTTTCCAGCTGATGGGCTGGTAGCAGAAACGCTGACCTGACCCTGTCGGTCCACTCCAGGCTGTGTCCTGTTCCAGTGTGCTACAGATGGACTGTCAGAGCTGTTCAGCCTCACAGCTGCGGCCACACATCAGCAGCACTGTGGCATTTTAACGTGTGGTTGACAGTTTGTCAGTTAAGCGTCCTTAAGCTGGATTTATTCTTGATACAAGGGGTTAATGGAGGAGCAGATGTAGATGCACAGAGGATTTTATAGCTCAAAGTCGGATTTTAGCTGTCAATAGCACAAACCCAGCACTTCATAGATGTACATTCCCCTCAGCTGTTTCTATTCTTTCAGTTATTATGTGATTTAATGCTGAACTTGCCTCATTATTACATTTGCTGTACTGTCTGTTAACTGGGTATATATTTAAGTTTACATGAAGGTGAGAGCATTGTTTAAAAAGTAATTTTTTTTTTTTTTTTGATGTTAATATTCTAGCACACAATCAAAGAGAAGTCTCACCACCTGACAGTGTGTTGTTATCCATGCTTGTCTATTCAGTGTTGCAGCATTCAGTTTGGGTCTCCATGCAGGGCTTCTTGCTGTAAGTCTGGAGCAGATTAACTTCCACCAGCGTTGGGTTGTGATAGAGTTACAAGCTGCTTGATTGTGTCTAAGTTAGGTTTAATATTCAGTTGAGACAACCAGCATTTTTTTTTTTTTTTTTGATACCTTTTTGACAATGATATAATTTTTATGTTAAACTTCTCTTGGTCGGAGACTGGCTGTACACTTTAGCTGCCTTGCACTGACCTCAAGTTTGCGCACTCAAGGTCAGTCTGTACAAGTGTTAGCCAGCCAACCCACTGGCAGCTTGGTAAACATACTGTCTGATGCCTGAATCCTCTTCACGTCCCATCTTCATCCTTGTTAGCCATCATTATCCTGGAAATCTATTTAAAAGACTTGATTTCAGAATCAGAATCAGAAATACTTTATTAATCACTTTGGAATTCCTCAGGGAAATTTGTGTTTCCAGTACAACCTGTCCAAGACTAGACAATAACAACATATAACACAAACAGCATCAGGCGTACTGAGGCCAAATAATGAACAATACTAAAAACTTGAATTATTAGTATTGTTTTTTATTCTTTTTATAGATTTATTTTTCTATTGACGTCTTGATTTTACCCTTTTATTTTATTCAAGGTGAGAGAGTGGCTGTGATTGTATTGTCTTGGTTGTCTTGATTGTCCCTTGTTTGTTGCACTGCAAACAAATTTCCCCTTGAGGGACAATAAAGGAACTGAACTTAAGTTTGTCAGAAAAGAAATGTTCAAACTTGTACTTACTTGATATGAGGTGTTAATCTGAATCTGAGATGTTTGATTCAGCAGATCATTAAAAGGAAGCTCTAAAGTCTCAACAAAGAACTGTGTTTTGGTGTTAGGATGGATTAAAACTCACAGGGGCCAGCGTAGCTGACACACGTGAATGGGGACAGCTTGGTGCTTGTTCTCGACACATCGGCTGAGCTTTCTTCTCGAGGGGCTACGAGAAGTACTGTGTGATTGGTCAGACATTTGAGGTAGATGTGGTTAACGTGGCAAAGCGTGAAGCATAAGTTTGTGGCCTCCGCATTTCCTCTGATGCCAGGCTGAACGGATAGTTTCAATTAACAGTTGATGAAGGTAGTGAGAAAGTATGTAAATGTATACACATGGCTTTTAAGGACACAGATTCGATGTCAGCAACATATCTGTCAAAAAAAGTGGAAACAGGGGCAACAAAAGGCTGGAAAAGTAATTGACAAATAAAAAATGAGACAACTAATTAGGTTAATTGTAAGCAGATCGATTATATTGCTGGATATGAAAGGAGCATTTCAGAGAGGCAGAGTATCTCAGATGTAAAGATGCACAGATGTTCACCATTCTGCTACAAACAAACATCAAAAAACTGGAACAATTGCAGAAAAATGTGCCTCAATGTAAAATTGTGAAGATTTTGAAGATCCTACTGTTTAAAATATTATCAAAGGATTTTCAAGAATCAGAAGGAATCTCTGTGCACAAAAACAAGGCCAAAGGTCAAAACTGAAGGCTTGTGATCTTCTGTCCCTCAGGCAGCACTGCATTAAAAACAGACATGATCTCCTACTGAAAATCACTGCATGGACTCAGGAAAACTTCCAGAAATCCGTCTGTGAACACAATTCACTGAATCCAGAAATGCTGGAATGCTGAAATATTGGGAATAAAATCCGGGTTTATGAGATTAGTATATAATTGCATTCTGTTTTTATTTAGATTTAACACACCATCCCAACTTATTTGGAGTTGGGCTTGTAACATATTCGAGGAAAAAGACTTTTTCTTTATCACAATAAAACCTACAATTCAAACATGCCTGTGGGGTGTTTGTGTTTACCTCAAGTATACTTAGCTAAGCTGGATCTGCTTGTCACTTTCAGTGACTTGTCATGCTAGTTTAGCTATGCAGCTAAACAGCAACAATAAGTCATCTAAATGGTCAAGAACGTAGCTAACATTAATGGGAATTCTTGTAATTCTTTCATAACTCTTTCATAACTTGGATTGTAGTTTTAAAGACAAAAACCATGTGGAAAAAATGTGAAAAAGTAAGGTTTCCTAAAGTGAGGAGGATTATTGTTTTAGGTAGGCTCCCTTCTTGTTTGACCTCCAAATAAAGTTGGTAATAAACCAGTTTAAACTGGGTTTCAACTCAAAACTGAACTTTTTTGCCATTATCTACAAAGACTGCTTATCTTAGTGTTTATTCAGAACCACATGAGGAAGAGTACACCTCCAGTACGATCGCAGGAGGGTAAATTTCATTGACTTTGGTTTCTGATCGTCCTAGTTGCTTGCGGGCTACAGTGATGATGGTTATGCATGGTTTATTTTCTTTGCTTCTTGCATATTTTATCATGATTTTCAAAGAATGCACCAAACTTTGTGTTGTTAAACTTCTTATTCTCTTTGTTGTCTAAAAGTAAGCATACACATAAAAGGAAAAGAAACAGCTCCCATATTTTAAATTCTCTCTACACACTTTGATATGTTTTGCTCTGCATATTTTATTCACAGTGCAGACTCTCCTCTGCAAACTGAAATTCCCAGACTTGGTTGAGTTATTTTTATTTATTTTTTTATTTTTTTGCAACCATCTGAGAATAACCGAGCATCACGTCCATCCAGCCCTTTAAGCTCTCTTGTTTCAGATTAAGCTCTGAATGATCCAGCTGGTGTTTTATACCAATCTTTCTCCTCCTCTTTCCTCCCCAGAGTACCACTTTGATCCTTTGGGTGCCTCTGATTGTGACATGTTTCATTCAGCTAGTGTTTTCTGCCCGTTGCTTCGCTGCCTGTATTTCCTTCCTGGGCCTGCCCTGCTGTCCAACCAGGAAGAGACCTGCACACTGCTCCAGAGCTGTGAGTCTTTAATGCAGATAAATAATGAATTGATAGATAATGCAGATGTCCTTCAAAATGTATATTTCATGGTAGAGAGATTATGCATGAGACTGTTTTAGTTGGGCATTATTTTAGAAAACTGATAAAAAAAAAAAAAAACTATCAATATTTTATTTAATTAATTAATATCTTTTTATTTATAGATTAATGTTGTGAGGCCAGTGCAGGAAACTTGCCCTGTCCATGCTGAACCTCCAAGAAGACACAATGAACCTGTACAAATTTACATCGATCCTCCAAGAAACCACCATCATGAACTCCCGAGACGGGCTTCTGCACCCCCAAGACAGCACCAACATCCACCACCTCCACAGCATCTTTCCCGTCAGCACCGGAGTCTTCCTCACTCAGAGAGGCAGCCTCTTCGCCAACCGTATAGGGAGAGGTCAGTCAGAAAAAAGTCAGAAATGAGGGCTGACAGCCAAGAAAAGACACCAGAGCAGCACCAGCTCCTGCAGAGAGGTACACAAGAAAGGTCCAGCTTCTGGATTTAGTTATATTTGACTTTCCAAATCTTCTTGAATAAAGGATAGTGCTGTAAAGGTTTACACTCTTGTTCTAGCTACAGCACAGGGAATCAGATGCCACACACCACTCATTCTCTGTCCGTACAGATTCAGTTGAAAGCTGTGGCCGGAGAGGCTGGAGATGTTTTATTTAGTGGACCTGACCTGAATTTTCTGAGGGTTGTAATGTTTGCACATTGTTGAAGATACCAGTTGTGTGGTAGTTTCTGTTTTTCTACTTGTGTGGAACAAAATATCCAAATTGAAGAAGAAAACTAAGTTAAATTCTTTCAAATGTGGATGTGGTGCCAGTTCTTAATGGGTTTTACATGATGGGAAATGGCTTCTCACTTTCGTGCCAAGAACTGAAGACAGATACTACTGTGTCTGCGCAAAGTGTGGCTACAGAGCTGTCAAACATATTTAGCTTAAGTTAGCGTAGGAGCTTTAAGGCTTTTTTGTTTGTGTGTGTGTGTGTGTGTGGAGGGGGTAGTGGGGGGGCTAAAGCTTACCTCAAGCTTATTTATGAACACCTAAATCTCCTTCAACCATTCCCCCCGCCCTGAAGTTTTCTCAATAAGGTTAACGGTTATGCTAGCTGTGTTCTCCTGTCCAGCTGTTTGCTAAGCTAATTATTTATGGAGAGGTTTGGAGATATTTTAGTCTGCCCAACAAAATTGTATTTTCTAAAAATGTTTGACTTTATTTCTCTGAATGGTTTTTCATGTAATTAAGCTGTGACATGCCAAATACGTGTTAACGTGCCTTCAGTTGAGCAACCTAAGGATGGATCCTCTAAATGTTGCTGGACTGAGTATGCAACATAAAGGGGGTTTCCCCCCCTGCTCTTGGGTCAAGATGAGCTAGTATAGCAACTTTTCATATTTATTTCCTACATAAATAAATTTTTTTACTCAAATTACTCAATGTTCTGTGCCTTGTGTCTAAACTTTGTGAAAACATTTAATTACAGCATGTGGTAATGGAAGCTAGTGGCCTGACAGGTATGACTGGTTAACACTGAAGCACACAGGTTAAGATCCTGACAGGTGTGTTAACAAAGACCTACAGTTTACCTTGACATACTTTAAATGTATGATAGTAATGTTTTGCAGTCCAATCAGACATTTGTATTTGCCACATAAAAAATGACAGTCAACAACAGGCTGCTTTGAAACACATAGGTATATTTAGATATCAGGTCAAACAGAACAAACATGGCATCCTCACTTGAGGTTATCATGCAACAGAAAAATAGTAAGGGGAGGGGCTGGGGTGGTGGGGGGTGAGGATAAGAGAAAGAAAGAAGGGGGCTTATTTATTCAACACAAGATACCAGTTCATCAAGAGGCAGTGAGAATAGAAAAGGATTGAAACGGTAGCTCAAGGAGAAGCAACTGTTGTTTCTTATCCTACCAGCAGAAGGCAGTGACACTCAAGGATCCCCAAAGCAGAGGTGCAGCTGGTTAGGAAGCTCCTGGACAAATGTTTTGTACAGATGAACTTTAGATCAGTCTTAATGTCTATTGAACAGCCGTCATGCTCTCACTAGTTGTTCACTTGCACACAATTATTCAGCGTGAAAGAAAATGGAATTGGGTAATGATAATAACCATTGCACTTTTCTAGTGTAATATATGATATAAATTCTACCATTTTCATTCAGTTTAATAAGAATGTTTTAATATGGGCAAGGGAATGGTTAAATACAGAGATTCTGAATGTGCACCTCCTTGTGCATCATGCTCCCCACCTTAGACTGAATTTGTAAGATTGTGTTAACATCCAAAAGAGAAAATGGGAATAGAGGAATTCAAAATGAGACATAAGAAAACAATGCTGCTTGTGCATATGTGCACAGTATTTCAGGATAATTTTAACATCACACATAGTGAAAGTCTGATCTTTTAATAGTTGCCATTAGTGCTCAATGTATGAATGAAATCAAATGGAGTAAGCGTCTTGAACATTTATGGTGCAGGTCTAATATAAAATCAAAGCACTGTTCATCATCAGTGTACTTCATATGTCTGGACACCCTAAAAAATAATAAGAAATCCAAGTGTTTGAACTTGCTGTTGTTACATGAAACATGTCCCTTTATCTTACTGCTCTGCAAGCGGACTGATCCAGGAATTCAGAAAAGCATTCAGCTATAGAGAGATGAAGAAGCCCTTAGTGATTCCTGTCAGAAGAAAGAAGAACCGGCAAAGGGGGAAAGAGGATGGGGTTGCCCCAAAGCTAGAGAAAGATCCAAACATTTCTGAGGAGGCTGCAGAGCTACAAAAAGATATCACTGTGCGTAAACTGTTTGTTGTGAGCTTTTGTCACCGTCTGGTTTGTAGGATCATGCAGTATAGTGACAGGTTACAACTATCTTATGTTTACTGCTCGATATTAAAGATTTTTTTAAGATACTTAGAAATTAAGAGACAACACAACATGATAATACTGTAAAACATAGTCTCAAGCATACGGTGTATATTCACATGCACACACGCATTCGGACCAAATGGACAGCTGCACTTTTAAAAACATGTGGCTAAAACTATATGTGCTATTGGTGTCATTGATCCAAATGCATTAATGGATTCCCCACTGTTTCTCTGGAATTTCATATTCTTTATCTTGAACAAATCCATATATCCCAGAGAGATCAACTTTTTGTCTTCACTTCGTCATTGTAAACTGGAATACAGTCATCTCGAGCAACTTATCAAACCACAATATAAAGAATAAAAATAAATAAAACAACATGAAAGAGGAAAATGATATGTACAAATAAAGAAAAAATAACATCCATTCAAAATTAGAAAAAAAAAATTCAGTAGATATCAATAAAAACCTAATGGGATCTTAGGCCCTCAATTTTCTTAGCGAAAGATCATATAGCAGTAAAATCCCAAGACTCCCTCCCCCATCCCCACCACCCATTCACATCAGACCAGGAAGCTACGCTACATAATACTGCCTTTCAATGCAAGAGAGTATGTGCCATACAGCAAATGAAGACAAATGTACTTCATCTTATGACATACATAAACTTACTTCAGTATATACATGATATACACAAGTGTTGGAGGAGAATATGAGCCATCCCCACACTGCAGAAAACATCCACACGGTGCAACAAGCTCTGTGGAAATCCCTCGTTCCAGATACAGCTCAAGATATTCGGGAACGCCCTTTGGACCAATCATTGTATGTATGCATGTCCGTTTATTTTCTTAAATATAAAAGCAAAATGAAAATGATTTCTTCTTATTTTCTTCTTCAATCCCTCCACAAAACAGCAAAATAGATGATATGAGATGCGAACCATCATGCATTGATTAGAGCGACTGAACAATAACAGAAAAAAAGTGAGAAAAAAAAGAAGAGGCTCGCGGCAGCCGGGCGGTTCAGAACTGAGAGGCCGAGCTGGGGTCGCACTGGAGTAGCCGAACAATGGAGGGGTCACTTTTGGCACCTTTGATAAACTCCTCCAGGGATAATTTACCTGCAAAAGAGATGGAAAAAAATCATGAAAACAGACATATTGTTGCAAGGTCACACTGGATAAATTCACTAGATAATGAGTTACCACAAAACAGGTGTGTTTAAATGAGTCAACATGGTGTCAATAGTGGTGATTAAAGAAGTAAACTAGCTGAAGCTTCAATGTTTGTGCAGATTTTGCTCCTGAATGGAAACTTTCCAAGAGTACAACATATAGGGATTGGAGCACTTGAGTCCATGATCTTTAACCCTTTAACTTTGTTAAAGGGTTAATATGTCTCATGCATGTCTCATGCAGATTATGAGACATATAGCATGACTTTGCTCAAAACCCTGCTGTAAACAATCTGATTGTCTTCTGCCTCCCAGTGGATACCTTGCACTACAAAAACGGGAACATAATCCAACATACTATATATGCATTATATATGAATTATTTAACGATTTTTAATTTATTTTAAAGGGTTAAAGGGCCAATTAAAGACTTAAGATAAAAAATACAATACCATTACAATAATATCCTGCAATTTGTGATGTCTCACAATATATTTATAACAGATCACAACATAATTTATCACATCTAAAACAACTTTGAGTTGTTTTATTTCTGTGGATAAAAAGAGGAGACATTGTTAGAGTGTCATTCTGATGTCCTGTGACTGTGTGGTTACTCTTTTTGTGCACAAGATTTTTATTAAACTCATCTGTGGATCCTCATCAAGACTGTAAATTATTTCAATCTAAAAGCTTTAAGCTTTTAGCTTACTGGTCAGGTAAGCTTCTGTTCAGTAAAAAAAAAAAAGTTAATAAGATAATATGTAAGCATCACATTTTTATTTAGTAAAACTTGCTGACATTTTCTCTGTTGCTATGGCATCCCAACCTTGTTGCATTTACAGTATGGAAACTGCACAGTACCCTATGCATTTAAAACCAACTCAGCAGACTCCTGACTAAGCATCAGCATGTGATCAGTTTGAGAATACATAAACAACTGGCTTTACTCTGTAATTAACAGTGACCGAGTCTGTGAGTGTTTGAGCACAAAACTGATATAAAAACATAATACAATGATTTGCAACTCATTCAAACTTTATATTTTGTTAAAAAAAGAAGAAGTAAAAAATCATTCAAAGACAACAAAAAATAAAGCCGGTACCAAATATCTGACAGTCTGAAATCAAAATCAAACATTTGCCTTTCAAAACGACAGACACTGCTAACATTTAGAGGTGATCAAAGAAGAAATGAGACGTAATAGGTGATGCTACATGTTGCAGTGATTATAACCCCATAAAACAAGAAAGTTCATCAGTTGCATCATTTAGTTATGATGTTTTTGTTGTATTTTCATTTAATAGTGATGAGTAAAATTATTATTTTATTTTCATAAGAATTTTCCTAAATGACAAAACATTTTTACTTTAATATGTTGTATCAACCTTTAAAAAACCATACTGGAATAGATTTTAGCCTTTTGGTGTTTTTCTAACATAATCTGAATAAAACACACTCATTCTTTGCAAAACATTTTGTTCCACATTAAAAGAGCAAATTCCAAAGATTATCTTCAAAGAACTGTCAGATTTAAATGGCCCTTCCCTCTCCATAGTGTCCCTCTATACAGCCATTTCCTTCTCTCACCATCATTATTGAGGTCCATTTGTCTGAAGATCTTATCTGTCCTTTTCTCTGGCGTGGATTCATCTTCTGGCATCTTCATCACAGATGACACCATTTTGTAGATGGCCTGAAAGACAGAGTGAAAGAGGAGGAGGAAGAGGAGAGAGACACAGTGGGCGGTGGCAGGAAAACAGACAGATAAGTGAATTCAAGCCAGGAGGGAACCATTATGGAGGCTCAGTAGGAGAGAACTAAAACACAACTAAACTGAAAAAAGCAGAAACTGAAGGTCCTGAGGTCATCAGAAATGCCCCCTAAAACTTCACCATTCACCTACATTCATTCCTAATGCCTGGATGTAATGCAGCTATGCATGATCAGGAATATTGTCTGTAGCATCAAGCCACCAAGCTGCGGGAACATGAATACAGAACATGAATTACATGTGTTAGCAGGCTGCCTGTGTGTGTTTGTGGGTCAGGGTTTACGAGCATGGCTTACGATATTGATCTGATACATCTTTATCTGTTGACCGATGCGAGTGCCTCCCATCCCCTGGTAGCATTAAATTAACCCCTGCAAGTGAGCACGGATAAGCTCAGAGTATCAGCCGGCCTCAGTCACGGATCTAAATTCAGCTTACGTGCCCATTGAATTTTCTCCATTATGGTGTTAAACTGGCTGTAGATCGATGTCATGGCAACGCCCATGAAGAAAAAGGAACACCCACTTTCAATTCCATATCAGGATATCAGGTCTCTACCAGGTGTTAGAACAAGGTTTGAATTTGACATTGATAGGGACATAAAATTGGTCCACATGCAGTTCTATTCCACTTAATGATTTCTGGAATTTATGAGACTAAGACATCTGTTGGCATATTTGCTTCACATCAATATTGTCCACTCTGCAATGCAAATTACTTTCATCAACAGCAATGTTCTTTCATTTTTTTTTTTTTTTTTCATTATCATGCGTTCCAGTAGTCCTTGGACCTTAGAATTCCAAAGAATTTTTTTCAGAAATCTTGTTTATCAGACATTTTGTTTTTTTCTGAATGGCAAACTCGCAAGTTTCAGAAGACCCCTAGATCCAAAACTTAAAGATGGCTGTGCACAGTATCACTTGTACAGTATTACGTTGTTATGGCAGGTTTGTTCATGAAAAAAATCGTATCAATATTTGTGGTTTCTCTCCATGGTGTCCTCATGGTTCACGTTTTTACAGTGGTTTTGTGGTATTCTAGTTTTATATAGTATTTGTAGATGCTCACAAATATGTTGGAGGTGTCCATTTTTTCTGAGTTGGTGAAACTGGAACACAAACTATCTGGTAAAGACGTCACCCACTCTCGACCGCTCGGAATTCCAAGACAACTGGAACACACAATTATATTGCACAATTATACTAGCAAGCCAGAAATGCTAGCTAAATGCTAGCCAAAAGTGCTAGCTCTTTGAACAGAGTGACTGACAGCTGGAACAGCACTTGCAGCAAGAAGCGCAAGTACAAAGCCAATCAGAACAGATTAAATTGTTCATAAGGTGAGACTTAAAGCAGTGATGTTGCTGAGCCAGCCAGTATCTCTCAGCTGTCCTGTGCGATGGAAATTGGTAGTAACAACCAAGAAGTTGCTGGATATTTGTAGGGACGTGTCCCTATCTCCATAAATATACCTCAGGTGAACAACAAAATTAAGATATTTGTCATTGTTTATAGAACAAAATAATAATGAAGCAATGTGTGAAAGACCCCATATACACCCCATATTTAATAACTTGTAGAGCCACCTTTAACAGCAATAACTTGAAGTAATCATTTACTGCATGAGCCTTATGACCAAATAGCTTCCCTTTGGTCTGGTCTGTCCAAATGAAATTGCTCCACAAATTTTCTGGTTTGTTTGGCTGCAACTTTGCAAACCTAAGATGTGCTATCATGTTCTTTCTTTTTAGAGAGAAGAGTCTTTCTTCTGCATCTCTCCCAAACAAGTCATACTTGTTCAGCTTATAATGTTATAGTTATAAACTTTAACAATTAACATGCTAACTGAGGCCTGTAGAATCTGGTATTTAACTCTTGTTTTTTTTGTTGTTTCTTTGAGCATTGTCTTGAATGCTTTCTACTAGATTTCCAGAACTGTAACATGGTGGATTTCATCTTATCTAGAAATTATCTTATACCCCTTCCCATATTGATGGGCAGCAGCAGTTGCTTCCATAAAATTCTCAAATGTAAGTCGCTTTGGATAAAAGCATCTGCTAAATGACTGTAGAATAGAACATAATAGAATAAAATAGAATAGTAGATTGATTGCTGATGTCTTTCCTCCTTGTTATTGGGTAAACACACACCTGAATGCTCCATAGCAGCAAACTAGTTTATCAAGTGCATTAAAAGCACCTGGTTGCTACCTTACTGAAAAAGGGTGTTCTTAGTTCTTCACACACAGCTTCTGCCTTTTGGCTTAGAAGTTGTTGTAATGTCACAGTGTTATATGTCATGTTGTTTATCTGACGTTGCATTTACCTCATTTAAAGACCTTCTAAGAACCAGATGATTTTTTTTATTTCCTGATATGTCAAGCCTAAGAAGTGAAAAAGGATGTACTTCCTTTTTCACATGACTAAGTTTATAACTTTCAAGAAAATACACTAATCAGTCCAACACAAACACAAATAGGAAAACAAGCACACACAAATTCAATTTGCAACCAGTCAGAAATAAGTGTTTAATTACTAAATCTACATTTGTGATTGTAGCCTGGAATGATACACATCATTCAAGTCCCACAAGGTGTAGCTTTCCAATGCGTGTAGGTGCTTGGAGGGGAGACTGAGTAAAATACATGTTTATTTGTCACTTCCCATCCACGGGACGTCTGCTACCAACAGGTAAATAAATCTAGCCTGAGATGTTTCTGTTACTGAGTCTTAAACCTGTAACAATCCTTTAATATTTTTACCACCAACCAACTGTATGCCATAAAAGCTTCTTTGATGCAGATTTTTTTTCCAGATTTGATGGGTATATATTTCCCCCTTACACCATTTTTAGTCCAGGAAGAAGACCCCAATTCCAGGTTTGACTTGTGGTTATTCCATAGCCATATCCATTGATTGCATCAAGTAGGGTAAATGTGTGGTCTAATAACAAGGTCCAAACAAGTTTGACCTCAGTCATCATAACAATCTCCTCCCCCCTCTTAGTGCACAATTACACAATAATGCCCTCCTCTCTCTTCTCTATAATATTAACCTCTATGAGCTCGGAGATAATCCGAGCATTCTGCACACTCTGGATAAACTCTGGTTAAATTTAACTTGCTAATCCACAAGAACCATGAAACACCCACACGAAGACATACAACATATAGAATGATCCTCAGTCTTCTATCTCGCCATGAGAGTCCCTATATTTCTTCTCCTCAACAGTAATTACTTAGCAGTGTAGTTTCAGTGAAACTTGACTCACACTTACCAGTCAAATATAGTTACCAATGGGAATAAAATCCAATCCCTGAAATAACTAAGTAAATAAATAAAGTCAAACTACTGAGTCGGTCCTATTAAAGCCAGACTTAAAATACATGTAAACATGTTAGTCTGACTAAACGTTTTTCTAGATTAAATTCAAAATCAATGGCCATTTCGGAGTCTTGACTGAACTGTCTGTACTAAAATGCTCTAATTTTTTTCTACTTTACTTTATCAGAGTTGGCCTTTGCAGAGATCATTCTTACGTGTTGTACAATTTTTTAAAAAAATTTTTTATAGAGGTTTAAAGTCACAGTTGCATCATTCCAAAGAGATATTCATATTCATGAGAGCAGTTTTTAAGCAGATGCATAAAAAATGGGCCCAGGGCTTAAAGCAAAGCAAAATCACTTTGTAAGTTTGGGTTAATCCCCAAAAAGGTAGCATGATGGATTATGTATATTTATCAGGAAAAAGTCCTTGCGTAGAGTTATTGTTGTGAGCAGGAATGAGTGCCCATGTCATTCTTTGTTGCAGTGAAGCTGAAGAAGCCTCTGACTGAACACATTTCTTTGTACAGAGTATTCATTATTCTTCTTTATGTTGAACAGCTTTTGCGTTATTCTTCTGTGCATTATCAGCTCAATGGGCTCCAGAACCAACCATCTTTAATATAAGATTGTTTAGTTGCTGCGAGTCCCTAGCCGTAATGCTGTCGCTCCATATAAATACCATATAACTATAACTATGTTCAGTTGGACTCAAACTGGTCTTGGCACTTTGCAGATGTTCCTACTCTGGATTCTCACCCAAAAGTAGTAAAGGACCCACAAGGGACAGAGCACATCTCATTGGTAGAAAAAGAAGTAAATCATACAAGGAACAGCCCAATACCTAAAACCCGAAAGAGGGAAAATCAACACATATCTTAGCCAAATCAGACAAAAGACTTGTCTATCACTCCAGGTGACTTGGAATTTTACTATATTTGTGAACACTCAACTTGAACACAACTGGAAGTTGCTTCTTTTCTCTTTGACAAACTTTACTGCAAGCTGCATGGTAACATGGTGGCTTTCTCCCATGTTTAAAAAACACTTATGTTCGGTTAATTGTCAATTCCTAATTTACTGTTTTACTGTTTGTTTAGTTTGTATTTGTGTTGGCCCTGTGATTGGCTAGAAACCCGTTCTGGGTATGCCTTGCATCTTGCTCTGTGGCTGGTGGAACAGGCTGTAAATTGGTCAGGCTAATTATCACCCAAAGTAAATGACAGTTAATAAAAATATTTCAATAGCTGTTTATTTTCTTACAAGTTTTTCTTCTTTTTTTTAACATTAGATGATCTCTTTAGTTGTATTGATCAGTTCAATATTTTATAAAATCTAGACCTTAAAACAGGTCTCATTATGCCCCCTTTTTTCCTGATCAGTGCCCCTGCCTGGCCACCTATTAAAACTTAATTACTTATTTCAAAATCGTGTTCTGTGGCACTGCACCACACATTGGTCTATGTGTGGGAAACCCTGGATATGGACTAAAATAAGGCAGTTCCAGATTTAAGTAAATACCAATTCTTAAACTTGAAATAGTTTCCAAACACACTGTTACCAACTGAGACCAGATAAAGAGCATCTACTACAAGGAGTCCCAATATTCAGCATAGTTTAAGAAGAAATCTTACTATCCAGCTCCCATTGCTCACCTGTACTATCTCCAGCATCTCCTCACGGCTGATGTACCCATTTCCATCCAGATCGTACATACTGAAGGCCCATTTCAGCTTCTGCTCCAGCTTTCCCCGTGACGTCACACTCAAGGCGATGATGAACTCCCGGAAGTCTATCGTTCCGTCACCGTTGGTGTCAAAAGTACGGAAGACATGCTCAGCAAACTTGGAAGCGTCACCGTAGGGAAAGAAGTTGGCGTAGATCTTCTTGAACTCCTCCACATTCAAGGTTCCACTGGGGCAATCCTTCAAGAAACCCTGGGATAAAAAGAAGCTCATGTGAAGTTTGGCGTAAATTAAAAGCTTTGCATAAGCATTCACTCCACAGTCTGACCCAATAAAACAATATGAATATTTGTGTAAGAAGTAATACATGTTTCAAAAGAAAGGGGGCATGGCTCTGCCAATTCTCAGGTATTCTATATTATATGCAGCGAAATTAAGACCATTTAGGGCAAGATGGAAGGAAATAGGGGAGGCAGAATCTACATGACCACCACTACAAGCCATAATAGCAGATAGTAAACTGACAGATAACCATCACAATGATAACCCTTAGATAAAAGTATCTCTAAAAATATGGCAGAAAAGATATTGCCGTGGTGTGTGTATGATACAGATTTTATGCCAAACAAGACAGGCTCTAGATTTAAAATATGGAGGATTACTGGTTACTGCTGTTTAATACAGAAGGAAGTTGCAAAAAGGTCTGAAATGTGACAGAGGGAAAACGAATTGGAGAACAAAGACTTCATTAGGTATTTACAGATACGTAATCGGTTGAATGAGATCATAGCTGAGGGATCAGGAAAACTGGGCAGTGACATACTAAATGTTTTAGTGACAACCTATATGTCTGGGAGTGGACGTTCAATAATAACCACACTATACAAGATACAACACCCAGCATGTTAAAAGTAAATAGGAAAGAGAAGGAAGAGTGCAAATATCTGAAGAAGATTGAGCGAATATCTGTAAATTGCAATGGAAAACTACTCATTCACACAGCTGGAGGGAATTTGGGTGGAAAAGAATCATCACCACATATTCTGGGGTTGCCCAAAACTTGCAACCATTTGGTGAGAAGTTCATAAATGTTTGGAAACTGCATTTTCAAATAATTATTCTATTTTATGCTTCCACACTGTATCTGGGAGTAGTAGTACAACACGCTCACCAGACAAATATTTAATGAGAATATTACTTGTGGGCAGGAAGAAGACCATGACTACGAAGTAACTACAACCAACATTGTATGATTGGTACACAATTATACATGATAATAACATCCTGGAGAGACTGAAGTTTTCAATAAGGATGCAATCAGAGACATTTCTGAGATGGTGGATAAAATGGGTGAAGTATACTGGTCCACGGAGACCAGACTTGCTTCTATAAAATATTGATTCTACAGGATTACCAAATAGATTGTGTTGTGAGTATCTTTATGAACAAATGGGTGAGAATGACAGTTATTTTTTCTGGTTTATTTGTTTTTTGGTTTAGAAATGTATACAATTCCTTAAAATGTAATTGAAACCTACAGGAGGAGCAATAACTAAAGAATAATACTATTGAAGCATGATATATATGTGTATATAGATGTAACGCGAATGATTTGAATTTGATATGAACTTGAACTTTGTATGATCTCCCTGATAGAAAAAAAAGAATAATATTGAAAGAAAAGAAAAGTTAATACATGTTTTATTGTTTCTAAAGAGACTGCAGAAGGAAATATAGCTGATGGTGGAAGAAATGGCATCATTTCAAGTAGTCATAAAGGGGTTTGCACCCTGGAGACAAAGATAGGTAAAAGTCATGTCAGTCTCAGTCTTTGCTAGCAGAGGTGAAGCTCTTTTTACAGACCTGGAAGACAGAGGCAGCAAGGTGGCACGGCAGTTATGTTTTGACCATCATAGAAGATATTCTTACAAGCGAGGGCTGAGAGTCTGCTCCACTGTGCTCTTAATAAAACTTTTTTATTGCCAGTGTCTGTGACATTTTCTGGGCTTTGAGAGAGCATCGCAGTGTTTAGCCAAGCTTCCTGACTTGAAGCTCAGATTTATAGCTAATAAATCACTACCCACACCTCAAAAAAAAAAAAAAAGAAAAAGACGAGCAAGATAAATTCTCAGAGACCAGAAGTTACTCAACATCCTGTGGAATATATGTGGCATCTCCAGCTGTTAATCTGGGAACAGTCACTGTAAGGAGACCTGGGGTCATGGGTCATGGAGGATGAGTACTATACTATGCTAATCCATGCACAGAGCCATTCAGCTGTTATGTGCACACAGGAGAGGATTACAATGATTAAACCTCATGCAGAAGCGTCCACAGCGTAGAGCAGGCAAACATACACTTCCTCTCTGACAATGTTCTTTTTTTGTACGTGTGTTTGGAGAATTAAATGTCTGCATCGTTAATACCTTTTATGTGCAGATGGTATACAACATCTGACTACAATCCCAAAGACAAAGAATTTCTAAAAGGGCCAATAGAGGAAGCTAACTATGTGGGCAAGAAGGGATAATTAATGCAGTTGGGTCACTGTGGTACTTCATCATGCCAAGGTCTAATCGGATAACGGCTAACGGACTGGGTGTGGATGGTGCTCTGCCCCTGACAGAGACAAACCACTCAAGGCTGCTGCAACATCACGGATAGAGAATGTATCATCAGGAAAAAGCAAGGTCACTCTGACAGACTCAATTTAATGCACTTCATATAATTTAAACCATAAATACGGTAAATGACATATTACAAGCCAGGATGTTTGTTGTTCTTTGGAAAAATTTATAGTTGTTGTTTGGTGCTGTCAAATGTTGACCTAAATGTTAACTTCATACAGTCTATAAGATTTAATTGTTTTTCTTTTTACTAAGGCTGGGCAATATTATGGTCTAATAACATAAGATATAACCCATAATACAAATACAAAGTGAATGCAAACATTTTGCCATTTCATATATAAGCTTATTTTGGGATCTAAGAAGATTAGCTATCCTGGGCCTTAATTTGCTATATTTTGCATTTCATGATGTACTAAAAGTGCAAGTAATACCACCACTACTCTACTACATTTTATTTTTTATTACAAGAGATGGCATTATCCTGCAAAATCCTCCCTGAAAGCTACGTTATCTGGATGGAAACGCAAGTTACTCTAAAACCTGGATATACCTTTCTGCATTGATGGTACCTTTTCAAATGTGCATAGTGCTTATGCTCCACCATAATATTAAATATTGAACTGAACCATAATAACAAGCCAGATGGTCCCTCTATTTTCTAGTCCATGATTTACATAAAAAATGAAAGATTTTGATTCACTTAGTTACAGATAACAATTTTCTAATTTGCCTCTATTCATTTTAAATTAGTTTTGGCCCAGAGAAGTTTCTGGATCATGCTCACCTACAGCTTGTTTATTAACCTGCGTTTGTAGATGGCACGGTGAACTGTGCGATTTCTAGAAGAGCTCCTAAGTCTGTGCAGTAGCTTCCATGACACTATCCCTCCACTCTTTCCTCTTTATTTTCTATAAATTTGACAAGCTTGTTGACCTCTCTTTCCTACAGGGCATGGGAACGTGACGTCACAACACCAGCCCCGCAGTGGCTGATGGGGAAAATAGCTATTGTTGAAAGCCACTCATGAGGCACCGCAATCGACATGGGAAGAAGTTGTTGCATAATGGGTTGCAATGCAGATGATCAACAGGGGAAAAATAGCAAACGGACTGTCTTTTTATTATTTTCCTACATGGAAAAAAAAATCAAGGGAGTCCTGTGTTAGAAGTAACAAGGAGGAAGTGGATGGTGTGGATTTCCATCATTGGACGCATGGACAGAATTTTTTCTGATATCCCAAGCTGGTTGAAAGTGTGCTCAAGGCATTTTCATTCTGGTAAGTGTGAACATTTCACTTAGTGAGACGATCATGTGCTTATTTTGTTCCATATCTGAGAAAATTAACAGCAGATTCCTCTGCATGTTTTTACTCTAGCACCAGTCGACAAAGCAAGCAAGCAGGTTAAGGAAGGCTAGTTCAAACATCAGATGAATGAATAGGACCCAAAAAGCACTCAACTGAACTACTGTGAGAAACTGGATGTAACCCAGCTACTGTGGCTTTGAATGAAGCCTGACAAATTATCCAAATAATCCCTACAAGGGTGTTTGGTATTTGATCAAGTAGACTGACAAATAGAGAGTTTGTAAACTGTACATGAGCCTCCAAAGACTTAAAATTCTAAACTGAGCTTCTTTAAAGTTGCTCACACTACAGACCAGACTCACAAAAAGAAGAATTCAGAGGAGCTAAGGCATCTTTAGCTGATGTAGGAGCCATGTTTTTTTTTGGTTCTTCCTCCGACCAGTAGGGGTCATGTTCGATTTTGTGTGCACCTGTGCAGGAGGATGGGGGGTCATTTAAGGCCGTGCATCATTCCCAACAGGGGTTGTGATAGAAGTGAGGGAAACAGTTTTCTACTGCACTCGAATGTTATATGTTGAAAAGTTACCTTGATTCTATTGGAATTTACATGACAAATGAAACATGGATATACGACTACCTTTTGAACTACCGAGTCATTCATTATTAAGCAAAGAGTACACGTAGGAAAAGCCGAAAACATCACAACCGGTAGCAAGTTGTAGAAGTAACGCTACAGCTGACATTTCATATAGTTTATTATCTCCAATCGATGGAATCTTAGGAAGAAGCTTGTCCCTGTAGCGCACATTTTGTTTATTTCTAACTTTCAAAATTATGGTTGTTTAAATACTTGTTGATCTGCAATGGTCAGGTTTGTGTCTGTGGCCTCAGAAAATAGTGCCAGTGTATCGTTTACGTTCCAGAATGCACTGCGCAGTGTCGTCGACTCCTATGTCCTATCCTTTCCTTGGTCTAGGCCAAGGCAGATGGCTGCCTTTCCCAGGGTCTGGTTCTGCTGCAAGTTTTGCCTTCTGGTTAAAAGTGAGATTTTCCTCTCCACTTTCACCTGCTGACCCATGCATGCTCGAAGAGAAAATTCATTGCAGTTTTTTGGTTCCTTTAGCAAGGCTATTATTTATTATGAATTGGCTTATATGAACACAGATATTACACAGTGGACTATTATGGATGATGATATGGATTTATTATACCTGGACTACAGTGAATTAGACTGTATCTTTAAAAGTGCAAATGTTTTGTTCAATAAATGGTGGAAAAATAAGTTGTATTTAAATGGTACTGCTTCAGGTTATCACAGTCAGTCTCAACTTGGCCCATGTCTTCATAGAATGAAATAAAAATACAACCTAACAATGTATTTTGACCCCTGTGAATAAAACCACAGGGTTACTTTCTGCTATGGTTTAATACTTCCCAACAAGGTCTGTTTTCAGTGTGTGAAGCATGCTACCTTGTACCACTCCTGCAGCTCGTGGTCGGAGAACTCGGTATTCTCCCGGAGGTCCTGTAGCATCTCTGGCCGCAGCTTGCTGTTCTGTTTCCCCATGGCAACGGGACAGGTTTTTTGGTTTCCTTGACAACAAAGGTGTCTGTAGCACTAGCCAGGCTGCTTTTCACACCTGTCAGTCAGAGATAAGGATGCAGGAGGTCAGTAACAACTAAGCAGACGGGAGCATGAAGGATGAGAGGCTGCTGGTGTTGGTCACTGAGGCTGTTCAGCAACCCTAACCCTAAATTATGATGGAAAGGAGGCTGTAATGGTTTGTTTTTGGGCATGACAAACACAAATATAAATGTATTCCCTAAGAGACACTGACAGATCAATAGAGTGGCTATCCAAAAAAAAAAAAAAAGAAAAAAAAAGAAAAAGAGATCAACTAAACCCGAGCCTTGTCACAGGTCCGTGTCCCAATCCTCATGACACAAGATATTATGCAAGTCAGCAAGTCCTGAAGTGCTGCATCACAGGCACAAAACATAATCCTGAACACACCCTGGTGACGTCAAGCACAAGCCTGTTGATCACATTTGGATGGGGTTTATCTGGCCAGCTGTGTGTTTGTGTGTTAAATCAGCTGTCTGGTGTGATTGTTGATGTGTTCCTGTCCCTTAATCTTCATCTCAGCTCTAACCTGTCGGACAAAAGGCGATTTCAGTTGATTCAATTATGTAACGAAGCCTTTGCATTTAAACAGAATACTTTGCTTTTTAATCTCTACAGTCATATTTACTTGTTTAATATTCATTATGTATTTAAACTATTTTGAATTTACTTTGAATTTGAATCAGTAGAAATTTGATTAGTTGTAATTCATTTAATTGATCATAAACACAGTTTTAGAAATTTAAAACAAACTCAAAGCAGAAGAACTGAAAATACATTTGAGGTTTTCATGATTTTGATAAATAAATAATGGATTATAACTTAAAGAAAATAGTAATTGTTAAAGGGACCACATTGTTCAAATACTCCTGGATAAAAAAAGTGTAAAAAAAACTTGCACTTGTTAACTTGCAACCTTGCTCTAGACAGCTAATTAGTGGGTGTACAACCATCAAAGCCTTTGCTACTGTGTGCATGTGTGTGTGTGTGTTTATGCATATGGTCAGGATCGTTGAGCCAGTGAGGATGTCTGACCCCCAGTCTCTCCTCAGGGATAATTCCAGGGTTTTTGTGAACTTGAGGAACAAGTCAAACAGTATTGGTGATGCATATGAGATGCAACGCGTGGGTGTTACAGGTGTTTATTGGTGCCCGACGAGCTTCAAGAACAGAAAAACAAAACCCACATCGCCCATCCGCCTCTTCGCTCAGCTAATAAAATTAGATTCATATTAAATCTCATGTCCCCAAGGCATTAGAGTAAATTCTGGTGCACTGACAGCAGTGCTTGTAGCCAATTTCCAGGCTACTGCGAGGCGAACTGTAGACGTCAGTTATGATTTCTTCTCTTCTGTTTAGGGACTGGTGAAAAACTTGCACAGGCGGAGGATTACATGCCATTTGCAACTTGGCATAAAAGAGCTGAATATAGTCAAACTGTGTCTGTATGTGTTGTATGATTTACTGGACTTCCTTATAAAGGTAGAATAAAATGTTAGCTAAATATTACTGTACACCTGTTGTTTTAATTTGACTGTACACTTAATTGTTATTCATCATGCCACACCTAATTTAACCTGCTGTATAAATAAAAAAACAAACAAACATAAGTCACCAACATGGCTTTTAGGTAAAGCTAGTAAATGGTAAGTCTATCACTATGAGCAGTCATTTAAGCATTTAACAGACCATCCACAAATCAGCAGTGGTTAGCTTTTTCACCAGATGAAGTTTGATGTTAGACATGAAGATGAACCCGCCGACCTCATCTCAGAGATGCAAACCATTAGTTGAAGGTTTTTGAAGTTTGATGGAATTTGTTAAACACGAGTGTACATTCCCATCAAGACATGTCATCAGCATAGAACTGAAGAAACAGTTTGATGATACTGGAGGCGAACTTCATGGACATAAGTTGTATTTTCTGTCATGTCATGTCACTCAACTACAAAAATACACAGTGATGTTCTGGAGACCAAAATTCCAAATGTGCACCCTATAGCTAATGAACTGGGCACTAAATTAAAAAGTAGCAGTATATGTACTGTACATGACAATATTAGCAACAGGATGTTAGCAAACATTAGAATCAGAAAAAGTTTTCTTCTTTAAGACATGAAACGGTCACCCAGTTTATCAGGTAGATTTATTGCCACAAAAGAAACACTGTGTTGGATGTCCTGATTTTATTTAAGCCATTACTCACTTTTTCCTGTATTGTTATTACTTCTTTTTTGTTTTTTGCTACTCACTCTACACATTATTTTAGTAGTGTAGTGAAGTGTTACTTTGGTGTTTTTTTTCCTGTTTGTGGTCCTGGTTTGATGCGTTAATCAAACTTGGTCCTGTCACACTCTATGTTTTATTCTGCAATAAAGACATTTTGTTCTTCTATGCTAATAAGCATTAATAACATTATTATTTTTACTACTATCGGTGTGGCCCACAATTTCAGGTGAAATCTAGTTTTCTAAGATTGGGTTGCCTTATGTATGAAATGTGCTTTATAAATAATTTTGCCTTGACTTGCATAACATTGACAAGAAGATTAGATAATAGGAAGAACTGTCATCAAAAGACAAAACCAACATCACTGTGAACACTTAGCTGACACAAGCCAGTTTTTACCATTTTTTTGTAATTTTACTGACGTCTTCAGAATAAAAGCCCCCCAAAATCAAATGATTCATAAGGCTCTGCCAAAATCAGCATCAAGTGAGCATTTGCCATTTTGCTCCATGTGATTTTCTGTCCTTCTTGAGCTCACCTCAGGACATCTGGATGTCTATCTGACAGGTGCGCGCCCTCCCAATCTATCTCCTCACCTGCTGCTATCACTGGAGCAAAGTAGCCTTCTTAGGGCTCACCTCTCTGCCTCACAGGGTAAATAAATAAACAATGAGATAAACAGCACAACACATGAACTACACATATGAACTGCAACCGGCATACATTTCAAGAAAAGTTAACTAAATAAGTAAATGCAGTGCAGCCACACATATTGTAAAGTAAGAGCAGTCTTCAACTACATGCAATTATTTCATTTAAATGGCTGAATTAAAGTGGATCTCCCCATTTAATACATCTTCAGCACTGATACAGACAGTTTAGCCTTAAAAATACTAAATGGCTGCTTTAATTTTAAAGGAAAGGGGTAAAGATTACGAAAATTATTTATTTCTCCTTTGTGTTAAAAAATCCAATGATTTCTAGTATTGTGAGAAGCCTTGATTGGTGTGACTCCGCCCGCCTCACAGTAGAAGAAGTTTCTGTCCCAACAGGAAATAGAAACAAATTCCAGACAAAAAAACCCAGGAAAGATGGCAATGGATGTCCAGAAAAGAGAGAAAGGAAGAGCTCTGAGGGCTTAGATTAATTTATGGGAATTGAAAATGGCAATGAAAAGCCTGTTACTGCCATCATGTTGCTTTGACAATAAACCAGAAAACACCCATCCATCCATCCATCCATTTTCTGCCGCTTATCCAGAGTCGGGTTGCGGAGGCAGCTTCCTAAGCAGGGAAACCCAGACTTCCCTCTCCCCGTCCACATTCACCAGCTCATCCGGACGGATCCCGAGTCGGTCCCAGGCCAGCCGAGAGATGTAGTCCGTCCAGCGTATCCTAGGTCTTCCCCGGGGCCTCTTTCCGGTGGGACGGGCCAGGAACACCTCACCAGGGAGGCATCCAGGAGGCATCCTAACCAGATGCCCGAGCCACCTCATCCTCTCGATGCGGAGGAGCAGCGACTCAACTCTGAGCCCCTCCCAGATCACCGAGCTCCTCACCCTATCTCTAAGGGAGAGCCCGGCCACCCTGCGGGGAAAACTCATTTTGGCCGGTTGTATTCAAGATCTTCTTTCGGTCACAACCCACAGCTCGTGACAATAGGTGAGGGTAGGAACGTAGATTGGCCGGTAAATCGAGAGCTTTGCCTTTTGGCTCAGCTCCTTCTTCACCATGACAGACCGATGCAGAGTCTGCATCACTGCACACGGCGCATCAATCCGCCTGTCGATCTCCCACTCCATCCTTCCCTCACTCGTGAACAAGACCCAGCGATACGTGAACTCCTCCACTTGAGGCAGGACCCTATTGCAGACCTAGAGACAGCACTAAACCCTTTTCCAGCTGAGGACCATGGTCTCGGATTTGGAGGTGCTGATTCTCATGCCAGCAGCTTCACACTTGGCAGCGAATCGCTTCAGTGAGAGCTGAAGATCAAGGCCCGATGAAGCCAACAGAACCACATCATCCGCAAAGAGCAGAGACCCAATCCTGAGGCCATCAAACTGGATCCCCTCAGCACCTCAGCTGCGCCTAGAAATTCTGTCCATAAAAGTTATGAACAGAATCGGTGACAAAGGGCAGCCTTGGTGGAGTCCAACCCGCACTGGAAACTATTCTGATTTACTACTGGCAAATTGGACCGAGCTCTGACACCGGTCATACAGGGACGGGACAGCTTGTACAAGCAGGTCCGGCACTCCATACTCCCGGAGTACCCCCCACAGGAGTCCCCGGGGGACACGGTCAAATGCCTTCTTCAAGTCCACAAAGCACATGTAGATTGGTTGAGCAAACTCCCATGCCCCCTCAAAGACCTTGAAAAGGGTGTAGAGCTGGTCCACTGTTCCACGACCGGGACGAAAACCACACTGCTCTTCCTTAACCTGAGGTTCGACTATCCGACAGACCCTCTTCTCCAGCACCCCTGAATAGACCAGAAAACAAATTTTGACAATCTAATTGTAAAAAAAAGAAAAAAAAAAATAGCAATAAAAAAGAAAAAAAAATGTAATAAGTAAAGCTTAGGACGATGATTCTTAATTTTCAGGAATTATGTCTTCCTGGTGACAAACAGACACACAGCACAGGTTAACTTGAGCTCTTTTTAACATTAATGTTGTAGATTTTCTACTGTTAGATGAGTTGAAATAACAACCAATAGCTGCACTGAAAATACAAAAACAAACATACAGGAACTGTCAGCAACAAAGGTACCAGGGGTTTGATATTTATTTGGGCTGTAAACTCTACAGAGCAAGGTTTCTGCCTGGCTGACCCAAATGGCAAGCAGAGAAATTGTAGAACGCTAGTTAAAACTTAAGTGTATTCAATAAAGCTCATGGGATTAATAAAACTGTCAGAGCGATCACAGCCAACTGTGTTAGCATGCTAACTGATGGACAACAACTAGAGCACTGCCAAAATATTTCAGGAAACTCTCGTGTCTTCAGGTTTTTGTGCCAAAAGCACAACACAGGCAGTTTGAGACAACGGAAATGTCATACCTAACCTCTGAATGAACAGTTCTGAAGATACATGTTATGTCCCTAACATGTAGACCTAAAAGTTGCCATTGGCTGCGTCTATCGTTCCATGTCATTCTTTCTTAGTTGTCCATCAAATCTCTTCCTGCGACAGCCCCATAAAGATTCATTGAAGCCCCAAAGACAGAAGCTCAGAGAGTGACTGATTCTAAACTGACAGGCCCACTGCCAGAACTCTGCTAGCTAAAAATCACACAAGTCAAACATGAAGACATTTCTTAAACCAGCTGTGACCTGCTGAAGGTTTTTGAGTCTGAGGATCACAGTGTTTCTTTCCATCCTCACCAGCCAAGGTTGCTTTAATCTCAGTGTAGCCCCCAAAACCAAAACCCTGTTCCTTTTTTTATCAGGCTCTGCATGCTGCAGCATGAAACATTAATCCATCTTCCCCGTCTGAGTGCCCTCTGCTTGTTAGTTGTTGTTCTGCCTTGTCACAAGTAGACATGCACACACATACACACACAGTCCGTGAACATCTGTTTCAGTGTACCAGAACTGATAAGCAGGTCATCGACCTTTGGACTGACGATTCTTGCAAAGAGGAACAAAAAGAGAAAGACAAAGTAAGGAGAGACATATAGCTGGATGATGTAAGAACAAGGAGAGGAAAAGGAGAACAGGGGCTAGGGACATGAGTGTGCTACCAAAGAAAAATAGTGTAAACCTTAAAACTTAAGTTTCCTAATTTAAAGAAAAAGGAGAAAAAAAGATAGTGACAGTGTTGCTAAAGTACTATTAAGTAATTATTTAGCAACAGTTACCATTTGAAATTCAACAATTTACAAATCATTATTAGGTATTAATTCTTAATCAACTACGCTTGTTTGTTCATTTAGTTGCTGCAGCTAGCCATTACATTTACCTTCATGGAGAGAAAAAAAAATTAGTTCATATATATATATATATATATATATATATATATATATATATATGCAATGGATTTGTTTTATAATGTTGATTTGTTTTATAATTGGACTAAAATTAATGGGATTGAATGAAAGCATGTCTCTGAAAGTTGACTGAGATGATTTTGTCAGGAAATAAAATTAAATTGAACTAGAAAAAAAAAAAAAAAAGCAACACTCCAACGACGCAGAACCAGTAAACCCACCAATGTCAACAGGTTTTATGAGACATGATTGGTGAAATAATACTGGGAACAGGGTGGTTTTCATGGAAGAATTTTTGTATGTCCAGAACACAACTATTGACTTTGACTGAGCTTGGTCAGAAAACCAGTCAGTATCTGGTGGGACCACCATCTGCCTCACGCACTGAAATGGTGAATGGTCTGTATTTATATAGCACTTTTCTGTACCTGGAATGATACCCAAAGTGCTTTACATCATACATCACATTCACCCATTCACACACACATTCACACACTGATGGCAGAAGCTGCCATGCAAGGCGCTAACCACAACCCATCAGGAGCAATTTGGGGGTTCAGTGTCTTGCTCAGAGACACCTCGACATGAGCTTGACAGGACGAGGATCAAACCAGCAACCCTCAGGCCACAAGACGACCACTCTACCCATTGAGCTTGTGGGTAGAGTGGGTAGAGTCACGCCGCCCCAGTTGATTGTGGCCTGTGGAATGTTGCTTAACTCCTCTTCAATGGCTGTACGATATTCCTGGATATTGGCAGGAATTGGAACATGCTATCGTATACACCGATTCAGGGCATCACTAACATGCTCTGCATTATCATGCTGCAACATGAGGTGATGGTCGTGGATGAATGGTACAACAGTGGACCTCAGGATCTCATCACAGTATCTATGTGTATTCAAAATGCCATCAATAAAATGCACCTGTGTTCCTTGTACATAAAATATGCCAGCCAATACCATAACTCCACTGCCACCATGGGCCACTCCATTTACAATAATATGCACACTGTCTGTCTTCTGCCCTGTACAGTGAAAACGGGATTCAATCATAAAGAGAACACCTCTCCAAAGTGCCAGACACCATCGAAGGCGAGCATTTCCCCACTCCAGTCAATTACGATGATTAACTGCAGTCAGGTCATGAACCCGATGAGGACCACTAGCATGCAGATGAGCTTCCCTGAGACTGTTTCTGACAGTTTATGCAGAAATTCTTTGGTTATGCAAACCGATTGTTACAGCAGGAGTCCGGGTGGCTGGTCTCAGGCGATCTTGGAGGTGAAGATGCTGGAGGCTTGTGGAGGTCCTGGGCTGGTGTGGTTACACGTGGTCGGAAGCTGTGAGGCCGGTTGGATGTCCTGCCAAATTATCTGAAATGCCTTTGAAAATGACTTATGGTGCAGAAATGAACATTCAGTTCACAGGCAACAGCTCTGGCGAACATTCCCGCAGTCAGCATGCCAATTGCATGCTCCATCAAAACTTGCGACATCTGTGGCATGATAAAACTGCACATTTTAGAGTGGCCTTTTATTGTGGGCAGCCTAAGACTAAAAAGTCTTGGATCTTTGAGCTCAGCCCATGAAAAATCAATATTTTTGTTTAGTGTATTTTGCACCATCATAATTGCATTTTTTCCTTTTCTTTTTTTTATTTAGTCATTTTATTGTCCAGGAACCCTTTGGAGGAGCTTTAAAGCCCAGCAGTGGATATGAAAAGTAATTTAGTTCCTCAAATTGCGTAAGCCGCTCCTTAAGGAGGATTGATGCAGGTTTTGTTTAAAGTTTTACAGACAATAGAGTGAAAATCCTCCCACAACAGGCTGAAATTATTTCTCTGAGTGGCCCTGTGAAGTGGAATAACATTAAAAAGCATACTGACTGATGGTGGGCAGGGTGTTACTGACATTATAAATATAATGGATGAGAGTGGTCAGGTAATCACAAATTTTTAATAAAAAAAAATGTTACAGGGCACCTCACCATCATAAGCTAGGACAATATGGAAAAATAAAAAAGATTTATTAGAGACTGAGATAAAGAAAAGGCAGAAAGAGAGTTTCAGAGCAGATAAAGCAATAGTCCATGTCACGTTTTAGAAAGCTGGTCTCTCTTGCGGCTGTTTAATGCGCTCATAAGATGAGAAAATGCCGCCTTCCCTTTGCCTGCCAACAGCTCAGTCATTAGGGAGGAAAAAGGGATGGAGAGAAGATAGATCTTGAAGGGAAGATGCTCTGGAGAGGTATGCAGCACTAAAATAAAAACGTGCACGGCTCTGGTACCATGTGCAAAAAGGGTTCCATTAAAAAAAACTGACAGGCGCCATTGATTTATTTATTTTTTTTCTCCATTTAAATATTTTTTTCAGCCTACCGTCTCCCGTTGCTACTTCTCGAAGAACAGCAATCTGAGAGGCCACCTGAGACAAACGCCAGCTCGTACCTTTAAACCATATTACTCCTCTTTTCTTCTCTCTCTCTCCTCTCATTTCTGACAAGTGACTTGTTTTTGTACTTTTGCAGTTTCCCGGTGACCTGCTGTTTCTGTCACACTGGAGGGAAGTGATGGCCGTCTCGTCTCACTCAAATTGGTTTTACAGGGGATTCGTAGAACTTTGTGGTATGTTAGGACTCAGTGTTTGGGCCAATTTCTGATCACCCTCTACATTTCCCGGCATGCCTGTAATATCATACAGTATATTGTCACAGCTCCTACTTCCACTGTTATGCCTGTTATGTCCACCTTTAAATATCTGTTAAATCTATTATTACTACATCCCACTCTACCCAGACTAACTGGATCACAAAAATTATGTCATAGATACATGCTAGCTCAGTCTCAGGACATATCTGAAGGCTAGTACAAGCTACTGTATGCTTTAAAAAAGCTATTCAGGAACATGCAGTCTTGTGGGGTTTTGATTAATCAATTAACTGAAATGCTTCCATTTTTCCTAGGGTAATGTGGGAAAGAGTAATGTGTTCGTTACAAGAAAATTATTGTCAACATCTGCCTCACCATCTGCAGGGCTTCTTCTCCTTGTATGTTTTCTATGAATAGATTTTAACTCTGCCCAACCCTCCCTTTTACTGCTGCTGAAGCTCTACTCATCCAGATACCAGGACTGCAGCAGAAATATTCAAAATAGATTTAGTTTCCTCTACTTTCCAATTCCTCTGGCTAAATGATAGCTCCTAGCTAGTGGCTAACTTTGCCTCCTTGTAGCATATAGCAAGTTAATCAGATCCTGTCTGACTGGTTTTTCCAGAAAAAGAACTTTGAAGAGAGTGTTGAAACTAACCCAAAACCATATGTGGAGGGTATTACATCAAAACTGGGGAGCTAAAAATACTTACATGCTTGTGAGGCTGCAGAGAACAGGCAGTAATAATCCACTGGTTTAACTCACATCTAAATAACACTATTAAAATGACATACTAGGTTAGAGTTCACACTTTAAAAGCAACAATTGGTAAATTATTGGTTTAAAAGCAGTTTAAATAACTCAAATAATTGAGAAATTGCAGAGAAATATACTTCTGAAAGGGACAACTCCTGTCAATAAACACAATAAATGGCGCTTTCAACACTTACCTTCTCTATTAACTCAGTTTTTAATTTTGTTATTTGTTGTCACATCAGTTTGTAACATCTGACACCTATTGAACAAAAGTAGGATTCCGATATCCAGGAAAAAACCTAAGCTTGGTTAATCAATTTCAAAACAAGAGCATCCAGGCTTTAATTAGTTGCTGCACACTCGCAGCTTCCTCAAATATACCCTCACGTTCTACCACAGAATCACTGATCTACCATGGCAACAGAAGCAGCAGACTTCTGTCCGTTGGAGCAGGAAATCCTCTTAGAAGCATATGAAGTCAAGGACCAAATAAAAAAGAAGGGAAAGACACCATGGTTATTAAACAAAGAAAGTGTAGCAAAGTATTGCAGACTGCCTGAATGTGTAAAAAGTGCACAAATACACACTCACTACTACACGCTCAGTACTCCGCTGAAACCATCACAATCACAAGCCAAATAATTAATTAACATCTGCAAATGAATCTGCAGATGTGAGTGAAATGATGTAAATCTGTGTCTGGCTATTAAAGCACAACCAGATGTCTTTATCTCTTTCTCTGGCCAAGCAAGACTCCACAACATCAAAAAGGATTTTTATAGGATTGCAGGGAAGAGAAATGACTAATTACAGGACAAGTGTCATAGTAGGATATTATTTCTGTCACAATGATGCACTGGACTGCACGCACATCAAAATAAAACCCATGAGGGGGATTTTGTAAATGAGAAATCCTTTCACAGAATCCTGGTGAACATAAAGTTTTTGATGTTGTCCATTATTAAAGACTGAACGTTGCTGGTGATGTGGACTGATTGGTTTAATGGTTGACGTCTTATAATTTCAGATGATCTGCAAAGCAGCTTCGCTTAATTCAGTGGTTCCCAAACTGAGGGGCAGGCCCAGAGTTATGAGAAAGGGAGTGCAGCAAGGTGAAATCACTTAGTTTGTGCACTGCTAGCAAAACATAGACAAATTTGTGAAAGTACCAGTGGGCAAACAATGATGAATCAACAACAGAGACAGATTTCAACAACCATAAAAAAGACAAGAAAATATGATGACGCATAACTTGCCCTAGGCATGATCAGGTAATAGTCAAGTAATGACCAATGGTGGGTAATGGAGAGAGACCAATGTGTTGTTAGCATCTGACAGTATGAACCCACTTGGGGACTACTTATCCTGAACACAAAGAAAAGCCAGTTGATTACTACAGAAGTAAACTCAACTGTTACATATTGCAGAGTTGTTTAATTAAAGCAGCGTCCATCTCATTGAAAGCTCAACTCACCTGAAGTACTTTGCAGAGTTTCCTGGTTTAAAATTCCTCACACTAAATATACTGACATGGCTTTAACTGTAGTTAACAAGTAGCAGTAAAGACTATTTTGTTTCACATATCTTTGCATATGTTTCTCTGTATGGATTGGGGTGCATGTGGTAGTGGGGGCGTTGTCGATGAAAATGGGGGCCCCTCAGAAAAAGTTTGGGAAACACTAGCTTAATTAATATCTAACTATATACTAAATTTTAGAATTGATTCATATCTGATAATCAGTTTTTATGACAACACCAGCACCTATGCATGACTGAGAGTGAAGCGGTATAAACATGTATAATAAGGTTTTTACTTCATTACCTAAAAAGTTATTTTGAATTGTGTTTGACCACCATCTACTGGAGGGATGACACTGCTCTGACATATTCAAAACAACCCCACTTCTCTTTAATTTTTGTCTCAGTAAAATATGCATGTAACGTCACTTTTTGATCCTAAACTGTCAACTTTTCCTGTCATCTTGAAAGCAGAATTCATCTGGCAGGTTTTCAGCCATGTACAAGGAGTGTGATCTCGGCTTAGACTGGTAGGTTTTACCCTGCCGTTGATGTGTTGTCATAATAACCACACAACATCAAGAAAAAAGCCTTCAGTATCTCGGCTATCCAACAGTATTAAGTTCAACCCAATCTAGTTCACCATTTTGTACAAATTACACCTTTGAGAGTAATTTTCCTGTCAACCCTTTATTTCCAACCTGCCCCTTGTTTCCGGCTGATCAATACGAATCAAACTATTGAACCTGAAAATTCATCTTAAAGAGAGCAAGAAAAAACAGACACAGCAAAGCAAAAGGAGAGAAAAGAGACAAGAAGAACGACTGATGAAGACAAGGGGAGTTAGAGAAAGAAAAGGCATTAATGGAGTGGATAAAAATAAGAACGAGGGCTGGTCCTCAGTGTGAGCTCTCCTCTGCTGAACAGAGTTTTCAGAGCAAATCCTGATTATAACTCGCTATCAAAAAGGAAGAGCACACATACACAAGGTGTCACGTATATCTGTGCACACATATACACAGGTTATTAGAACTGTGTGTTCTATCTTTCTTTATTTCAAAAGGGCTAATGTGGAAAAACAAGAAGGGGAGAATGAAGTAAGTTTTAAGGTCACATAAGTACAGAGGAAATGGTTTAAAAGGCTTATGTGGAACTTCAGGAACAGGATAAGACAGGGTGAAAAAAGACAGAAATAAGGGCAGTTTGGTTAAATCAGGGATTTTGGCAAAACTCTGATAAAATAAGCATGTATGCAAAAATAATTCTCTAGAGGTTTAAATCAAATTTAGACAGAAAGAGCTTACGCTTTGATACTGGCTTCTATATGCACCATCCATTTAATATTTATTTTCATGCAATCTGAAAGTCAACATTGTTAAGCCTAAAGTCTGTGTATATACTTGCTGTGAACACAAGCGTACACGTCAACATTCTGCTATGTCTGTGTATATACTTGCTTCCAACGACGGGAGCACGACATGGTCAAAACACTCAATACTGGAGGTCACCACTAGGGGGAGTACACAGCACTTGGATTCTGAAATTTTGTATTTCTGAAATTTTCTGTATTTCCAGGGCATCAGTCCCCCAAACACTTTCAATTTGTTGCCAGCTGTTAAGACGCGAGTGTTTCTCACTGTGCAATGGGAAGAAAAAAATAATATAGATGCCGGTAGTTGTGGACAAGGTTCGAGAGACTATCCGCCATTGTGTCTACCTTGGACCTGTCGTGCTGTTCGCATGAGCGCCTCTAGCGTATAAGATAATATTGAAACTCGCTTACGCAACATGTTACCTCCCGTCAACGTGAGCAGCCTACGTGCCAAACAAATGCAAGGAACGTATGACAACAAATATATCATTGTTAACAGCTTGTTACTGGTTCATACTGAAAATTAAAGGTGTGACAGTCAGAAACCAGTCAATTCCTTTGAGCGGCTCTTTTTAATGAAGAATGAAAACTGAGTTGCACTTGTGAGCCATACGTTTGTGAGTTTTGTTATGAACCCTAAAATTAGGCTCAACTCTAGGGCAGAAGGGTTGGTAACAAACTGGGCCGGGTCAACTCAAATGGTATAAAAAAAAAGATAATTATTTGACAATTAACATAATTAAACAAGATTTTCCTATAAAAAAACAAAAAACAAAACAACAAAAAAAACAAAAAATGGGTTCAGCTGACAGATAATTTAAAAGATCCTACAACCAAAAATATACTATTACCACACAATTAACAATAAACAAACAAAACTACGATAATAAAAGGTGTCCAATTTATGGTAACTTTCAAAATACTAAATACAAACAAAAGAATGTCAACCAGACTAACTCTGGGACGTCACTCTAATTACAAACAAAACACAACTCAACACAGCTTCTCAAAAAGGAGAGCGTTACTTATCCAAATATTTACAAAACTTAAATGCTTCTCCAAAACTAAACGAGAGCGTCTTTTCTCCAAACCAGAAGTCAATCCTCAGAATGCTCTTACAGCAAACACAGCCGGATAACCACAATGGGTATTAAACACTTATTATGGGTATTAAAACGCAATCCCAAACTGGCTAACTGTGTGCCGCCACGAGTACTGCTGATCCACGAGTGCGGGCTTTTATGGGCAAGGAGTCCTTCAGTTTGACCCAGCTGATGTTATCCTAAACTGCAGGCAACCAATCCGGACAGAGGAGAGAGTTCCGGTGCCAATTCCATAGCCAATCCTTGCGTTGTTCCAGCGCAGTGGGATTTGCATCTCCGGCTCCAATACAAAAGGCCAACATAGGCCAGGGGCCGTAACAGTTCTTTTAAAAACGTTTTAAAAATTTTTTGTGTATTTGTGTATTTTTCCTGTATACTTAAAAAACCTTGTGTAGTAGATTTTATATAGGTACATTTACTATAATTTATTATAATTCTTATGTAGTTTTTAATATTACTAAAATGTTCTTGTGAATAAAAATTTTTAACTAACAGTGTTTTGCAAGGAAGTTCATTTTAGCCAGCTTAGTGTTTGTTCTGGCACAAAGTATTTTTAGTGAGAGAAAATCCAAAATAGTGATCTCACTGTCAAAGCATGGGGATATTTTTAAGTATTGCTATTTTTAAGTATTATTTTAAGTAATACTGTTTAAATATTGTTCTGTGTAAACATCTTGCTAACGTGATGCAAAACAAAATTCAGATGTGTCTGACAATCAAGGTGAATTGTATGGTATGGTATCGTATATTGAGCCACATTATGGAATGGTTACAATGAAAACACAAGCCAAATTAAATTATAACCAACAACTTTTTTACAGTTTTTTATTCGTCTTTTACCACAAACACCCGTTCAAACAGCCTAAATAATGCTGGGAACGTTCGTTTGAAGGGGGACTTTCTTTACTGTTGCACTATTAAACATGCATGCAGCAGAGCAGCTCTGTTAGCGGAGATATTAAAAAAGTTCAGAAAGTGAAGCAGTAGCAGACACTGAAGTTGAACATGATGACATAGAAAAGAGGAGACATACCTGTTATCTGAAGGTATCTGGTTAAAGAATTTCAGAGGTGGACCAAACTGCTATTAACTGCAAACACTCTCGAGCACTATCAAGGTTGCAACACAAGCAATTTGCTGCACTACCATAGCCACAAACACACATATTAACAATGTACGAAACTAATATCAGGGAAACTGGAAGACACTTCAATCAGATGTCACATGTAGATGTGTTTGCTAGAAGCACTGACTAGTTCAAAAAGACAAAGTGGTGGGTCAATATATCGCCACCTACTGGACCGGAGTATGGAACAGAAAATTTAAAGGGAAAAATGTGTTCCCTTTTCATAAAATTCCACCTGGTAGTTAATTTTCACATGTAGGAATACAGGCTGTTTTACACCTTCATACATCACTCTAAAAACTTGAACTAACAAAAAGGTAATTAAAAGATAACAACTGATTTTATAACAAAGAAAAATTATTTTTGCAAAAACAAACAAACAAAAAAAAAAAAAACATGTAGACAGGTATCTGCAAAAGCCCACAGAGCATGTTAACGTATGTCCTGAGCTGAAAGAATACAGAAGATCATTTCATTTTTACAAATAAAAGGGAAAAATGTCTTTGTGGATTTTCTTTGCAATAGATTAAACAAAGAAATAAATAAATTCAATGCAACAAACAAATGAAAAATAAGTCAAAGAATATATCTTATATATCTATCAAAATAAGCTTCTCAAAATGGGATTAAAAACAGTAAATAATCAAATTCTGCCTTTTAGGATTTCCCTGTTTTGATGGTGAAAAAAAAAAGGATTTGACTTCTAGACAAAAATGTTATGGAGAACCAAAGGAACTATAGCAGTGGACTTTGTGTTCAGGAACTCTGACCTCTATTTGAGAGCAAGCTGAACTCATAAACAACAAATCTATTGAAGGATAATTCCTTTCCAGCTGGATCACATAGATAAGAAAAAGTGCCCTCCATGCAGGAGCAAAAATCTCGATTATGTGACTGTAAACTTAATACAGCCCACATGCGTCAATTTCTCCGGATCCTCTGCAAACAAAAAGAGATCAAATCTCTGCTAGGAAGTCTGGGACTATTCAAAGGCCTCAAAGTAATGCATATAGACTTGTTCCGATAAGCAATAACGACTCCCCTTTGCTCAGTTTAGCTTAAAACAAAGACATTAAAAATCTTATCTCCATAAATAGAGAAGAGGATTCAGAGACCATCACAGCTGTCCAGTCAACCAAAATACTAAACTCTCTGAACATTTTCTAGCAAAGATGTAGAGTAAATGCAAACATGTTGCTTTACTTTTTCCTTGCAGGGTAGTTATGAGCCAGCTGTTCCCACCCAGAAGCATCATGTATGTAATTTTCATATAATATTCACCAAGGCTTTGAGAAAGCTTTTCACTTGTGGAAAGCTTTCTCGCAGCAGCTCCTTATGAAATATTTACACAGGGAAGTTCATCTTCACAGTCGGCAACAAAAAAATTTACTGTGTACCCTGCGCGCATTTATTAACCAGTTCCCTCTTGTAGCTGCTCCGCTCTCTACATGTAGGAGAGACTGCATATAAAAGCTAAATTACACTTGACATTTGCATGCAATAACAGCAGTTCCTGCTGTGAATTCGTGTATAAATGACATTTGTCCCGCTGAGTTGAAGACAAAAGCAATATGCGTTCAAGACTGTGTTGTAACCGCACAATTTGGACACTTCTCTGCGCCCACTTTCAGCACAGAAATCTGCCCAAAACAGCCCTTTAACCACCCACCTCCCACTGTTTATGCCAGCGATTTGTGTGAGAGCACAGTGATAGAGTAAGGTGAGTTTGCACAAACAGGATAGTGTGGGCAGCTATTACTCCATTTTTTTAGGAAGGAGGGAGGGAGGGGGGGTAATTTAATGGCTAAGACACTGCAGCTTTTTATTCTACTGAAACTGTTTTGATGGATTCAGCAGATCAAGTATTTGGTTGAGTGCTGTGAGGACTCAAAGCTGTGGTTGTGGGAAAAGTCTGGTGTTCGCTGGCATACGGCTCGGGTCAGATCTGCATCTGTCCCTGCACTCGCAGCAGGGGAGGTGTTCTAGCTAGCGCTGCCGACAGTAGCATGCCATGTGTTTGTGTGGGAAGGACCACGTTTGAAGAAACCAGAAACGGAGTGCCTGCACAGTTGGTGTATCAAAGGGAATTGAACTTATACTTTTCCTGATTCCACCATATGTGAGAACCTTCAACATTATGAGTGGAAAATGAGTGTAGGGTTAGATTTCGTTTTCTCACTGTGGAGGATTAAAGAAGAGCGGAAAAGATGAGCTATTAAATCAGAGATTAAATCAAACAAGAGGAGTGCTGATGGATAATTAATGCCACTTTTTCCTCTACCTCCCTCTCTCTTCTCTCTGTCTGTGTTCGTGTCAGTATCTGCTCCGTGCAGCGCTATGACCTTTAACGAGTGTGTAATTCTAGCGCAAAGCCTGAGCATATTTAATATATGAAAATCCATAGGGTCTGCTGCACACTGTGCAAACTGAAGACATGAGGCTGTGATGCTGACAGGCTGATTCGTGGGCCTACACTCGGACAGACTATTATATGAGCAGCAGCCATACTCCCATGGGGCATGAATACAGCCACAGGTTTGCTCATCTTCCAGCTATTGACCTCAGACATTTTGACCTCATCAACTGATCTTAGCATAGTATAATATTCAAGATATCCCTCTAAAATGATCTGATCTCATTCTCATGAAGGTATATGTACTCATTCTTTAATGTAACTTGTACTAATATAAAAAACCTTCATGTTGAGGGAGGCTCTGGGACAACCAGGCCTCAAACCTCTGAAACCAATCAATTAAACTTAGAACTTACAAACCACAGATATTTTACCAAAATCATAATCTGAGGTGTTTAGTTGCGTACCAACATGCTGAAGTGTTGCAGCTATTAGAGTAATCCTGTGGATGAACTGAGGATTATAAACAGATTATTGGGGCATTTCTCACCAGTGATATGGCTTGCACAACAGCCTCACTATACATGAAGTTCAGGAAGAAACTGTGATTCACTTTCTTCAGTCTTTAGCGTCAAAGATCCATCATCATCCACCATCAAATACTAAAACATACAAAGGAGGCACCAATGGACGGGGTGAGATTTTCCTGACAGCTATTATGACCACATCAGTGGTAATTTTTCTGTAACTGCTCATACAAAGACATATATTTTGCCCTTTTTTCCCTGTGGTCTGAATTAAGTATCAGTTTTAGCCATGAACGTACAACTCTATTGGGATCAGCCAGTTTTAGAACATCGAAGGACCCACTTGGCTCTACTCCAGTGTTCCACAATCCTTAAATTGCTTTCTAACTGTCCTATCACATACAGTAAATGGCGTCAGAGCTTATCTCTAACTTTGCCTCCTAAAATGTGGGGTTCCACAAGGTTCAGTCCTGAGTCCATTATTATTTTCATTCAATATGCTTTCTTTAGCAGGCATCATATAATTTCTATGCCGATGACATTCACCTGTATATGCCTTTTAATTCTCATAGGCTGGCCACCCTTCCAGGTTAGTGATTGGCTTTCTAGTAGTCATGTTCTTTAAGAGCATGATTATAGCTCATCCTGAATCATTTCCAAACATCATTCCAGCTCTTTTTGTTGCTAAGTCCAGCATTCAAAAATTTAGTGTAATATTTGATTTTTATCTGTGTTTTGGCACAATTTTAAAATCAAGGGACATTTTTAAATTGTGACATGTGGCCTTAGCTGAACAGAAAAAAAAAATGCATTCCTGTCACTGCGCTTAGATTGTTGGAATGACCTGTTTACCAGCTTGGACAAATCAGCTCTTTCATGACTCCAAGCAATATAAAATGCTGCAACCAGAGTATTAACATGTTCTGGCTAGCGCTTAATGAATAAACGTTACTTATTTACTTTCAAAAAACTGATAACAAAAAGTGTGACTGGCAATAACATACTCAAATGCCTCATTTCTATTGTCTACGGCTCAGCCATTGCCAGAATAAATTGCTCTTTTGGGCTCTTTTGAACTGACCTGTTGATATGGGCCAGATTAACCCAACACAGCAGTGTAGAACATTAATCAGCCATTGACCGATTAATGTATCACTTAAAAAATAAATAAATAACCTATATTTCTCTATCAAGCATTTGCATTTGCCGTAGAGGCTTCTTAGAGAATTGCTTATTATTTGGGTTTCTGTTACTGAACTGAACACACTTTTTTAGAAAACAAGTGTTTTATTTTATTTAATTTAATTTTATTTATTTATTTTTTTATATATAAATATACCATCTCCCAACATTGACAAGGAGATGTCACATCAGCTTTTATCTTTTGATAGGTAGAGAACAACATAGCTACTGATGGAAACTTATTGTTAATAGTAAAATGTTAGAGCAAAAAAGTTGTAAAAGTTGTGCAAATGCAGCACAATCTGATGTTGGATTCCGGTGAAGATAAAGAAATGGAAGCTTAGGCTCTAAACAGACTGCCATGGATGTACCAAAATTAGGCTCCTGTGCTCTTTTATGGGATTTATTTTATTTACCCAAATCCTGTGCTACAATGCTAATGGATCAGAAACTGATTAACCTGCAAACAGGTTGGCTTCCTGTATCATGGTTATTTTTTTAAAAATTATTTAATCAATTTAGCATCTATGATCCAATACACTGGTACATTAGCATGTATTACATATTTGAAAATAAACTTGTATGAATATATACAAAACTGGCAATATGACCAAGCAGAACTTCAGCAACTTAGACAGAGCTGCTCCAATTTTTCATTTTAGATTCTAAAATTACTCATGAGATGATTTAATTGGGTGTAAAATTAGCATATACCCGCAAGTCCAAGGATGAGTCATCAACATCTTTTGTTGTCCAGGAAATATAAGCCATATAAAACACCTACACCATAAATAATTTGTCATTGATGGGACAGATGCCAATGTGCAGCTTGGGTTTAAAGAAAGACATTATGTGAAAATACATAAACACTGTTGTTTTCATTGAGGTTTCAATAGATACCACTTTGTAATGTCTTTCAGAAGTCATACTGATATAGTCACTTTGAGGTTACTCTGAAATACAATCAGTATTTCCATATCCTGTGTTTTTTCTTTTCCACAAAACAGATAATTGACACTTTTGTTGGTTCAAGAAATATCAGTTTATGCTGCCTTGAAACTAAGCTTATTTTGTGAATCTAATATTCAACTTAAGAGGTTGCAAATATCAAATGTTCACATTTGAAGTCAAGACTATAGTAATATTATAACACTGCCATTAAATAATTTATCTTCTGTCTGAGACTGTCTCCTAAACAGATCTATAGTATCCACAGAGGCAGCTATTCCTCCTGCTGGGGTGAAGGAGAATCCTGATATAGTTCCTATCCTTAGCTGCAATCGATCTGCTGACATACAACACCCATCTTCCCAATCCTCTCATTTACCTTCTCCCTTTTTCTTTCCCTATTGCCTACACCCACCTTCTGTCCCCTTTAAACCATTTCCAATGTCAGTTTGTCGTTTCTTTAACAGCCCTTGATCTTTGCTAAATGCCTTGGGCCTAGCTTGCTGCTTTCTGTGCTCCCATGTTGCGACTGCTCTAGATCCTTCAGTCCTGCTGTTGCCAACACAAATTGGCAACAGGACTGTCAGAACCTGGCATGTGACCTTTCTCTTTGCTCTCCTGAAAGTGGGTTTAGATGCTTTGTGTTGTGCTGGGATTCATCAGTGTTAGACTCCTGGTTTAGCTGCATTGCTTAGAAGAGCTAACAGATGAGTAAGAACACAGTGTAAACCTAACATATCTGGGTTTTGGTGAGACATCTGTATGCATGCCCACAGACTAGGATGCAATTATTCTAAAAGTCAGTGCAAATGCAAGGCGTGAAGTGTTACTCTGCTAATGTCTGCTCAGCAGCTCTGACAGTAAGAAAAGCTTATGGTTAGCGTTAGTTGTAGCTTGAGTGTAACTGATATCGTAAGGGCAAGTTAAACAGGACACTGAATCAAACATCTCTCCTTTCAAACCTGCCAGCAGGATCACATTGCTTGGGAAGTGAAAGCTTGGAGAACTTAAAGAGTTACTGTGCTGCATCTTCAGCTCTCCAAGGGCCCTCAAAAAGGGGACATCCCTTACTGAGAGAGGCCTCCAGGGTGAAGGGCTTTCGAGGTAGGAAGTGAATTTTAGCTCATGTCCCAGAACAGAAATGTGCTGGAGCGCAGGGGCAAGAGCGCTCACGGCCACATTCAAGAGTTACGCGGCTCATAAACACTGACTACAGGGGCCCACACTTCCCAGAATGAAGAGGGTAATTATTCTCCCAGCATCAACTTTTTCTTTTGCTGCTGAAGGCAATTACTCACTTATTCAGGTCAAGGATTGTTCTGTGATGAAAGTACAGAAAAGAAAGACAGCTGGGCATTTAGACGTCCCTGAGTTTGGTGAGATGTGACACTGGCCTTGGTTTAGCCTGGGAGGATCCAGTTTGAATTCACTGCTTTTATTGCCACCAGATTTCTTGTATAAGGACTCCCTAGAACTCTAAAAAAAATTTACTTTCTGTAATCAGATATGACATGAAAACTAGTTACTGAGGCCATGAGCAAGAAGGACGGCCGCAAAATTATCAGAGAGGTGAAATGTGAGCAGCAGGGCTGAAACAATTATTTGAGTAGCTGAAATAAATAGATCACAAAAAGCCCTTGAAGCATATTATTGGCTTCAATGCTTTGCTTAATCCACACAAATATATTCTGCTCAGTGATCACCATGTCTCACACTAACAATTATCATCATCACACAATGTGTTAATGTGCTGTATTATGTCTGTAGTAGGACTGAGCTGATGGTATGATGGAGGAAATCAGAGTAAACAGCAAGAAGAAAAGCAAAGATAATGACAAAAAAGTATGAAGTTTGGGACCTAAACCTAGAAATTGATAGAATACTCGATTAGCTAAGTTAGTGTATGCTGCAGGCCGAGTGAGGTGTGCAGAAGAGACAGGGAAGAGGAAAGTGAATGAGGTTCTGGTTGTGTGGTCCTGATGGGTGGCGGGTGTATGAGAGACAGATGGGAGAGGCAGGAGCATCAGTCTTTTCCAGCTGTTCTCTGGCACAAACACTGATGACAAGGTTATGACTCCCCTTTCAATTTCTGTCCTCCCTCACTAACATTTCTTTTTCCCCCCTGCTTCATTCATCTCATCGCTCCTGCACATATTCTGGATTCTGTGTGATTTGATTCTGTCAATCCCTACCTCCCCACCTCCACGTTCTCCTTGGCTGAATTCCACCTCCCTTTCGACATTTGGTGATCACGTTTCCTTTGAAATGTGTGATACAAAAACCAATATGTAAAGACTGAACTGAATGGAAAGCCTATCTACAATTCTGGCAGCTTTCCCACCGACAGATCATACATATGAAGGAAAAATTATGAGTGCATGCTATTTTGAATCACTTCATCTACAGATATTTACTGAGTGCAGCATGTCCTTACATGAAATCCTGTTATCTTTACAAAAAGCAAAGCTGTCCTGAGCAGATTTCCAATCCCTTTGGTGTGTCACTCTTGGTCATTACATTGATTTGGACTTTGATGTGTATCCCTGTCGCAGAAGTGGCATGTGTTCAGAAGAGGCCCTAGATACTGTAGCCAAAAAGTCATCACTTTAATATAAGGCAGAGGACATCACTCACTGAAACACTTACATAAAGAGGATTTAGCTTTTTCTCCGTGTTCTCATAACTATAATCTAACTCTCAATCAGCATTGCTTATTTCATACAACCTTCCCATATCACAGGAAGATTTGATCTGATGTAGTTGATGATACATCTGTGCTATCTCTCTTGATGCAGTGGGAAAGTCAGATGTTACATTTAAGACTGAGTTATGATATGCAGGGAGAGGGAGGACGCTTTAACAACCAAAGAGGGGTGACTGAAAAAGTATACTGTAGCATCTCGCCACATGAAAGCTGTCTCACTTTCAAATTTCCTGTACCACTGATGAAGACAGGAAAAAAAGTGTCTAAAAATACCCCTGACTTTTGTCAGGGAGGGAATGAGCCGACTCAGCAAGAGTTTTCCCTTCAAAAGCTCTCATGCCACATCAACAGAGGCCTGCAAGCTGCGAGGCAGAGATGTCCCACGACGCATCGCAGGGATCTGATTTGTACAGCAGTGTAGTGCAAGACTCGTCACCCAGCTCTGATGGAAAGACTTGTTCAGCCATCGCCTTCCCTTGCTTGTAGATATCTTTTTTTTATACAGAGAATCACATCACAAGTTGATGGTTTCCTCAGCTTCTCATTGTCACCACAGCTGTGGATTACAATGGCTAAAAGTGACACTATTTCATAAACTTGGATACCAGTGTTTCTCAATACAGCACAGATGTAGGTACAGCACAATACAGCACTATATATATATATATATAGTCAAAACATAGAAATGCAGCAAAGATTAGCGTCTTTGCCCTTTTAGCTAGCTGAGTTATTGCTGTTTAAGCTAACAACATTTAGGAAAAACAAGCAAGCAATGCTATCAATTAAGTCCAGCAAACAACATGAGAGGTAGTATAATTTCGTTTCAACATTATAGCCATAAAATAGGATTTAGACATCAGTTTAGGAGTTTTACTGCTTCTTAAAATAGAGTTACATTTGTCACTATGTGAGTTAAGAGAGGTAACACAGCTAAAATCTGCAGCTTGGTTTAGGATTAGAGTTTGCAGGCTGCATTCAAAGTAATTTGAACACATTCAGTGTTATGCTGTGATCTATTTGCATCTGAAGTTTGAAATTCAGAGCTAGAAATGATGTCATCCAAGTTACAGGCCAGAAACCCAGTAGGATTTCACTGCTAGGCTAGCTATGGTTAGCAAGTATATGAAAACACATTACACAGTATTTTACATTATACAAACCTTTAAGCAATATGTTTCCTGATACAGGTTATACAGTATTATATATGTGATCAATTTTATTTTGTTAGATTTAGAAGACAAGGAAATTTTTGGAGAAATTTTCCTATTGGGAACTAATTTAGACAACTGAGTTCATATCAAACATAGGATATGAACTAGAGGATTTTACTAAATGGCACACTATAGAGAACTCAGAGCGAACAGAGTTGAATAGCGATGGGGCTAAATTTTAATGAGACTTTTTACATGTTTACACATAATTGTTTGTCAAAAAATATGGCGGAAAGGAGTCGTAAGAACTATCCAACAATACAAAACCCAGTTTCATCATTGCTGGTTTTGAACTAGATCCAATTTGACCTTGACCTGGTTGGACAACTTTGAGAATGAGGATTTGGGGCGGGGGGGTTGTGGAAGAATGGCAAGACAATTTTCATATGTCCAACTGCTTCACCCTGATGTTCAAGAGCAGAAGCTTTCCTGTCAGTCCTGTCAAAAAACATAGCATTCCAACTTTTTTATCTTTTTTTGACATTTGCTTTTTTTCAAACTGCATAAAAAGCTATTTCAAAAAAACAATTTCCCTACCATGAAAAATGAAGCTTTAAATTCTTTTTAAAAAGCCATGTGGACACATTCCACACACAAAAGAAAACATGATGATCTAACAAGAAGAGTTGCTGCTAAAAGCTTGTAGCCTGATATCAGATAGAACTGATACATCAGTTTATTTGACATTTTATAAAAACAATTACAATAAAATGGATTAAATTTGGATTTTAATTATCTTTAAATTAAATAGATTATAACTAAATTGCGGTCAATTTAACATTATCTTTAAAAGCCACTTTGCCATGTTAAAAAGTTGGTTTGCACAATATTAGAAGAAACACGTCATTTGCAATATCATGGTTGAATATTGCAAAGTCAGTATAGCTTATGACATATAAATAAATATGTAAATATGGTGCTAGTCTGAGGTGTATTAATAAGGGCTGAGTTACACGTCTGCACATGTGCGCAGAGGCAGAACTTTCTTAAATTGGAATACAGCCCTCATTACAACACTGAAGTTTGTCCTAAAATCTTTTGGAAGATAACATCATGATGTTAACATCATGAGAACCATCTCAAAGGCACAAATATTAACGGATTTGAGAGAAAATATTCAGGAAAAATCAAACACTAAAAGAGACGACTGATTATTCTAATGAATTTTCTTTAAATATGGATGCACATCTGATGCACAAACTGCAGCAACTCAGAACAGCCTTCATGACTATACCAAAACATGAAGTAGCACAGCAGTGCAAGGAATTAGTAAATCAAACATTGTGTGTTCTCCGTAGAAATGATTGAGAAAACTAATTAGAGGGATTTTTTAAATAAAATTCATCTAAAGACCCAACACAACCAGTCAGCTTGTTGTATCCTAGAAGAACTGTTTTATCTTCTTTTCAGGTTTTAGTCCTAAATTTGAAGCAAACCAGCTGAAGCCAGAGTCTTTCTGGTTGTACTAAAGGCAACTTATCCAACAAACAAACATGTTCAGACCGTAAGATATTCTGTTGGCAACTATTACATCTAAAAAAAACTTTTTCGCTAGACATTTTTTGTACTTTGATTGTACACTTACTGGCCATTTAATAAAGTACACCTGTCCAACTGCTGGTTAACAAAGATGGAACATAGTGCATCCCGACTGCAGACAAAAAACCTGGACATTCATTAAGGATCGATGAATAAAATAAAATTTAGGACCTTCATACATGATCAGAACACTGCTGCACAGCTTTATTTATTTATTTATGGTAAAGACACAGGTCAGAACATGACACAGCACATTTATTCAAAATGTTCAGTTGTAGTTGTAGAAAATCTTCTCTTCAATGGACACTGAGCTGAACTGTATCATGCTGCATGTTTTCTGCACAGCAGTTTGTCCTTTAGTGTAGAACACACATCTACACTCACCATCCACCTTATTAGGTCCACTTGTTCTTTGCTAGTTAACACAAATATCTCATCAGCCAATCACATGGCAGCAACTCAATACATTTAGTCATGTAGACATGGTCAAGATGGCATGATGAAGTTCAATCTGAGCATCAAAAGGAGGAAGCTGATAAAGAGAAAATATCCAGTGAGCAGCAGTTGTCTGGACCAAAATGTCTTTTTGATGTCAGAGGTCAGAGGAGGATGGGAAGACTGCCTGGAGTTGGGATCTGGAGGAAAGGGAGATTCCCATCCTGTATGTGCAGCCGATTAATCTGCAGCACCTGAGTGATGCTGTCATGTTGATGTGGAGCAAAACCTTTGAGGAATGTTTCCAACACCTTGTTGAATACATTTTCATTTTTTTTCTTTTAGACTTTTATCTTTAACTTTGAGATAAATAAAGTATATTTAATTTAATTTAATTAAAATTACTTTAATTTGTCATTTGAATCTACACTATGAAGGATTAAGGCTGTTCTGAAAGCAAAGGAGACTTCAGCCCAGTGGCGGTTATAACAAAAAGATAGAGCATTTCTATCTGTGGACGATCAGAGATTGACTCCATAAAAGCAGTGAAGAGTGATGCCTGTTAACGCAGGAAATGACTAGTTTTATATGGTGACTGCAGGGTCAGTGGCACCACTTATCCCTCAGCACTCAGATAATAAACAAAAACTGTGAAGAAAACACGACTTTACGCCTGTACTGAATAAATGAGACAAGTCCTTGTGTAGTAGCCAGAGAGTCATTTCAATTGGTCTCTGTTATACAGCTACAGCGACTTGTCAGACTCCATGAGCCAAACTCCAAGGCTGCTTTCATGTCTATGGTTTGTCAGTGATGAAAGGCAGGACTATTCTCCACTGTGCAGATCACAAAAAGAACATATTTCCCTCTAACAATCAAATCAGGTCATTATAGAAAATGCTATGAATATCACAGCAGAGATTTCTCTTCATTTCTTGTCTGATATCAGACAGAATTGATGAATTGTTGCACAGTGAATCCATCTTCATTGGAGAGAAAGTATTCAAATGTCTGAACCCTGTTAGCTTCCTCCAACTGCATATCTTACCTTTTAATGTTGGGTTTTAAAGTGGTTTATTTAATAGAGGCAGAAAAGGGCTGAACTGGGACACGTAATTCTGAGAAAGCAATTAAAACATTTTGCCATTTTAACCGGGCGGCTCCTCACTTCAATTAAATTCATAGCAGAGCCTGACTTGGACATCATCTCTACACCGCTCAGCTTTAATAATGAAGGGGGACACAATATTATTCCCTTTCAGTAACAGAGGCTGAATTTCTTAGTTCCAATTTCAGTGAAATTGGAAAGAATCTTGTTTTAATGGATACCTAAATTCAACGGAGAGGTGCAAATTAGGTCATTTTAAAGGTAACACTAACTTTTTCCCAAATAGTTGGACTAAGTTTTCCTGTAACTGGTACCAGTTGGCTAGCAGATATCTGTGGCTGACTAGTTGTTACCTATGCTGGAGAACACATTCAAACTACACCTTCATGCCCTAACAAGTCACTTTAAAAACAGACACATTTCACTGGTTATAATGAGGCATCTACCAATACAATACAGTAGGTTTATCAATAAAGTTATAGACTAAGGATTTAAGTTTAAATAACTTATTTATGCTCTCAACAGCTGCTTTAAACCTTTTAACACAGTTTAACACAAATTCTGAGCCTATCATCTGAACTTAGCAGCTGAAATGAAGACTCATCAGACCAGCAACTTTTCTCCATCTTCTATTGTCCGGTTTTGTTGAGTGTGTGTGAGTTGTAGCCTCAGTTTCCTGTTCTTAGCTGACAGGAGGCATCCGATGTGGTCTTCTGCGGCTGTAGCCCATCTACTTCAAGCTTGGAAATGTTGTGCATTCAGAGATGCTGTTCTGCATACCTTGCATACCTTGAATGGAACCAGTGGCTATTTGAGTTCCTGTTGCCTTTTTATCATCACCAACCAGTCTGCCCATTTTCCGCTGACCTCCGACATTCTCTATAAACCCTAGAGATGGTTGTAGGTGAAAATCCCAGTAGATCAGCAGTTTGTGAAATACTCAAACCAGCCCACCTGGTACCAACAACCATGCCACGTTCAACGCCACTTCAACGTTCTGCCTCCTTTTGATGCTCAGTTTGAACATTATGTCATCTTGACCTGTGTCTTTACATGTTTCTTTCTTGGAGTTATTCTTATGGTAGCTTTATAATGGTAACCAGGTAGCATGTGGAGACTGCGGCCATAAATAAAGCTGTGCAGCAGTGTTCTGATCATGCATGAAGGTCCTTATCTTTATTTTATTCGTCCATCCTTAATAAAGGTCGGGATGCACTATGTTGCATCTTTGTTAACCAGCAGTTGAACAGGAGTACTTTATTAAATGACTAGTGAGTGTAGGATGAAAGTATGGCAATGTTTAGTGAGGTTTAGTGTCTGCACTATGTTGCATTTTTCCCAAGGAACACCACAATTCTCTGGTTTATGCTTCTGTAATACCCTAGATTTGGTGCATTTTTTCCTAATTTTTAAACTTTATAATCAACACTTTCTGAGTTGAGGACGAATGAAGGCATTTTAAGGTGTCACTTTGGACTTTGAAATGGAAATTCATCACATAGGCAATAATGTTGCACATTAATTCATCTGGGGAAAAGATAAACCGGCATGAAAGAAGAGAAATGAAACAGAGATGAAGAGAAGATTTTTCTTTAAAAAGACCTTAAGGGTGTTTTGATCTGAAACGTGGCGAGAAATTCAACAACCCATTCTGATGATGTAATCCATGAAGCGCGTCTGGTCCAGCACTACTCACGCTGATCATCAACATGAGAGCAGCTGTGAATTAAACTCCATGTGAAAAGAGTAATGTGGCTAATATCTGGCCCTGACCCTCATCGATCACCCCACCTCCGCCCCACCCAAAGACGTCCCTGATGACTACTAAATGAGAGCAACAGCAAAGAAGCAGCATCATCATCAATTAGTCTGACTGGCATCTAATCAGTTTGTACAAATAAGCCGACAGAATTCAGGAAGTTATAATTAGGGTTACAAAAAACAAGAGAAAAAAAGCATGATTGTATAATAAGAGTGCAATGCTGTGACCGGAGAGGCCGGGAGCACATTTACAGTAATTGAACAGGCTCTACAGAGTAACTCTGCTCTTTTCACTCACGGCTCGGCAGAAAAAGCTTGCTGTGTGATTGCACCAGCAGCCCGAGAAATGACTCTGCAGTCATTACTGCTGCTTGTAAATGCATCCAAGCCAGCCGACGCCAGATCGATTTTGCTATTTCTGATTGGCTCTTCGTTATTAGCTGAGAGAGGCAGGCAAAGAGGCTGCCGGCGGGTGGACAAGAACAGAGCCTAATTGATGCTGTCACCGTTTGAATTTTTTAACCTAGAACATTTCATCTTGTCCTTTTCAATTTCATAATAACTACATAAATAAATAAGAAAGAAAGGCGCCACGTCCAGCTCTCTGTTTGTAATTTGCAGCCGAGGTTGAGACACAGCTGGTGGTGGTTGTTCTAAAAAATTTCTCGCATTCTGCTCAGGTGTAAGAGAGGGATGTAAATCTGAAAGGAACCCCAGGAGGGTTGAATGATCAGGGGGATATACTTCTTTTTACTTAGTTATTTATTTGTGCTTCTTGTAAGCATAAAGGGACTAACTCAATTCCTTTTTTATGTCTTGAGCCTTTGCAGATGGTCAGACGGGCAATGTGAAGATGAAAAAAGAAAGTAAAAGGGGTGTTGTTGTGGCGAAGGCGTAGATGCAACAATGAAGAGGGAGAAGTGGAGGGTAGATAGAGGAAGAAGGGCTAAGTCGCTCTGAGATATGATCTCAGCAGAGGTATGGGGGATACGTGTAGCAGGTGTGTGTGTGTTCTCCACCATGCCTTATCAGTAGAGAGGTGTTGGCCCTTTCATGCTGCAGAACACACAAACACACACACGCACACACACACACACACACACACACACACACACACACACACACACCCCTTAACCCCACCCGCTCCCCCGGCATCATTAGCCAAACCGCATGCCGAGCTCTGGGAGTAATTGGCTGCCCTTTCAGCCTCCTAATGGCTGGAGGAGAGGAAAAAGGAGGAGAGAAGAGGAGCCCAACCTGCAGGATTACTGTTGTTTGTTAGAATAAAAACTTTTATTACTCACTTTCATGTGATTTTTTGTGTTTTATAAATTCTGTGTTTAATTTAAACGTTAAAAAGTGAAATAACTTACTTGTGTTCTCCAATTACTGCTTTTGCCAAACAAAGTTGTGGTTATTGTTGTGTAAGGACGATGCCAGACATCATCCGAGTCCGAGTGCTTTTAGTTTAGAAACAAGTTCACTCATTAGATGCGTTAAATTTGAGCTAAGTAATGATATAGATCCTTACATGTTATCCAAGAATGATTTAAGCTTTGACTTGGTGAGATACTTGTCATTTAAATTCCCCACATCTTGAACTATCTGGTGCTTTAGACGAGCTTCGACAAGCGGATGAAAGGATGGAAAAGCTTGGAAGTCTAGCTTTTCCAGGTGTGTATGATTTAAAGCAGGTGGGATTAAGATCCTTCATGATAAATCCTGCATTATTTCTGCTTCTTTAAGTACACAGTTTGGTGTTTTCATTGCACAGTTTCTACGTATTTGGTACAAACAAACTGCGACAAGCTGTTTTACTCTATTATCGTAAAGATTCTTCAAAGGAGGCCAGTATATGTCGTCTTCACCATAAAGATTTCTAGGAGATCC